>NW_005871140.1:3206226-3287325 GCF_000147115.1 Myotis lucifugus
AAGTGTTTGAAATATAAAATAAATGAAATGATTCTGACTAGATGACAGTTTGGATTGTGGCGATATAGTTTTTTAAGAATATAATTCAAAATAATGCTCAAATAAAAATAGCAGTGGCCTAATAAAATCTTTTATGAGGTAATACACATAAAATTTTAGTAATGACTTAATATGGCTTCTCAGTATGATAACATTCTGTTATGAAATCAATAGAGTAAAAACTGCTGGGAAGGAGGACTAAAACTGTGGATAAGAGTATGGGCTATACATCTAAATGGGTGTGGGTGCGAATCCCATCTTCCCCATTAACCCGCTGTATAAATGAGCACATTACAAAACCACTCTGAACCTCAGATGCTTTTCTTCATGGATTATAAGGTTATTTCTACCATCATCTTATAGCAATAAGTAAATCAATCTATCACGTTATTATAAGTAACTATTAAGGATGGCAGTTGGCACATGGTATAAGTATTTAATAAATGATAGCTATTAGTTACCTGTCACCAAATTCAGTATATACAAAGCTGACCTGAACCACCATTCAAGGTGTGAAATATCCTGGTTAATCATGACAAGTTATATAACATATATACACAACAGTGTGGTGATGCCCATAGAAAAAGGGGAGTAGGGGTCGGTGAAGGTGGGCAAACAGGGGGATAAACAGGGATGGAAAGAAACTTTTCTTTGGGTGATGGACACACAATGCAGTGTGCAGAGGATGTTTTGTTGAGTTGAAACCTGTAAGGTTGTGTCAACCAATGTCACCCCAATAAATTCAATAATTATAATAATAAAAAGAAAAGAAAATTGCAAAAAAATGCTAAAAAATATCTAAACCCTTCATTTGTAAGCCTGTATAAACCAGTAAATCTATACTTGGATTCAACAAGAAATCAGGCATTCACAGTCTCTCTCCATGTTTTCTACTACTTCTTGTCTTTGCTGAAAGCTGCATATATTGACATATTTTTTATTAATCCCTTTCTAAACTGTTCCACCTTACTTAAAGGTTCCTTTCCAAGATATCCAATCAAAAATAATAGGCCCTGTTAGAAAACCTGAAGATTTGAATAATCGCTAAGACAAAAACATGAACGGTCAGGCAGAACAATACCAAGGAGAAGCCGTAAGACTTTGGGCTCAGAGGAGCCTGACTTGGATTACTAGCTGGAAGGCCTTATCCAGCTAACTTAACCTCTCTGTGCCAAATTTCTTCATCAGTAAAACAGAGGTTAAAGTATTACATACCTCATAGGTTATTGGGAAGTAATGTACATAAAGCCCTCAAGAAAAGTCAGTATCTACATATATATAAAAGTCTAAGCGACCATTATGACTGAACAACCAGAACAACTGGAACGACCAGTCAACCAGTCACTATGACGCACACTGACCACCAGGGGGCAGATACTCAATATAGGAGCTGCCTCCTGGTGGTCAGTGCGCTCCCACAGCCAACCTCCCCAGGGCTGGCCAGCCCCCCATTGACCCCAATGCGGGAGGGGGGGGCAGCTGGCCAACCTCCCGCAGACTCTCCCCACAACTGGCCAGCCCCCCTGCTGGCTGTCCAACCTCCCGCAGTCCCTCCCCCTGCCGGCCGGCCCCCTGATAGGGCTTGATCTCCAGCCAGGCCAAGGGACCCCACCTGTGCATGAACCTATACATAGGCCTCCAGTATGTTAATAATTGAATGTTATCCCTCATTGTCACATATACCTGCTGCTACTACCAGACTTTCTGTCTTCCCCAAATTGGGCCACTTGTGGTTGTCTCCTTCCTTGGCTATATCTAAGGAAGTACATACATTTATATCTTTGTATTTTTTATTCTTTTCAATTATATATTCTTTATTAAAATTATTTGCTCATTAATGTTTTCCCTGTTCTAAAATTCTAATTACTTTTCAAATTTCCACAACTCAGATCACTTCACATTATTCCTTTAATTTTGGCAGCAATTTTATTCTTTATTTTGTAAAATTGATAAAAAGCAAGAAAATGTGAAATTGAGGCAGTGACAATACGATGCACTGATTTTCCTTATGTTTGGAAAGTGTATAAACCTAACAAGACAACCTAAGGTTCAAAGTCATCAATATGCCAAATTCAGTACCGGGTTCCAATTTTGCCCGACGATTCCTTCCAAAGTGGGAAGAAAGTAATTGCTTTAAGTACTTATGCTTTACTAAAAATAAATTTGTTAAGGAAGAGAAAAAGAGAAACTGAAATTGCATCTATTGTGGTAAATTGTGGAGGAGGATAGGAGAATGCAGATAAATCCCTGTGGCTTTAAGGAAAATAAAGAAGGCCAGAAGAGGGGGCCCTGGGAAATTCCTTATAAATCCCAAACATATTTACCAGTCAATTCATACTGTCTAGAAATCATAAATCTAAATGCAACCCCTATTAAAAACTCTTTTGTACCTCTACTTATTTTCAGAACATTTTCACAACTATTACTGTGTGCTTATACATTTCTGGAATTTTAAAGACATAACTTTTAATTCTAACAACTCAAACAGGTATTGTGGTATGTTAACTGACATTAACTGCTTTGTTTGGGGAGTGGCCTCACATTTTCTAATACTATAAACGTTTCTCTCAATGTTCCATCGTCAGCCTATATTGCTTCACGGAAACACAACAAGAAAACACAGGAGACAAATCCCTAAACTACCCAATGCCCTCAGTGCCCAGAAAAAATATTTCCAGGTTGGGAAAGGAGGGAGTCACAGAAAAGAAGGTGGATTGTCACTGGGGTCCCCGAATGCCGACCTATCAGGGCCAGGGCCAGCAGGAGACAAACACAAAAACACCAGCTAGGTTTCAGAAATCTGAGAGCAGAAGGAACCTGTGCCTTCTTGAGTAGAGGTAGGATTATGACAAGCCCCAGCCTTCTTTCAAAAAGCAGTGGCTGCCGAATGAGTCTGGAAAGATAGGTCAACAGCGGCCTCAGGAAACAGTGTTTGAGTTCCCCAGTGCCCCAGTATTTCCTGAGTTCCTGTTTTACATGAAAACTTCAAGCATGGATCCCAAGAGACTTATATCCAGTCACCTGGGCAGAGAGTGGCCTAGCTGTCTAACTGTAGCCTTTGGTCCTGTTGTGAAGCATCAGTGAGTTGAGAACCTTGTATAGGATTAAAAAGCAAGGAGCAGGGAAAGACCTGGAACTTAAGCTTTCATCCAGCTCCAGGAAACCCCTGTACCAGTATATGATACGGGAGGTACTAAGTTTGTTACTTTGTTTAGCTGTGCCCCATCTTACTAAAAACAATAAAACCAAAGGATCTGAGGTTTAAATAACAAATTAAAGAGACTATAAATTGAAGAGTCACTTTTTTATCAGGGGGAAAAAAAGTTTCTTTTCTGTCAAATTCTGAGGCAGGAATATGTAAATTCAGACTGTAAGAAAGTTTTTAACTGAAATAAAAAGTTGTCATGTTGCACACAGACTTACACAGTGTTATATGCCAACTATATCAATAAAGCTGTCTAAAAAAATTTTTTTTAAGAAAACAGAAGTTGCTATTTTTTTTCACTCAACTGATATATCTACCTATAGTTAGTATATTTAAACTTAGGAATTCTCCTAAACTTTAATGAGTATGGTAAGTACTTTAATCAATAGTCAATTTCAAATAATTATATATTAAAATTGAAGTTTATAAAGTAATTTTGCAATTTATAACAACAAACCCCCCCCAAATAATAATAGACTTTAATTTTCTAATCAAATAAAGAGGATTAGAGAAACAGTTTCCATTTTCCAACCAAGGATAATTTTCAATTGGTTAGCAAAATCACTGATGTTCATTTTATTCTAGGAACAGAACGTATGTCAATCAGTTAAATTATCACTACTTAAGACCATCTATTGAGCACTCATCCTTAGGTCTAAATGTAATATCTTAAAGACCCCTTGGTAGTTTTACAATTGTTTATACTCTTATGTCTTCCCTAATTATGTTATTTCAGGCTACTGTAGTGCGATCTCAGGACAGCAATCCTTCCCAAGTATGCTTATAAACAATACCATACATTGATCTTTAATGAAATACACATAAATGTCACCTCTCTTGATCAAATGTGACCTAAAAACTACTGTGCTAGAAAGCCAAAGAGCTTTAGAGATATTACAATAATCATTAAGAAATCAATCTTTAAAAAAAAGAAATCAACCTTACATGAAACTGAAGGAAAACAGGGAATGTCATTGAGCAATGAAGCTCCGCGCTGTCAGTGCCCTACCTCTGAGCAGAAGCCTTGGGATGTTTCTCCTCCAGTCTCCTCACCAATGCCACTGTCAGCTGCCCTGTCTCCCCAAGAGAACCTTCTGGCATCAAATGGGTGTCTGAAGGCTCCGACAGTTGCTCCAAACCAGGGATGCTGGCACTTTCTTGCAGAACCTAATAAATAAAATATAGGAATAAGTAGCTCTTTTTTACTGAATGGAAACATCTAAACTATACATTTCCTGAAAATTTAACATTACATTTTTCATGGTTCTTCTTCAGTCTTCTTCATCGTGCAAATGAATCATTTCTATGTGGCCAGAACAAAAGAAAGCAGTCATCAAAAAAAGCTAGTGTGTCACCATTTTTCAATAAAATAATGTTTATATAAGTATACAGATGTTTATACAAATACTAATGTACATACCAAGATATATATTATGTGCATGATTATAAACAATACGTAACATTAAGATGTGAATTCTTGTTTGCCTCCTGAAAACAATGCACATATTTTTCTCTTTTCAAAGTACATTTTAGAGATCTATTTCTGTCTTGCCTCTGGCTCACTGCACTGACCTCTCCTGCTAAGCTGCTGCCATGTTCCTGATGAGCTGTGGTCCAGGTGCCATGGTGAATGTGATACTCTGTCTGGGTCACATCCATTTGTGCCTTTAGCTCCTCTAGGTAGGTCAGAACAAACTGAGGATAAGCCTATAGGAAAAGAGGAAAAATGTAACAGCAACCTTTTAAGCAACAGCCAAAAATCTATCCAACTAGAATGATGGGCTCATAGATTAGATTAATAGTAAAAAGGTGTAGCTAATAAACTTTGCATTTCATTATCAATTTCAGATCAAAATCAAGCCAAATAATTTTCACATTACAATTTCTAATTTGCTGTTTACTTCGATCAAGTTTAACTTGATTGCTAATCTTCACCCTTAGATCAGATTAAAATATTAAAGCCATGTTATATATTAATAATAATAGCTAGCATTTATTGAGTTATTTCCACATAAAAGGTATTATTGTAAAAGACATTGCATATATGTAATATGTAGTTACTATATTGTTTGGGAATATTCAATTCTGCTCTAGAAGACAAGAAAACAAATGGGATGGATGAAATTCACTAGCTGCATTAAACATAAGCAAATTAGTAACCTGAGAAGTGTCAGACAGAAATTAAGTAGAGCAAATGCATATGAACATAGAAAGGGGTAGAAGTAAAAATAGCCATTTAATAGTCATGATTTACTAAATAACAAAGCAACAAATATGTATGTTACACTAACCATAAATGAAGCACATGAGACTCACAAACATCATGAGATCTGTAATTGGCCACCCACTGCTGACTCATGTTGTATCCTCCACTGGATAAAGTCCATAGCTGCCCATCAAGCTAACTGGGGAGCACAGTTATTAGCCAAGTGTATTTGCCAAGCAGCTCTCTCACAGAGCCAGTGTGTGTCACCGCCTCAGGCACCTTTTCTCCATTACGCCCCCTTGCTCAAATTTCAACTCTGGTCCTTGTAACCACATCACTAGCAGGGAAGAGTAATGCAACACTAAGAGATTCAAGTAACGTGGCCCTTCAACCCACTTGCACCTTAAGAGTGTTAACCTAGCCCATTTCTTTTCCCATACATTTTGCTTTGTATTTTGAATCCATTTAACAAATATGATTTGAGCATTTTAATTTGGTCGATGTATCTTTTTGTTCCATGAGCTCTAAGATAGTCTATCTAAGAGCATATTTGGAGACTACTGTTGCATCAAAGCAACTTCCCACATGATAATATATTTACATTTTAATCTTTGCAACAGCTCTTTGAAATAAGTATTATTATGTTCATCTTAAAGACAAAACAAAACAAAACAAAAAATGACACAGGGAGATTAAGCTACTTGCTCAGTGTCATCCAGTGTTTACCAGGACATAAGTTCTAGTTATACAGCCTCAAATATGATATAAACACCTCTTTATTAAGGTGTGGAACTACAAATCTAACAAAATATAAGAGAAGGTATTCAATGAATAATTAAAGGCACTAAAGTCCTTATATTCTTCTGGGGAAAGTGATATTGAATAACTAAACTTTGTTAGAAAATGTACAACTAAATGTGCATGTTAAAATTGTAAGGGACCCCAAAACCTTAAATGCATATTACTAAGTAAAAAAAAAAAAAAGCCAACCTGGCCCTAGCTGATTTGGCTCACTGGATAGAGCATTGGCCTGCAGACTAAAGGGTCCTGGATTTGGTTCCGGTCAAGGCACATGCCCGGGTTGTGGGCTCAATCCCCAGTGGGGGCCTGCAAGAGCATCAATGATTCTCATTGATGTTTTTTATCTCTCTCTCCCTCTCCCTTCCTCTCTGAAATGAATAAAAATATATTTTTTAAAAAGCCAACCTAAAAGGCTATAAACTATATGATGCCAATTATGTGATGAAGAAATCATCTGCATCTCTCTGATGTTTAGTGATGTTGAGCATCTTTTCATATGTCTGTTGGTCATCTTTCTCTTTAAAGAAATGTCTATTCAGGACCTCTGCCCACTTTTAAATTTGATTGTTTGTTTTTATGGTGTTGAGTTGTAAGAGATCTTTATAAATTTTGGATATTAATCCCTTATTGTATGTGTCATTGGCAAATATCTCCTCCCATTCAGTAGGTTGTCATTCTGTTTTTGTTGATGGTTTCCTTTGCTCTGCAAAAACATTTTAGTTTGATGTAGTCTCATTTGTTAATTTTTTTCTTTTGTTTCCCTTACCCACGGATATTTGTCCAAAAAAATATTGCTAAGAGAAATGCCAAAGATTTTACTGCGTATGTTTTCTTCTAGGAGTTTTAAGGTTTCAAGTCTTACCTTTAAATCTTTAATACATTTTGAGTTTATTCTTGTATATGGTATAAGTAAGTGGTCTAGTTTCATTTTTTGCACATATCTGTCCAATTTCCCAACACCCTTTGTTGAATAGACTGTCTTTATCTTATTGTATGTTCTTGCCGAGGCTGAACTTTTTTATTTGGTTTGGCCATTTTGAGTTTTCTTCTGTCATGTATTTCCTTTTAATGTCCTTTGCTTATTTTTCTATTAAAGTGTTTATCCTTTCCTATTGTTATAACAGGCTTATTATACATTAAGTATTATTCAATTTTCTCACATTTATATTGCAAAGATTTTCCCTATTTGCCATATTTCTCTACTTACTTTTGCTTATGCTATTTTAGATATAGAAGTTTTAAAATATTTTTATATACTCAAAGCCATTAGTCTTTTCCTTTATGGATTCTATCTTTGTTTGCATGTTCATAAAGATATCCACTCACTGCTACTGTGGGTTAGATACTTTAATCCATGCTTTCTTCTAGATATTTTATGGTTCCATGTTTAGGTTTAAATACTTAATTTAGCTGGAACTGGTAGTTTGCATAAAGGAAGTAATTTAACTTTATCATTTCGCAAATTAATAGAGGGATGGTCAACATTAAAAATAAACAAAAGAAAAAAATTATCCAAGTAAAAACAGTAACAAAGTGCACTATAGTGTTTAAATTTGTCCATTATTATCATAAATAGCTACAAATTATTGATTAGCTAGAATCAATATGCCAGAATCTATTGATAGGCCAGAATCTGTGCAAATACTCAAAATGCTGGTATGAATATCTCTATTTTGTAGACAATGAATGTGAAGTTTAGAAAGGTTAAATGACTTGCCTAAGGTTACACAGCTAAGTAATAGAGCCAAGATTAGTTATTAATATCCTGAAGCAGTAATTCTTTTTTTTAAATGAATGAAATGAGCTCCATTTATGAACCAGCTGCAAATAATTATCAAATTATCCTCCATTTTAGCCTTAACTAGATGGATATAGTTGTGGATATGACTAAATTTAGATCTAATTACAATTTCTAAACCTCTATAAGAACGAAATGACTCATGAAAATAGTTTTGCTCTGTGAATCTAAAATAACTTTAATTTAAAAAATCAGCGATTGTGTTTGGGAATGTGACATTGAAATTTTTAGAATCAAAATTTTCTTTAAAATAATATGTTTAAAACACAAAATAATGCATGATGCAGCTATGAGGGAAAAGGCCTGCCATTTTTAACAACATAGATGGCACTTAAGGGTATTATGCTAAGTGAGATAAGTCAGACAGAGAAAAACAAATACTGTATGATACCACTTACGTGTGGAATCTAAAAACGCCAAACTCATAAAAACAGAGAGAAGACTGGGGGTTACCAGGAGGGTGGGGAATTGGGTGATGTTGTTTAAGGATACAAACTTGCAACTAGTAGATAAATAAGGTCTGGAGATCTAATGCACAGCATAGTGTTTATGGCCAATAATACTGTATTATAACTTCAAACTTGTGAAGAGAGTAGATCTTAATCTTACCTCAAAAAGAAGTGGTAATTATGTGATGTGATTGAGGTGTTAGCTAATGTTATAGTGGTAATCATATGGCAATACATACTTGTAACAAATCAATATATTGTACAACATATACACTGTTATATATCAATTATATCTCAATAAAAATAAAGAATTAAATTAAATTAAGGTAAAAGAAAGAAAACTGAGGACCTGACATGCTGGGTGGTTTCATAGCAATAAATTATAGCAAATTATTTTTGGCTTTGGAAAACTAGTGTTTTAAAGTCAAATAAAACCTCAGAAGAAAGTATTAAATTAAATTAAATTAAATTATAAACTTCTAGGCACAGAGTAAAATCACTTGTGCACACAAAGCATTTCTTGCTCTCAACAATAGAGAGTGCATTTTATACAAACCTGGAATGGAAAAACTTAGGAAGAAAAGCTATGGTTAACAAAGTCCTTACCTTAGAATAAATGCAGCCATCAGTTCCAAACACCCACTTCTGAGAATCATTTTCTTTATGTCTATAATGAAAATGTAATTAGAGATTGACAACTTTTCTCCTCATTGAAACGTTCTCTAGGTTTCAAATAAAAACATCATTTTCCATATCACCTGGCAAGAGGACTGCCCACACTCTACCACGGATTCTACCATACCATCGTCACTGCCACCTCAGGAGCTAAAGCCTCTCTAAGACCACCAATTCCTTTGGTACACACAGTGCTGTGGAGTCTGGGGGGTGGCGGGGGATAGGGAGTGTTGTCTGTGTGTGTATTACCAATGGCAATAGTGATTAAGGATTTTAGAGAATAACTAGAATTGCTAAGAATATCATAGAAATCTCTGCCCCCCTCCCCCCAAAAAATATCCTTGGTGACATAGAAAGGGGCTTAATTAAGTATAATGATTAAGAAAATGGGATGGAAAAAGATACCATGGAAAATTAGAAACCTTAGGCACCTGTTTCTGAAATGACCAGAAAATTTTATTAAGAAACATGAAATTTCCTGAGCTAAATCTAAGAAAGAAAAACTAAAATGTGATGAAGTTAGTCATACTTAAATTAACTAATCAGGTATTCGTTAATATTTAGAAACCTTGCAAAAGTAGAACAAATGAATTAAATTAAGTGTAATGGGATGTTAAAGAAGACTTTTCATACTGCCTCTGAGTTTTGACAGGAACATTAATGGTTGAGAATAGGTGGTGGCAGGTAATGCTCTGTTCCAAAGCGAGGGGCTCTCTGATCTGGGCAGAACATGGGAAGGCAGCAGTCCCAAACTGTTCCAGTGCATATGTGCCTTTCACTCACATCCAGTTTACATACGAAAATGTGAAGAACATGTGGGTATGTCTCAGATTTTGATTCAGAAGGTCTGGACCCCCAGAAATTCACAGTAATAGGTGTTGCAAGTGATTCATCTGCTGTATAAGAACTCTGGGAGCCCTACTTGGTTTGGCTCAGTGGTTAGAGCGTCGGCCTGTAGACTGAAGGGTCTCAGGTTTGATTCCAGTCAAGGGTACATGCCCAGGTTGCGAACTTGATCCCCAGTGTGGGGTGTGCAGGAAGCAGCCGATCATTGATTCTCTCTCATCATTGATGTTTCTATCTCTCCCTCCCTCTCCCTTCCTTTCTTAAGTCAATAAAATATTTTTTTTAAAAAAGGAGTCTGGGAATGTGTATGTGTATAGATTATGGACCAGACTTTGAGGAACACTGAACTAGAATGATGAGAGTAGGTGAGGAAGAAATAACTGCATACATAAAACATTATAAAAGAAGAACTGATTTGGTGATTGACTAAATGGGGTGGAGGTTAAAGAGAATAGACAAGGTTAATTCTCAGATGTCAATTTTGGGTTAAAAACAAAAGAGAGAAACATGACACTAATAGAAGAGTGAAATTAGAATGGAGGAGAGGGAAGCAGAGAAGTGAGGAAATATGAAGAATTCTATACTTAGGTAAACATTTGTTTATGGAACATTGTTCAAGGCTTACCTGATACCTAAGCTAAAAATCCCATTCTCAGGCTTGAGACAAATGTAATGGTTGCTCAATTTCAGCATTGGGTGGGGTGAGATGTGTTGAGAGAGGTTAATCTTTCTAGAGATCTTTGTATTTTATAATTAATAAAGGAAAAATAAGCTTTTAATAGATGTCTTAGGGTCCAGAACTAAAATTTATGATTATAATAATATTAATTAATACCTAAAAAAAATTCCTTTGAAATATTCCATTTGTCAGAGGCTATAAGCAAAAAGGCATTCCATGAGCACAGTTCAGTTTGGGGGAAATTTCATAGGCTAATACTCATTGTTTCTCAGTTGACTAAAAGAAGGCTGGTCACCATGTTTCACAATTACAAATCCACATTCCCAACCAGTTTCAAATGGCTCTGGTGTCTTCCAATGCTACCTGGACCAAAAGTAGGATCCATAGAGACTGGGGAAAAGGGATTTCTACTCCATGATTCTTAACATGGTAAGAGTAAAAAGAAGTTTCATCCATCAATGCACATATTGTGAAATTAAATGTGGGCAATTTTCTACCTGATGCTGACCTTTCTGATGGCATCATCTACATGTTTGAATATTACTTCGACGTCCACTGCATGGCAAACAGTCCTTCCTACATTGGATACTTGATAGAGTCTACTACTCTGCTTTAATCTAACTCTCAAACTTTAAGACTTGACTAATGAGATGATTTCAATCTCTCTGAATACCTGGTGATGTGCTGTCTACTTACTTGTCTTTATCTCTCTACACCTAGCATTACAGACACACTTGTTCATTGTGTCCAATGGTGTCCTTAAAGAAGTATTTGTTTAACCTAGTCTAGATTAATGTTGGCCAATTATCACACTATTTTTAGCAAGACTTAAATGGGGGAGGGGGAGAGAGAAGTTGGCAAAAAAAGTATAACTAAAAGATTAACATTGAAATAAGGAAAACAGTAAAGATTACCAGACAGGTAATGGAAACCAATAAAGCAGGCTAAAGCTAGTGTGAGGGTGGCAATTGGGAATGGTGGAGAATATAGCAAACCAGAGGGTATATGTTCTATCTAAATGGGGAATCTGTTCCTGCATGACTAGTGCCATGAGAGAATGAAAGTCCATTGCACCCCATTCTTCTTTTTTTTTTTAAGAAAAAACAGAAATTTGTATTTTTGTGTGAAATCTCCATATGTCTATAGGCTTACCACTAATTCAAAAAATATAATAATGTGCAGGCCAAACAAAATCCATGGTTCCCCAATATTTAGTTTAATTTAACCTCTATGTATGAATGAGTGTGTGTGTGTGTGTGTGTGTGTGTGTGTGTGTTGCTTTAATTAGTTTAAGAATTTAATACTAAAGGCCAGATTCTGCATACCCACATTCTTTAAAAATTAAGCAAAATTAAGATTTAATGGTGGCCTGAAGAAGAACTTTAGTTCTTTGATTTGTTTATAAGATGACCAAAAAAAACTTTTGGAGGAAACATATCTTTGACTTTGAAGTTTATCATTTTTATCATTTTCAGATTACTTGGTAACAACATCATTGTTCTGCCTTTCATCCACTCATGGTCAGATGCACATCACAGAAAAATACTAAAAAGACAAATATGTGCAAGCACTTGATATATTGAATAAGAATAAGATGAGTGACACCAAATGAGACATAACTGAACTAATGAGGCATGATCTGTTTACAATATTCTTTGTGAGTTGTCAGGTTGCTACTTTAAGTGCTAGTTCTATTATTTTTAGCATATAAAAGCTATGTCTTGATTCATAGCTTTTGTGAAAATTACATTATACTACTTAAGAGAAGAAAAGAAAATTTGTCTCCAGCAGCTGCTGGAGACATGAGGATACTTATTATTGTTTATAATGAACTATGGTTATGTTAAAAATAAATGTCATACAGGCACTTCAGATGCTGAGGAATAGATAAACATATTTGAAAGCATAAATCCAGAGTGAGGTAAGTCTGGATCCTTGTTGCTTTTTAAAGAACAAAATGTAGCTTCACAGTTAATGAGAACCTCTAGTTTTCCAAATCTGCTATTTTGTCTCCATCTTACAGTAGATTTTGTTTTTCAAAAAAAGGTGAGTTGCATTAATACAAAGGCAAATGATCCTCATTTGCATAGGGATCCACCCTTTCTACTGCCCATTTCTCCCTCTCGCCCCCTCTCTCTTCTTTCCTTCCTTTCTAAAGTAAACCACATCCTTTCTTGTCAATAGAGATTTTCAAATAAAACTACATTTTTAATTTTTTTAATCATCTCTTTCCTTGCCCACGTTCTATTCTCCATAGGCAACAAGGACATCCAGTTTGAGGCTTCAGTCCCACCCAGTTCTATGACAATCCTGGCCAGAGTAGCATGTGAAGAACTTCAGTGGGCTGAGACCACATCAACACTAGTTTTAGTATTCAGTTAGCTAATACTAAATTTAGTATTTAGTATTCAGTTTAGTATTTAGTTTTCATTCCTGGGCATGAAAAGCATGTTCATCTAGTGATATGTAAAACCTTTCCAAAAACCAGCCATTTCAACTAGACCACTGATAACTCTCCCATGGAGAGTGGTCATTCTTCACCATTTCCCTGCAGCGGTTCTCAACCTGTGGGTCGCGAACAATGAAAATACATCCTGCATATTAGATATTTACATTACGATTCATAACAGTAGCAAAATTACAGTTATGAAGTAGCAACGAAAATAATTTTATGGTGGGGGTCACCACAACATGAGGAACTGTATTAAAGGGTCGCAGCATTAGGAAGGTTGAGAACCACTGCAAGGTAAGCACTTAGTCACTCCTTACCCATTGAGTTGACTTTTTGTTTGTTTTATTTTCTCAGTTTTGTTTTGTTTTGCTCTTTTTAAATACAACTATTGAGGAATAATTGACATACAATGTAAAGTTTCTCACATATCACTGATATTTTGTTCATTTTTTTCCAATTTTCTTTGTGGCTTTCATTGTGAATAGTTTCTATTGTTTTCTCTTCAAGTTCATTAATATTTTCTTCCACAATACCTAATCTGCCATCAGTCATATACTTTTCATTTTATAAATTTCCATTTTCATCTCTAGAAATTGGATTTGAGTCTTGTATATCTTCCACATCTCTACTTAATATGTTTAATCTTTTCCCTAGCTTCCTAAATATATGGAATACAGTTATAACAATTGTTTTAATTTCCTGTATATTAATTCTATAATCTGTATAATTTCTGGGTCAGTTACAATTGACTGATTTTTCTATTTGTTATAAAAAATAGAGCTAAAGCCTCTGTGGCTCCATGTCCCATGGTTTGGCCTTGTCATTATCATCATACGTTGATCCTTGATATGTCTCTAGTTTATAGTACTGATTCTGCTGCAGAAATCTTGTTACCCATTCCACATACAGCATCACATCAACCTGGGACTTGATTTGGGTTTGTTTATCCTTCTTTGGGAACTGTGTGTTTAGGATACTACTAGCACTAGCTAGTTTGCATGCTGCCAAGCTAATGCCTCCCTCTTCCTTTTCCTATGTTTTTCAGTGAATGTACCCTACTAATCCACTGAAATATCTGCTACCATGCTTGACACTAACTGGCAATGGTCTGACTAGACTTTGACGTACAGACATTGTAGTGTTGTGGCTAAGAGTAAGTTGTAGAGCCTGACTGCTTAGGTTTGCATTCCTGCCCAGCCACTTAGCAGGCTCGACCTTGAGTAAATGATTGACTTCTCTATGATTCCATTTCCTCAACTGTAAAGATAATTATAATAATATATACCTTCTCCAGTTGTTGTGAGGATTAAATGTGACAATATAATCTAAAGAAATTAGAATAGTGTTGGGCTCAGAAATTAATTTTTGTTAGAGTACCAGGTATAGCCAGAATTTACACATGTGAATCTGACTCTGTAGATCACATTCCTAATCATGATGTGATATTCTAATACCTGTTGAACAATCTGTTTCACATATTGGAGAAAATTTCCCTTCTGTACAGAGGCTGGGCTAGTTTTTCTGGTGCTTAAATGCCCTACTTCTGGTTTCAGCCCTAAGCACAAACCTACTGCCTATCCATCTAAACAAAAAAACAGAAAGGGCACTTTCAGTGCTTTACAAGCCATCAATATCTTGTCTCCTTAATTTTTCTTTTACAGTTCAATATTTTATATTTAGAAGATGGAGAAAAGGTTAGGAGTACACATAGAACATTAAATTTTAAATTATCAATCAAAATAGAGATAAAGAAATGAGTTCAATAATTACAGAGTAAAGCAGCAGCTTGTCTGCAGCATAGGTACATGTTGAAGGCCAACATTTGCTGTTTAAAATATCTAAGAATCACTACCAAACTAGGTGGGATATGTTTTCAAGCTTATTTCAGATTAGAAAAATTAATAATCATGTTGTGAACATACATTTAAACACCTAATGAACATCTATCTAAGCAGTATGATTTGGCTGTTCAGAAATTTTGAAACGAACATTTATTGTTTTGAGCTAAGTAATGTATAGGTATTACCTTTTCTGGAGGATTAATTTATATCCTTCCAGTGATGTTCCTTCAGTGGCCTTGACTCTGATTGGATGACCAATAGCTAGGCAGCCCTGAGTTATGGCTCGGCTCAAGATCATTCCAGTCTGCCAATGAATAGAGAAGGGAGACAGGTCTAAATAAGTTAAAAGAACCAGAAAATTCAACAATGTGTCACAAATAGTGAGGTCATTATGCCTGGATAACCCCGGATATTAACAGTTGCTGAAAGTGAAACACTACCCACAACTTAGCAGTCAGTGAGCCGTGCTCAGAATCAGTGAGCTTCCCTGTCCGACAAGGGTGGCATTTTATAGTTCAGCGCAAAATAAAACAGGGCATGATATCTTCATTTGTCCTTCTTTTCTGTGCATATTTCACAGTGCAGCAATTGGGGGTCCATCACATGTCACTTCTTGTAGTTATAACTACAGAACTTCCTTGAAATATGCATGCACAGAAAAAAAAGTGCAGTGAACTGAAGATGGAAACAAATCCTTAACCTTCACACAACGTAAAGCCTTGCTCTGGGTCTAAATACCACGGGTTAAACATTTTAAGATGACTCGTGAGCTGCATTTGTTTTAAATGTTGAAATTCTCTAATAAGGAAATTGATGGGAATATTGTTTGAATGTCCATGTAACAATTTTCCTAGTGAATCAACACATTTTAAATAAGTGACAACAACTGACGAATTCATTTACACATTTGAGAATTTGTGGCATGCAAAATTCTCTATTTTTACAGGTAAAAAATTTTACTTTTTAAAAAAGCTCTAGCTGGTTTGGCTCAGTGGATAGAGTGTCAGCCTGCAGACTGAAGGATCCTGGCTTCCATTCCGGTCAAGGACATATGCCTGGGTTACAGGCTTTATTCCCAGTAGGGGGGGCATGCAGGAGGCAGTTGATCAGTGATTCTCTCTGATCTTTGATGTTTCTTTCTCTCCCTCTCCCTTCCTCTCTGAAATCAATACAAATATATTTTAATAAATAAATAAATAAGGAAAAAATATTCAATCTAAAAACATTTTCAAAATCGTTTTCTTTTTTGCATGTAACTTATTTCTCAACGTTTTGTGGTGTGGGGAAGGAATATATGATGACTTAAGAAAATATTTATTTTTAATTTGGTTCTAATATAAGCACTGAATGGAATCCTCATTTGATAATGTTACAGAAAGGAAACGGCTGGGGATGAGAAAAAGAATCCCCATTTATTAAGCACTTTCTATCTACCAGACACCATGCTTGAACCTCAAACATGCCTTCTCATATGACTAACTTCATTTTATGGATGAGGAAACGGTGGCTCAGAGCAGCTAAGTAACTCTCCCCAGATATATATTTTGAATATCATAAACTTCTAGAAACAGATACCAGAGAATTACAAAATAGAAGATCTAGGAAAGAATCTTCCATATCTTCGGGTCCAATTGGTGACACAGGTGTTCAGTGCAGTGCTAAAACTAAAACACTTCCCTCAAGCTCATAAATTGGTCAAATATAGAGCAGTGTCCTGTATTACAGTGAAAAGATATGTTTTGAATCCAGAGAGACCAAGAATCCTTCTTCTACCCTTACTAGACTCAGTTTTTTTCAGCTACATAATGAAAATCTGCAGTTTGTATAAGATTGAATGAGATAAGTGTGTATATAATGCCTAACATATAGCAGATGTTTAATAAAATGGCAGATATTATCAAATCAGACACAAAATACAACTTTAAAAGGGCTAGTACTTCAAGTCTCCAAGTTGGAAACAGATTTAAGAAGTATCTCATCTAACCTCATTCTGCCTTGTTATGTAAAATGAATACTATTTCTTAGTACATTTATGCCATAATTATTCTATATGTTTGTTTTGAACTCTCAGGGAAACTAAAAATAATAATTAAGGGCAATCTAAGATTTCACTAAGAAAATAGTTTTGAGCTCCTCTCCCCCACCCCAAACTAAGTAGCAGCAAACTTCCCTGGACTACTCTGCACCCACAGAAGTACTAAGAGGAAGCAAAATTAATCTATAGTGAGGGACGGAGGAAGGGTAGATACGGGCTGTGCCATCTCTTTCCAGACATAAATATTTGGTAGCAATTACAAAACATATTTTAATAGTAAGAGAGAAGGGGGGGTGATTATACGCTCTCAATTTAAATCAGATCCAAAAGTAAAATAATAAAGCAAAAAATTAGTGCTAACACACAGGTATAAATCTGTTAGGCATTGTTCACATTTTGTACTCAGGGATTTCTTCTAAAACTGTCCTTACAAAGACTGCATGCTGTCATGATATGGTGCTAATCCACCAGACTCCACAAAGCACAATAGTGAAGACTGCGAGTGGAAGCAAATGACATTCAGACAAATCTCAGGAAATGGCAAGTCTATGGACTATACAGAAGCTCTATGCTGGGTGTAGATATACTCTGGAGTATGAACAAATCAGCGCATCTAAAAGTGGACTGAATGCTCAGAGGGAGGGTCTACAGCCTTCCTCTGTAATAGACAACCCAAGTGCAGAGAAAGAGCATTTATTAAGGCCAGCAATTGATCACACTTTCACTTGCATGCTTGTGTGCATGAGGACCAGGTAAGCACATGGTAAGCCAGCCAGCATAGGAGGTCACTCAGGGACAACAGACACTCTCAGGTACCTTCATGATCAGCCACACACTGGCTGCAGGCCACAGGGTCGATGGCACCATCTGACATCTGCTGCTCTCTTCACTACCTGAGGAACCCCACTTTCCAATGGAAACCGAGGCATGAAGGACGATACTGGAATCCACCTGTACCATGAGAACACGTATGCGTTTTTAACAGATTCTGAAGGTTAACCTTCCTCAACACACTTACCCAAAATAAGTTATCCTGGAACATCATGTTTCCAATTGAGAAGGGCTCTTTTGAAACAGTTGTGCTCAATCCCACTTGATTCAATTCAATTGATAGTTGTTGAGCACCGGTTCTGATAGGCAGGGCCCCAGACTGTGTGGTGCATTATATTATAAAATACAGGGTAGGATAAAAGGTTTACAGTTGTTCATATGGAAAATAATACAATAATAAATAATAATGTATGAATAAACTCTGTGTTTCATGTACTCACAAATGTAAAATTACTTTTGCCTCACCTGTATTTTTCCTGCCCTAAAGAAACTCACAACAGTAGATGCAATAATATACATGCACACACACACACACACACACACACACACAATTTCATGTTAAGCTCCATATGGATGAATAAATAGTACTCTAGTATTCAAAGAATGGTAGGGGTCATTTCTACTGGAGCAACAAAAAGTGGAGTGTCTTGAAAGAAGTAACATCTGGACCGGACCTTAAAGGATAAAGACAGATTGACAGGAATAATAAAGAATATAATGATATTCCAAGTAAAGGCAAGGATGTATAATCAACATATCTTAGGATTTTTTGATAGGCTCAAAAAATAAACTTGGCCAAACTGTAGAAGGTGTCCAGTGTAAGGCTAAGGAGTTAGACCTTGGTAGGGAGCCAGTGAACCCTTTTAAGCAGGAGGGATTGGATTATAGCAAATACTAGTAGGTTGATATGGCAAAGGGTAGACATAATGGATTGCAGAATGGAAGTATCAAAGGCAAGGAGAACAGTTGGGAGCCCACATAATCTCCTAAGAATAAAAGGTTATGAGTTGAGACTTTAGTGATAGTTGTGCGAAAGGACAGGAGGGGACTGACTGGGGAGACACTGCATCTGTGTTTATCAGACTACATAGGTCAAAGGTATTGCGCACCTTCTACCTTTTCTCACTTAGACTTGATTCTCAAATTAATAGGTATTTGTATCACCTGTAGGGATTCTGTTCAAATTTAACACTTTATCTACTAACTTACATGCTCACTTTCTCTGAGTAATCATGCTAAGTTTGTAAGTACAAGTATTTATTTGTATAGGATTATGGGAACATGACTTTCTGCTTTAAACCCAATAAATGATGTTGCTTCAATAACAATCAAAATTATTTTCTAATACTAAAAAGTGAAAGTTGGTACTAATACTAGCTATTTGTTGGGTGGCAAATGACTTCTTAAAATACAAAAATTAAATTATAATTTAAAAGATAAAAATGTTCAAGTGTGATCAGGCGATAACAAAAGGGTAGAGCTAATATATTTGGTAATTATTCTATAATGGAAGAGCATTACTTCTCAAAAGAAGAAAATGTTACATGACCCCTGTATGTGAAAATAAAATTTTAGGGATACAGCAACCCCACCACGTAAGCAGATTTGACTTATAGCTCTTTGATTGTGTATTCCCCAGCTAGCCAATTGTGGCTGGATTCAAGAGGGGAATCGCCCGCAGTCTCTCAACAATGATAAACCATATTCTACTAATCCATCCACCGCAGGACTCAGCATTTAAAGTAACACTCTTACTCCACCTCCTAACTTCAAGTTGCCATCACACTCAAAACTCTCCCCTGCAACTGGGAAGAAGATTGTTTTGACTGGAATTAGTCAGACAGAAGGAACACACTGCCAACTGCTTCTTTGTACAGCACCTGCTGCCAGCGCCTAAATTCTTGTTATCTCCACAACATGTTTTAATCTTTTAACAGTTGGCTTATTGGTGAAGAGCAGAGGGGTCCTTTGTGTCTGTCTTGGGTTGGCACCCAGTACCAACACCATGCTGTTCTTTGAGAGATATTTTGCTGGACAGTTCCCAAGTGATTCTACATAGACGAGACACAGTCAGGGCCACTAACTCAGCTGCATTTCGTGTTATAGAGAAAAAAAATCCTGCCAAGTCTGAGGACACCTAAAACTGACAATGGCCGTTAAATTTCTCTTCATGACTTCACCTTCTTTTTTTCTTTTTAATTTAATCCAGTTGTTTAGCTTTAGACCAAACATTTGTGAAGGTGGGGAAGATTAAAAAAAAACCTGTGAAAATTGGAATTCTGAAAAACAAAAATGCTCTGACATAATATACTCTGTATGTGTGTGTAGGTGTGTGCCCGTGCACACATGTGTGTATGTACAGGTGTGTGTGCAAAAGCATCTATGTTGAGACTGATTTCTAAATCCATGCCATCAGATATGCCATTAGAAAATCCTTTGAAGTCCTATTGAGAAACAACACAGGAAATTCTCTTATTCTTTTGAATACCCATTTCCCTTTAAATGACCACTATGATATTGCTTGCCTGAATAAGCTGTACTGATAGAGAAGCTGCCATTGATAAAAATGAAGTGTACATATGCTGGGCCAGTTAAAACTTGTTTAATTTTATTTTCCCAAAACACTAATGAAAGTGGAGTAGCCTTCAATATTCCTGTGCAAATTCTAAACAATAGGGGAACCGCTTGTCTTGTCTTACAGATCTATTGAGGAACAAAATACAAAACAATGAAAGTTTTCTTGAAAGGAGAAGCTCATAAGTCAATCACAATCTCCATTCCAAACAAGTTGTTTGCTACGTAGAAATTTTATACTTTTTCTAGAGAATTTAGGGCCAAGTCAAATAATTTGATATATAAATTAAAATCACAACTATAAGAAATGTTCTAAAATCTCTTTCTTCCTGTCTCTGATGTTCACTCCTATTGTTCCATTCTCTGATCAATCCACCCCACTCCAAAGAGGAAAACTGAAACAGTTTGAAAGCAGAAAATATCAGTGAGCACATAATGATGCAACCAAATAAAGCAACTTTAAGATCTAGGTAAGAGTCTCTAAATAGCCTCTAACTATTGATCTAAAAATATGAAAGGGACTTGGGGTTTTATTTAAAGTCCTGTATCCTATCTTAACAGCAATCAGTTCAAATTTTAAATTAAAATTTTGTATTTTACACAATACGAATTATTTGTAGAAAATATTATTTCTGACTGACTTGCTCTCCAAAGAAACAGGACAGTAAAGACTTGTTTGCCTTTCCCAGCCTCCTTTGTGCAATACAGAATAATATATTCTGCTAGTATCCATGACTGCTGAATTCACTAATTAACTTGTAATAACCATGCCATGATTCAAAAATTACAACTTGGTATTTTCTTGCTGTTTTCATACTGAAAGTTGTCACTAATATCCTGATGATGTCTGATCATACTGAACGGCTAGGATCAAAATATATTTCCTTTTCCTTTTGCAAACTATATGGCCTGCCAAACACTGAAGTGTCCATTTTTCTGCAATATTTTCCCATAACCAGGCATATGATTTTTTCTTTTACATTATCTAACGTGAAGTTTAAATTTCATCCATTTTATGGAAACATAATTTTATTGCCCTTAAATTGGGGCAATCTAAAAATGCTGCCAATCGAAGTAACAATACAGAACTGTTGAAAGATGTATTTGCCAAATAGTTCATTGTATTAGACTCCAAATCTTCTTTAGAAATGGATAAAAGAGCAACAGGTTGTAATTGCCAGGGTTATATCTGTCTCCCACCTTACTAATAGGGATTATATGTTCCAAATTTCTCTCTGTGGGAAAGGGTTTACTTGTCAATAAGAGATTTGAACAAACAGTAAGGGGTTGGGCACTGATATCTCTATCTCAAGCCAATTTCAAAACATACCCACCAAGAATATTGGCTTTTGCCTCCCTCCTCTCTACCTATGTTTTAATCCTCTTAGTATCTTCTTTACTGCAATGAGCATCATGATTCTACCATAAAATGCCCTACAGGTAACCATCACCTCTGCTTGAATCTCTCTTTAAAAGTGCTCTTTTTTAAGTTATTAAATTACTATTTCCAATGCACTAATCACCTCTCTGTATATAATCAAATCATTATTCTGAAAGGATTTAAAAAGGTTTCATAACTAAGAGAAGGCCGTTTTTCTTTGAAAGCTTCTCTTTACTTGTCAGGTTATCAAACTTTTGTTTTCTTATAATACCGGTTTGGTTGGATTGTAATTTTATTCAAAACCAATTTCTTCTTCCAAAAATGCAATAGTGTACAAACCTTTATTTAAGATGAGTGCTTTCTCACTTTCACTGAATCACTAGAACCAATTAATCATGATGCAATGACTGTGGATTGTTATTGTATCATTTTTCAACATTAGAACAGTTTTCTTTTAAAGTACTTTGACTTAAAATCAAAGAGAGAAGCCACCTTGGGGTTCTTTTCCTGTAACAACTCTTTAAAATTCCATTTTCTTTCAGGTTTGAGCTGGCTTCTGTTGAATGAGTTAATTCACTAGTGAATTCAATTCCATTGAGCTAACTCTGGGTATTTAGAGATTGCAGCAGAGACAGGAGGATCAGGATGTCCTCTGGTGCAAAGGAATTTCTAATTTAGCAGCAAGGGTAAGTAAGACAGGGACCTCCTGGATTATCTTCCTAACACAAGGATCAAATCAGATCTTGCCTCTGCTTCATGTTTCCAATAGATCCTTGTTTTCTACAGAACATCCAGAATCCCTAACATCAAATTAAGACCCTTTATAATCTGATCTCTACATCCTCAGTGGAATCTACCATTCTTCCCTTTTTACCCCAATGTGACCTGAAATAGGCCTAAACTTGGAGCACTAATTGACTTCAAATAATGTAACGACGATGACAAAGTTGTAAGAGGGAACAGCATCAAGTTCATTGTGACTATAAATGGCACAGAATTGATGCAATGGGGTTATCAAGGCCAGAGAGATCCTATCTGGTTTGGGGATGGGGGTGGGGTAAAGAAGATTTTATGAAGCTGGTACAGATCAGATAAAGTTAGAATGACGGGCAGGATTTCAACAAGCATTTGTTGAATGCCAACTATATGTCAGACATCGTGCTAGGATATGGCACAAGGGTGAAAGAGAAGGCTGGGGTTGGTGGCAAAGAAAGAGAGGTTGAATTCCAAGCAGAGGGTTCCACATGGACATAATAACAGAAATCATGGAGTGCTTTCAGAAAACAACAAAGGAACAATCTGGCTTGGCTAACACACACATATTAGACAATAGAGAGCCTTGTAAGATAAGTCACAGCTAAATTTTAAAAATCCTTCATCAAAAATATATTGTGCACTTGCCCTACAGTCAAGACTTTGTGCCAGCACTCCAGAATACAAAGATGAATGAGACACATCTAAGGAATTCTCAATTTCAGGGAGGAGAAAGGCACAAAAGCAAATAAATGCCAATACCAAAACACAAGATCTAAGAACAATTTTCAAAGGAGTTCTGAGAATACAAAGTAATTTGAGGTTAATTCTCTCTGGAGGATTTGAAAAGGCTTTATGGAAGAAGAGGAAGTTGAATAAGGCCTTAAGGCAAACACAAACACACACACACACACACACACACACACACACACACAGTAATGCCACATGCCATGGCATAAGTATACCAAAGTGAAAAGCATGTTGTGGGACACAATTTATTAGCTCTGACTGTAGTGTATGAAGAAGTTCAAGAAGAGAAGATTGGAAAGGCAGGGTAAGACTGAAGGAGAATCATGGGGTTCACTGAAGGCCAGATGAGGATATACAACTTTAGTAGGCAACAGCCAAGCACACAAGTTTTTGAGCAGGAAAATAATTTTACAGCAAAAACATACTAGTAAAAAGGAGCCCTAGCCAGTTTGACTCAATGGATAGAGTGTCAGCCTGTGGACCAAAGGGTCCCAGGTTTGATTCTGGTCAAAGACACATACTTTGGTTGCAGGCTCCTCCCTCACAACCAATCGATGTTTGCTCTCACATTGATATTTCTCTCTGTCTTTCCCTTTCTCTCCCACTCTCCCTAAATACCAATGAAAATATAGCCTCAGGTGAGGATTTAAAAATGAAAGAAAGAAAGAAAAAGAACTGGCAACTGGATCAGAACTATGGTAAATAAATCTAAATGTCAGGTGAATAAAAAATATAAAAGGCATTAATTATTGGAACACCATTCAACCTACATTTATTTTCTAAAGTTGCTCAAGAACAGACAGGCTTTGCCGAACCAGTTTGGCTCAGTGGCTAGAGCGTCAGTCTGCGGACTGAAGGGTCCCAGGTTTGATTCCGGTCAAGGGCATGTACCTTGGTTGCGGGCACATCCCCAGTGGGGGGCGTGCAGGAGGCAGCTGATCAATCTCTCTCATCAATGTTTCTGGCTCTCTATCCCTCTCCCTTCTTCTCTGTAAAAAATCAATAAAATATTTTTAAAAAAAGAACAGAGAGGCTTAGAAATAATTATTGATTTTATTTTATTTTTTGTAATTATATTATTTAGATTTATATGCACCTTGAAACAACTAATATTCTCAATATAAGTTTTGACATAATAACATGAATGGGCAACATGGAGAAATTAAAAATATTAGTTTGGGACAATGTATTCTTACACTGTGTCTTGGAAATAGAGGGCCCAGACCAGTGAACAGGAAGTCCTACTTTCTTTGGGCATCTCCATCTCTGTGGGTGCCTTTTGGTTTTGAATTCACAAACTAAAGCTTATATAGTTGAAGTGAACAACTCTACATAGTTTCCCAGGTGAGAAAAACAAAAAAAAGTATTCCTTTTTAAAAGACATGTTTTAAGTGCCTTTAATAGCTCAGTTGGAGAACAAAATTCTTTACTGGCAGAATACCTAAGTGCAAATTAATCCACAGACCTTCTGGATTGGCTTGCCATGAATTGGGTTTTCTGAAGAACTCATGTTCCTTAGATACATTAACCCACAGAGCAAACAGATCAGATCTTAAAGTATACACTGCCATCTGCACGACTTTCTCAAGTAACTCAAACTTATTATAATATAGTAGGTCTAGAGGAAATATGCCAAAAACAGTACTTGAGTGACATCATTCAGGTCGAATTTCTTTCAAGCAGAAATGCTATATATTGACTCAGTTTTAAAGGGCTTAATAATAGGAAGTAAAGAATAATGCCCCAACACTTGTAGAATAATTCATAGTTTTTAAAACTCACCAATATCAACTCAGTCACCATGTATTGACTGAAATCCAATACATAAAATACCCACATTAATTACAACATATAATTCTGACCTTGTTCTGTAGGAAATGGTCCTCTAAGTCCACCTTTTCAAATTGATCAGGTATCTGTTGACTGTTGGCATTAAAATTCACTGGAAATCCCTCACAAACTTCCCAACTAAAAAAAGTGAAACATTTGATTATTTTTGCTAGAATAAAATATATTTATTTATAATACTCTTTAATATACTAGTATAATAATTTATGCATTTTATACTCCACTAGTAAGAGAAAACTCAATGTATAATTTTAAACAAAAAAATTGTAAAGTGCTTTGGTATCGATAAATGGGAAAGGGAAAGTTTTACATTTTTACCTTGCAATTATTTATGACAGTGGGGGATTCCATGCCTAATTAATTATTAATAGAACAAAGAAACAAAAAAATGACTTTTATTCTTAAAGAATCACTCATAGTTGAGGCCATCTTCACTGTTACATTCATATTCTAAATACAATGGAGTATGAATAATAAAGGATGTTTTTATACTTATGATAGTTGTGCTAAGCATGAGTTTGTCATTGTTAAGAACATCCTAAGAGGCAACAGTCTAGTGGGTACATGGACAAACCACAAACTGGAGGTGTTGAGTGCCATTCTTAATTCAGCCAAATCACTTGTTTTAAAAGTGAGCAAATCCCTACTCTAAAGAAAATTACTTGGCTCAACATTGATATGTTAAGACATATCCTAGAACATGCTGCTATTCAACAGGTTGTGGGCTGGTAATAGTATTTTTTCAATACTCTGAGAAATACAAGTAAGAATATGATCATTAGGATTTCAAATGATACACTTTAGAGTAAAGAAAGAAAATTCAAATGGAATCCAAATATTAAGGAAATTATTTTCAAATTAGTTCAATAAGGCCAGGCAGTTTCATATTGTTGTTCTTAAGGAGCTAAATCTAATTTGAATCCACTCACTAAAACAATATTTATTGCACCTGGGAAGTAAAATTAAGAAGGAATACATGAATTTAAAATTAAACTCCTAGCTAAAAATTGAAGGGTCGAGGCAAATGTAACAGCTTGGAGAAAGATCATTGCACATGAAATTCATCTCATAAATGGAAATGCCTATTTTAAAAAAAAAGAATGCTGATGAGTTATTTCTATGCATAAAGAAACAGAACAGGACAAAAGAGATTCAAATCTTGCCTAATACATGGCAGGCAGTCATTGGGGGAAGAGTTGGTCTTCATGGACATATGTAGCAATAGGTTGACTCTAGACTGTGACCTCATCAGACTGCCTTTGGTTTTGTGGATCTACCCTCTACCTCAGTCTTTTCACTTACATCTTAAGGAAAGTTGTGATTTGTTAAATTATAAAATATTAAAGCTAGGTAGGACCTTACAGATAGATCACATAAGCCAACATAGTATTGGACATGCTTCGATGTCCAATACAGTAGCCACTAGCCACATATTCCTATTTTAATTAAAATGCATTTAATTTAAAATTCAGGTCCTCAGTCACATTAGTTAGACATCAAGTTCTCAATAGTCACAAAGTATGTTTTCATCATCACAGAAAATTCTGTTAGACAGTGCAGGATAGTGTTTAAACCCCTCAGTTCTTAAGAAAGACAGTCTGGGTTAGAATTTGAGATCTATCTTGTACCAGTTGTGTGACTGGGCAAATTCCTTTGCCCTTCTGAGCCTCGGTTTCTGTCTCTATAAAATGAAGTAATAACAGGATAACATGTAATGATGTGATCAAAATAATTGTCTTGAGGATTAGATTATTTCTACCCAATTCATTTAAAACTGTGCCTGGACTATGGTTAACACTCAGGGAATGCTGGGTTTTATCTTTTTACAGGCAAGACAGACACCCATCTTCCCATGGACAATTATAAGCGGATATGAGACAAGATGCCCAACCCTCTACCTCCTGCTCTTCTTCTCACTATCCCAACAAGCCTCCAGCATATTGCTTTTGTTTTTAATTTATCATCAAATGAGATCCTTAAATATGAACACATGTATAAACATACTATATGAGAATTTAATGATTCCATGCAAATATTAGAATGGAAGCACTAAAAAAGCTTTTTCATTTCAAATAAAATTATCACATCTGCAAAGCTGAAACTATAATCTGCTCATTGGCCCATACGTTTTTTTAAAACTCAAGGAAAGTTAATGATGTTAATGATTAAGTCTTTTAGGCATTAGCTCATTATATCATGAAATAAGTCAATAAAATAAATAATTGTTTATGTAAGATGATTCAAAGAACATCTTTTACTGTTTTAATCTCTCACTCTGGAAAATCTGAATTTAGATGATTCAGATTAATCTAACCAAGCACACATTAATTTACTTGTCACATCCAGGTAGCAGAACAGCTTTGGGATCCAAGAAGGTTTTATACGCAATTGTAATGCCACCTCTGGCAAATGCAGTCACCTGGTCAAAGGTCAAACTCAAAACAGGGTTCCATGGAGATCTGAAAAATGAAAAAAAAATCAAAGCTATCTGCAAAATTATGCAAACACTGAAATTTGAGCACAAATAAATACTAAAACATAAAATATCAGTGTCTAATAAAATCCAAAAATCTTAAATGCACATTTTACTTTATTTGGCTGATTTATAATATGCCAAGGATAGTTGTAACACATAATATTTTTAAAAATAATTTAAACAATAAAAGTAAAATATTTAGTGGAGAAAAACAACCATTTTTTCATATAGTGTTCATTTTGTAATAACTATATCCTGTATAACTAAATGATGTTCATCAATGTGTAGCTACAATGCAATACGCCATTAATAATCTTTGGATCTGATATTTAAATAAATCCTTAATATTTGATTAAAAACAACCTTTTTTCCTTATGGGCTAACTAAATGTTATGCTAATTTGTTTTTTATTTTACATACTGTTAGGGACATTTTTAGGTTAATTTAAATATTTGAGAATAAAATAGAAAAAGACTCATAGACAGAGAGCAGGCAGCCAGCTCTGGTGGGGGAGTGTCAGAAGGAGGGTGAAGGGATTGAGCAAAAAAGAAGAAAAAGGGGAAAGAACTCATAGACACAAAAAACAGTGTGGTGATGGGGGGAGGGGGGTGAAAGAGGATATAGGGGGATAAATGGTGATTGAAATAAAATAAAGAAAAAATAAATCAGATGGAAAACATCTTAAAAATAAGAATGGCCACTATGTCAAATATGAGATTTTTTTTCTAAATTGATGACAAAAACTTGCTATTTAACTTTATAATTATATGACTCAACCATATCACTTGTATAGTATAATAAAAAATGCTTGAACTGAATCTAATCATGAGAAAACACTCAGAAAAATCCAGAATATGGGACATTCCACAAGAAAAGTGCTGAACTCTTTTTAAAAAAATCAATGTCATGAAAAACAAAATAAAAGGTGGAGGAATATTCTAGATTGAAGAGAACTAAAGAAAATAACTAAGTGCAATACATGAAGCTTATTTGGATCCCAGGTTACAAATAGCTCTAAAGCGCATTTTGGGTAGTTTGAATATAATCTGTATATTAGGTGATATCACATTATTGTTGACTATGTTAGATATTATAATGTGGTGATATAGAAGAATAATTATAATTCTTCAGCTATGTGACCTAAAGCAGTTAAGAGTAAAACTTTAATGATTGTCTGAAATTAATTTCTAACCATTCAAAAGAGAGAGGAGATTTAAAAAAAGCGGTAAAATAAATGTGGCAAACTTTAAATTGTTGAGCCTTGGTGAAGGGATATATAGATATTCATTGTATTATCATTTCAAGTTGTCTGTAGATTTGACATTTTTCTAAATAAAAATTGGGAGAAAATAATTAAAGAACTCAAAATTGAACTAGACATTGGCAATATCATCTTTCGTAAGTTAGTAACCTAATCCCCCATATCAACATATACTAAGCAAGTTAGAATTACTCCCTAAAAATGAGTATCATGTACTTAGTACACATTGCACATTTTCTCAATATATTTTAAATTGGGATGGAAATAACTTTTTAGACATAAATTTTAGAAATCCCAATAATAGCAAATGCATAATGGTTTTCAAGTGCCTCATATTAGATTCAAAACCAGAAAAAGAATACATTATCCTATTAAAATAACAATAATGAATAAATAAATATATAGACTATGGATTCCTCCAGCTATAATCCTCAGTTGATTTTGGAGTTATTTCAAATATACTTAGCGTTTCTATTAGTTATTCCACTAATATGATACAAATAACCAAAAACAAGTGTTTGAGCTTATTAAAATCCAGTAGTATAGCAAACATCAATAAAAACATCAAAATTAGTCAGTCATTGCTTTCACTTTAACAATGATATTTACGAAGAGATTACTAGCCAAACATTTTAGTTAAAAATCTTTCCTTGTAATAAAATTCATTGCTGTTTGTATCATGCAAAAACCATTTTCACAGTGCAATTAAAATGTATTTTGAAATCTGCCTTTGGGGAAAAACACCATTCCTTACAGATATTTTGAGTTTTATAAATTATACACCATTAGAAATTATTAAGTATTTTAATTTTATTCTACTAGGACAGGTGAAATAGAATTTTGTAGTATATTACCAACACTAATCCTCTCAACTTCTTCCAAAACCATCATGGACTTCTGAGTAAATTTATTTCCATACTTAAAATTTTGACTATTAGAATATAGTCAAATTCAATTAGCTTCTAGCTCTGTCCAGGTTATTTTCATTATAATTATGATCAATTATACTCTAAAAGCAAAATTATTTTCCCCATGTCCTCTATTGTGTTCCACAAATAAAGAGCTAAAAAAAAATTAAGAGAAGGCAGAAAAGTGTATTAAGTTTCCTAACAAGCAGTTTCAGAGTTCATCTGGATGTATTCTGTCAAAATATGCATAAATCTCCAAGACAGTCCACACACAGCCCAGCTCATCAGTGCCTACAGACTGCACCCTTTTTCTTTCCTCAGAAACACAAATAATTGTATGCAGGAATTTACCAATCTACAAAAATTTACACAACACTTTGCAATAACCAGTAATTATTGTGGGATAATATAAGGCGCCTTTGAGAAATACAACTTTGATACGATAGAGCTTATGAGCTTTACCAATTTATCTCTAGCTGTTCTGTCATTGGTGCTTAAAAGGTTAAGACTTTATTTGTGAAAACAGAGAGATAGTAGGGAATCATGTTGTCTACAGCTTCATAAATCTTGCTTAAAATCCTTTTCAATTACCATCCATTTCTTCTTTAAAAAAGGACAAAAAATAGAGGAGTGGAAGCAGGTCAGGGCAGTGTGCGACAATGACAGTGTGATGGGCTTGGGCCCCCCGTGGCGTTTCCATCTGCTATCATTAAGGTGACTACTCAGACATGAACAAATCCCACTTGCTGTGCTGACAGGCAGACTTCAAGAACTATGACAAGGCATTAAGACAGAAAAGTCAGAGAGAGACAGAGAGAGAGAGAGAGAGAGAGAGAGAGAGAGAGAGAGAGAGAGAGGAGGGAGAGAGGAGAGGGAGATGGAGATAGAAAGAGAGAGATAGAGATGACAAATTTCACAAACAATACTGCCTCACAAAAAAAAAGCACATTTTATTGGAATTCAAAATTTAAAAAAAATTTCATAAATGGTGCTCTTGGCTTCTCAACTCTCCTTTTAAATTCGTTTGCCCCAGAAGAGACTGAGGACAGACAGAAGAAACACCTCGCTCCTACCTGTACGCTTTACCATAAGAGACCCAAATTTTTTGCTCATTCTTCAGCAAAAGTGGATTCTTAATTTCTTGACCATGCTCATCGAAAAGCCGTGTTGAAGAAAAATTGAGGCCTGGTGGGTTGATGGAAGATCCTTGAAGCCTTTGATGAATCCTGAGAAGTAACTGGTGGTGGGGGAAAATAAGGAAGAAGAAGAAAGAATTACATAAATTGTGAACATCTGTAATAAACTGTCTTTACTCTGTAACAAATGAAGTCCAAACAAATGATAATTAAATTCATATAGAATGCTAAAAGAAGTGTGAAATGATGGCAGTGTTTAGCTCAAAGCAAAGTAACAAAATGAGCATGGGCTTTTAACCAGCAGGGGGTGCCACAGGCTTGTGATTGAGCTCTGACCCTTTGGCGCTGGGACTGAAAGCAGATGTGACAGTTTTACAGGAAGAGCGTTTAGCTTCTACACATGGTAACAGTCCTCTTTGATGAGGGTTATGCTTTTCTTGTGGGAGCTACACATTCTCTTAGGGCCCTTGCAGAGCATGTTCAGGTTTTACAATGGGTGGTCTCCCTATCCCCACTAACCTGAGATAACCAATGGTCGAGCAATTCACCATCTGGATTGCAAAAATAAACATGACTTTCAACCCAGGTTGCTTCAGAAGGACTCTTCCTGGCTGTATTTTAATGAAGGGCCCTGCAAATGCTTGTGAGCCACTTCAATAAGAGATGTTTTCAAGTTGTAAATAAGATATAACTGAAGTGTGAAGTATGAAATGCTGTCATTTAATAATTTAAGTACAAGCATTGTCAGTGTTTGCATCTACCTTACCTTTAGGGTCTCTGGATTATCAAAATATTTCTAATTTAAGGCATATTTCAAATGAAAGTAAATACAACAGAACTGGGTTGCAGATGGCATTTTAAAAGACTTTTTCATTATTTTCAGTTACCTTTGAGTGTTTAGGCCTCTACTCTTTCCCACTCTGTGCCCCACACTATCCATCATTCTGTTATCCCCCGACCCTCACCCCGAGCCTAGCCTTCTGTCACAGGCTTCCTTTTCTTCTCTCCCTTGTCAGTTCCTGTGTCTCTCAATTTCTTGTTACTCTGTAATCTTGGCAGGGATGCAGATATAGCTGTGGACTTTCCTTGCCTAGTTCTGTTTAGGGCGCCTCTTTCACTCCTTCTATTAATTTCCATGGAGGTATATTGGGATGTGTTAAATGCCAAGGCTCAAAGGAAAGAAGAGAAAGTTGCAATCTTGTCATATATGCCAGTTTCCTCTCCTATTGGTTCTAAACTCTTGACTGAGTAAAATATTTTCTTTGATCAGCAACTATATTTGTAGAATACCTAAGAATTAGGCTTTGTCCTAATTAGAGATAAATAATTATATCTCTAATTTTATCAGCTCTACATTGTTTTCAAAAGCTCTATATTGACCAGATTTTCAGCATCAGAAAGGCTGAAAATGATAACACATTTTTTATTTCAATAAAGTTAATACTTCTCACACAGTATCGTCAAATCCTTTGAATTACAAGTAATAGCTACTATTTTCTTTAGGGGTATAATAGGCAAAGATGTTAGAATTGTAAGAGTTTGCATTTTTTTACTGGAATCACAAACATGTATTGAAAATCTATATATTGAATTCACAAAACCCTACATATATATCTGTGCAGTCTCAGCCATTGAGCTTATTTTTGTTGCCTTGCTATTATGTTGGAAAAGCAAGCAATGCTGATCATTGTTAAAATCACAGTGATTTTGTTTTATAGTCATCGCCTTTTTTATAAAAGGGAATGATTTCTAGTCCAGGAGAGAAATGTGTACACCAAGAACGGGAATGTGTGGTAGGAAAGTATGTGAATGCCTGACCACAAAACAAAATACACTTTCACTGGACTTAAATCTCGATCTCCATCTTCTCAACTTGGTGACAGACTGCCTTTTAGGGTTTCAAAGATGAGCATCCCACAGCTTCCAGGAGGCGGGGCCTCAGTGCCTTTCATCTCAAGGTAGTTGGTTAAGGCTAGAATGCAGTGACCAAATATATGTGATATTTGTCACCCATTTACCTTTAAAACTATCATCACCAGGACTTTATAGGATAAGAATTTGTTCAGGAACCTGAGAAGAGTATGAAACAGTTTAGGCTCATGACTGAGACACGTGTGCACCAAGGAAACAGACATCCTTGAATGTCACCAGGGATCTCCCAAAGAGCTTTGCCGTGTTCCTAATTCAAGTTTCCCCCGGCCCCCCAAGATTAACTTGCATATTATAGAAGCAAAGAACAGTCCATTTCAATGTGTCACAAGCCAACTCAAAAAATTCCTACAGAGTATTAGCTTCCTATATAAAATAATATAAATGCCATCTTCAATTTAATATGAACCAAAGAGTAAAGTATCCTAATGTGAAAATGGGGGGAGGGGGGTGACAAGTAGATAATTCTAGGAAAACTTTCATATCATGGTAGTTTTAAATAGTCAGAGATGTGATGGTAAAAAGAAACCAGCCAAGACTCTTGACCCTTCTCTCTCTAATTAATGAAGGTAGCATTTCCCTTCTCTTCTGGGCCAAACTAATGATCAGATAAGAGTCTTCTAATTTTATGCAACTTTAGTGGCTGACCGTAAAAGCCAGGTAATAGATACCACCAGGGAGAGGCAAGTCAGAGGGTGCTGAACTCAAGAGGGGAGAGGAAGAAGCAAGTTCCAAACAAAAGCCAAGCAACAGAGCCCCAAACACTGGTGTGCGCTGGGGCGCATAACCCCAATTTGTAAACAACAGGGGTATTCAGTGTCTTTTTATGCAAGACAAAGACCCCAAATAAAGGTCCTGAATATGTTGACTCTGCCTGAGAAACATCCCAATGGTCTGGAAAATAAAGGTAAGAGTGTCTAAGCAAAACTATTTGGACTTGCCCACAATGAGCATAGGAGATCAAAGCTGCATGTTAGTCGCTCAGGGTCTTGGGCTTGGGAACACCCTAAATCCAGAACATACCCTCCACTGAATATCATGTCACTTCTTTTCAAAGTGTAAACAAGAGGGCAATCCCAGAGTCCAGTGTAGACAGATTTCCAAATACAAGCATAATGAAGGTTAAGATGCTGTTAAATAAGCGGCCCGAGTTGATTAACAGAGAGCCAAAGGAATTCAGAAGTCAGATCTTAAGATTATCAATCTTTACAGACCAGCAAATGACTGATCTTTTCTAAATAACTTTAAAGATGTGATTATCTAAATTAATGACAAGATCATAAATGAACAGTCGGTACACTCACTTTTTCCATCATATCACCAGTTTGGTTTGGGCTATTAGACACCAAATCTTTTTGGCTGATACAGATAGAGATCTCTCCAGTGTCTTTACCATTTTCAAGTACCTGAAAAATAAGTACATTCAAAAATATAAATAAATACATGTACACACACATACGTACACATATTCATACATACATATATAAACACAAACGGTCCTGGCTTTGCACAACAGGGGGTCGAATGAAAGTCATGGGTACAGGAACTGTGCGAAGCAAGGCCTCCTGTATGAACATGTGCAGGCAATTGGCAATGAAAACCAACAGGACTAGAATAGTAAAAAGCCCCTCATTTCTTCTTTCGGATTCAGCGTCTTTAAACTGACTAGCACTCCCTACAATCTTAACATAGAATGAAATGCGGACATTAAAGGAGGAATCACGCATCAGAAAGCTCAGCTAGACACCAACTGACTAGCTCATTTCATTCTTCTTGAAAAACATAAAGCCACAACATACATGAGGGACGTCTGATTTATATTTAAAATAGACCAGTGTTCAGTTTATCTATTGACTCATTAACAGAAAATTCAACCTGACAGATTTATTGCAAAATAGTACTATGAAAGCCATCCACTTTAAGTGCATATATTCGACAAGTTGTTGAGAACAGACATTATGCAACAGCCGCTAAACAAACAAATACGCTAGCAAACATTCTAATCTAAAGTATCCCAACAAACCAGTCTCAAAGGAGGGAACTAAAGTGAACTCCACCCTCTGACCACATTGAGGGCCCATGTGGGTGTGCCATTCACCTGGAAAGAAAGGAAGCAGGCCAAGAGAGGCCTGATGAGTAATTTAAATGCTTGCTTTTTATTTTGTTTCTTTTTTCTCAAAAGTTATTTTCTTCCCTTTCTGATAGACCTACCACATCAAGGTAGCCATTTTATGTATTTCTAGCACTATTTCCAGAGAAGATGATTTGGGGCAATAACTTATTATAAAGAAAGAAATCTGTTTTACTTTTAAGATAGTTCAAGGGTTATTTAATAGGTCCTAACCTGGTTTGGGAAATACTGTGCTTCAATAGCACTTTCTCAGACTATACACATAAAAGGAGGGGGAGGGGATTAAAAAGAAAAAAGGAGTAACAGTTCAAGAACTGCGGGTCCATCTCTATTTGGAGTTTTTCATCACACTGATGGTCCAGTGGAGAAGGTATAGCTCTCAGCCTTGATTTGGTGATATTCCACACCCTATAGTGTCTTTTGCTACCAGGGATTATTTTAAATCTCTTTTCTAAGTAAAGATATGCTGGAAGCTAATTCCAGCATGGCATAATAAAATGCAAGAAGTCCTCAAAAGGTTGATGGGTTTCTATATTCAGCAGACTGAATAATGTTATTGCCTGCTGGAATAACTGAAAGCATTTCCCCAAACCTAAAGATTTGCATATATTATTGCCTGCTGCCTGACAGCTGAGGGTAGTTCCCCCAACCTGACAATGCCTACTGTATACCAAACCTTGCCTTTGATATGTATATCTGCTTTGCCTTAGGGCAATTTGTGTTAATAAAGAGTGAAGGGTCCAGAGATTCAGGGAACTTGGTTACTGAAGCTAGGTCTCCTCTGCTCCCCCATGTATTCCAAATTTATATTTCATGTCTAGCCTCTTTATTAATTTACTCACAGCCCTTCTCCAGATTCCAGAACCCTTCTAGATGCTGAGAAAGACCCCCGCAAAGATACAATTCCAAGCAAGAAACCTAATTTTGCGAGGAACTTCATAAACCCAACTGTGGCCAGCAAACCAATGGGAAATGAAGTAGGAGGAAAATCTTACTGTCCCAACAATCCCTTCAGGGCCCTAATCTGGAACAAAACTCTTCAATAGAGAAATTGAACAGTTAAGGTCACAATTCTAGCCGCATGCAATTCTGCAAGGTTAGTGTTGACAAAAGCTCAGTTAGATGAACATATTGATGTTCCTTTGTCAAGACTTGCTAGACGTGAAATCAGAGTGCAGCAAATTATATTCTAGAAAATGAGAGTGTGAGTGCCAAGTGCCAAACTGAGAAAGCAAATAGGACTTGGTCAACACCTAGCAGCATCACTAGCTCACTGCTTTCTCCACAACTTCTAACAAGTCCTCCTTTCTATGTCTAGAAAAAGTATTCTGAAGAAGAAGAAGAAGAAGAAGAAGAAGAAGAAGAAGAAGAAGAAGAAGAAGAAGAAGAAGAAGAAGAAGAAGAAGAAGAAGAAAATGGTAGCTAATGACTAATTAAGAAAATAACTACAATAGAAGTTTACTTTTACGCCCTTAATTAGGCAATGTACAGAATTTTAAGGAGTGTTTGCCATTAACTACAGTCTTTTTACTTTCATTCACATCAATATTAACATTTCCTGAGCAAGATTAAATTGGATTAAGGTCAATATTTTATTTTAATGTTGTTAAGTGATTTGCTCATTCATCAAATGAGTTTATTGAGTTTATCCCATGTGCCAAGCAGTGCTCAGGTGTTTAAGTTAGACCCGTGAGCCCCACTGGCATAGCTCAGTGTCACATGCCTGGGTTGCAAGCTCAATCCCAATGTGGGGCGTGCAGGAGGCAGCCAATTGATGGTTCGCTCTCATCATTGATGTTTCTATCTCTCTCTCTACCTCTCCCTTCCTCTCTGAAATCAATAAAAATATATATTTTTTAAAAAGTTAGACAAGTGAACTAAAATTCTCACTCATGAGGAACAGAACAAGTTAAGTAAATCATACAGTATGGTCAGGGAATATTCAGGTCTTACGAGGTTTGAAGTTTACACATTTTGGTGGGCTCTCTTCAACAAAAAGAATGCAGAATTAAAGATGGAAAACTAGATACAAAACATTCACTTAAAATGAGTAAAGATACCATAATAATTTACACATATTTAAAAGCTTACATATAATAAAAACATTACAAAATTCAGAAACTGTCCCAAAATACTTGCATTAATAAGCTATCGAATGCACATAATTTGGCTGAATTGTCTTTGATCACCTCTTTATATGGTAATTTTATAATATTTTCTAAAAGGAGAGAAAGAATAGAAAGATAATGCCATTTTCCCTTGTGCATGGTTAATCAACAATATTTTTATTATTGATTAGAAAAACTACTCTCAACTTCATAACTTGGTCATTTTATTTAAAAAAATGTTTAGGACTGTTGGCAAGTTTGGAGAAACCTTAATCAGATTTCTTTAAAATATGAGTTGTAAAATGTAGAAGAATTTCCTACAACTTAGTTGGCTTTGTTAATTTCACACCATTTTCCCCTCCAATATTCACATATTTTGGTGTCAGGCACTCTAGTCACAGTCAAAGAGCAACACTCTGTCCAGCAGGCAGTAGCCATCTACCTGGAAGCTCTTCCCACACCAGATGGCTAGCACTAACTGAGCTGTATGGCGAAGTGACTGCAGACCACTAATGACATTTAGCCACACCCAAACTAAATGTATCCTCAACTCAATTTCCCCTTTGCTAGACTTCGAAAATTCCTGAAGCCATTTCAGCACCACTTGGTGAAAGAGAAAGCTTGACAGAGAGGAAGTTGGAGTGGAAACAGACAATGGTCTTAACCAATTATAATAAAAATGTATTATGTTTGCAAATCTTACAGAACCATGCAGCCATGTGTACACATCGCTAGGGCCTCTCCCCGAGATGTAGAAGGGACCTATGCAAGGAAGGGGCCCTGAAGCTTACGTTTCACTAGCTTCATGACAAATGCACCTCTGAGGGGGCTGCAAGGTAGTAAGTGCTATGTAAAGAAGAAAAATATAGCAGGGCAGGGGATATAGGGTCTGGGATCAGGGAGTGAGATGGGCGTGGTGGCCGCCAATGGAAGCAGGTGATCAGAATAGGTCTTTAAGAGAGGGAAGACCTGAGTGAAGACTTAATGGTGAGAAGGTGAGCTAAGCAGATAGCTGGTGGAGGAGCACTGCAGGCAGAAGGAGCAGCTAGAGCAAAGAAACCAAGACAGGGATGTGCCCCCGTATGTTCCAGGGGTCTCAGGGAGACTAGTGTGACAGAGCAGCATGACTGAGAGGGAGAATAATGTGAGGTCAGAGAATTAAGGGGTTGGCAGCCAAATAGGGAATCTTTGGAGGATTTTGAACAGAGAAGTAACAGGATCCAACTTACACTTTTTAAAGGATCATTGCGGCTGCTGGGTGGAGAGTAGGCTACAGGCAATTAAGGTCATATGAAGGGTGGATGATGGTGACTCAAAGTACTATATGTATATGCTATGAATAACAATGGGCATGGTGAGAAATGGTCCATTTCTATTATTCATTCCAGAGCAATTTTACTTGCTTAATTTATTGATTAGCAGGATTAGGAAATCAAATGTGTAGCTAGTCTAATATTTCTGAAACAGGATGTCTGCATCTATGGGTGTAAATAAAATCAAACTAAGTAACTGTTCATACTCAGTATTTGTGAAGGCATAAAAATATCAACAAAGTACTGAAATAATTAATGTTATAGAGACAATGACCAAAATTTAACTCGTATGGGAAAAGATGAGCTAAATGGGGAGTTTTGAGCTAATGTGGCTCTTTGACAAGTTTGCTTGGCACCACTTATGACATCCATTTAAGGACTTGTATATGGCCTAGTTTAGTGTCATTATCCAGACTTCAATGTTACAAGTCTGGTTAAGAGGTTGCTGTTGGGGGAACAGCAGGCTCCCAAACTCTCCTTAACTGCTGAGCGGACCCCCCTGGAAGCTCTCTGTGCGTGAGTGGAAGGCCAAACACTGAAGCTTCAAAATGTCTCAGGATGCAATGCTGTCAAGAGGCAATAATAGGAAAATGACAGTGCAGTGTGTTGCCAAAAGTTGGGAGGCTGAACAGTAATAGGATTTACTAGTAGAGGTCTGATGAAGGAAAGGAATATAAAATAGCCACACAAAACTATTTGGCATATTCCAGGTGAGTATAATTAACTATGTTGAAATAAGGATAACTGACACTTTGTCTTGGATTAGGTTCCCCAGGAAACAGACTCTGAGGCCAAGATTTACCTCTGGAAGTTTGCTGGGGAGTGTTCTCAAGAGCAATACTAGTTAGGAAGTGAGGGAAGCAGGACTGGGCAGGGGGAGGTGAATTGTTATGCAGTTGCAACAGAGGCCTCTAGTGGGAGCTCTAGAGCTGAGATGGCCCTTCAGAGTTCTTCAGAATTGAGGCCAGGAAACCATGCCTTTGCACTGCCTGCCAACCAAATGCTAGATGAAGGTTGCCCCCAGAATGAGGCCTAATCTTGGGAAAAGCAGCTCCTTTACATGGAGGGCAATTGTCTAAGAAGTATGTAGCTGTGGCAACTGGAAGGTGGGTATCTCAATCCTGAAGAGAGAATCCTGACAGTGTGGCATGGCATCCACTCACACATGCATGGTTATCAAGAGTGGAGGATGCTGTCACAGGCATTCAATCACTCAATACTCAAAGCAACCAGATTTTCTAGGTGAGTCCCAGGAAGGTTAAGTGACTTTAGAGAGATCTACTCATAAGGGGCAGAGAAATCTTTAAAAATCAAATTCTATGATTTTTTTTCCAGCTTTATTGAATTACAAGGGATATATTACATTGTGTAAGTTTATATTGATATATATTGCAAAATGATTACCAGTTTTAGCTAACACCTCCATCATGTCACCTAATTACCTTTTTTTCCCATTGGTCAGAACATTTAAGATCTACTCTTTTGTCCTGGCTGGTGTGGCTCAGTTAGTTGAGAGTCATCCCATTGACCAAGGGGTCACAGTTCAATTCCCAGTCAGGGCACATACCCAGGTTGTGTGTTTGATTTCCAGTGGGGGTGCATATGTGAGGCAACTGATCGATGTTTCTCTCTCACATTGATGCTTCTCTCTCTCCCTCTCTCATCCTCTCTTTCTAAAAATCAATAAAAACATTTTTTAAAAAATCTACTCTTTTAACAACTTCCAAGAATATAATTCAGTATTGCTGATTAAAATTGCAATGCTATGCATTAGATCTCAGAATTTATTCATCTTCTAACTGGAAGTTTGTACCCTTTTGTTAACATCTCCCCATTTCCTCTACCCCCTAGTTCCTGGTATCCACCATTCTACTGTTTCTACAAGTTTGTGTGTTTTTTAACCAAAGTCAAATAACATGAAAGTTAAAATATTTTTGTTATGTAAGAAGGTCATCAGTCATATTTATGGGTAATTTTTAAAAAATCTTCATCCAATCAGAATTAAAATTTACCTTTGGAGATAGAAAATAAACTCTAACTGAACTAACATTTTATGAACATTAAGTCAAATAAATGTACTGTTAGTTTTTCATTTTTACAGACTTGCAAGATAGTTTTTAGAATATTCTCATTTTCTATGTTTTCTCAAATGTATAATATATTATAAATCAAACAATAAACATGTCTAACTTTAATATTTAGATATAAAGCAAATATTTATAATCTTATCTTTAGATAAGCTATAAAGCAAATATTAAAATTATAGGGTTCATTCAGGCAGTGAAAATTTAATAATGAATTAGTATATTTATAATACATTTAAAAAAGTGTTTTAATGCCGAACAGAGATGTTTTTGAATATTATCTAACAGGGAAGGAGCCAGTATCCATATTTTGTCTCAGTAAATAAAAATGCACTTAAGTGAAAACAAGTTATATATAATAGTTAAATTCATCAATCTAAATGAACCTGGATAGGATATCAAATAACATTTTTTAAAGCCCAGAAAAGGTATACTTAAGAAAATAATTTATTTTAAAAGAGACATTTTGATTTTCCTCTGTAAGTTGTAGCAGGGTCTACCATTTAGATGTATAGTGGGTGACTGTCCATGAGATAGGATTTTAGGGGTGAGCCAGAAGACTGACCTCAAATACCTCTCCCACCAACTTACCAATACTTGAAATTGCAGTTAGAGATTCACTGCTCTGTCATAATTGAAACCCCACAGAGCAAATGATATTCAGCTTTATTGGTTATTGATCCTTTGAGGCTGTGATGTTCAATCTCGGCTCTTTGGATTCCCTCGGAGGGCCTGGGGTAGGCAGGGCTGGTAGGTAGGGGGTGAAAGTGGAGGGGTTGGTCCCAAGCAGGAGATCAAACCTGATGATTGAGTCTGTGGGGGCAGCCACCTTCCTGGCTTCAAATAGGGTAGATCCTATTTTCATTTAACTTTCATAGTAGATTCTAAGAAAAATCTTTGATCTAAGAAAAATGTATTTTTAACTGTCTTAACTTGAAAGAAAGTATGGCATGCCTATTTCCTAAGAGAAAGTTGTGTGTTTGTGTTTTTTTTTTGGGGGGGGGGGCTGGAGTGGGGGAAGTGGAAGTGAGAACCTGGGATAGCTGACAGCCTGCATTGGGGATTGGAGGCTGAGAATGGAGAGGCCTGTGAGATGGCCCTCACTGGCTTCAGTTACCCTGGGACTGGGCCTGTGTTCCTTTCCTTTAAGCATGTAAAGTCATATTCATTGTTTTGTTATAATTTTTTAAAGTGCTTCTCCCTTATCCCATTTTCTGTCTACTAATAGTAACAATTTCAAAGCAAGGTGAATGGTTCTGCAAAAATATTCTCTTTGTATCTAATTAAAATTCTCACTAAATTCAATATATGAAAATGTTCAAAATTATCTAGAAGATGGTGGCAAAGTAAAGGTACTGGTATGTCAAGTCCTAAGCTAAGTAATTTCAATATTTCAAGGAAAAATGGAACAAGTATCTCATTTTGTTTAAATTAATTTAGCGCTTAAAATTATATTTAATTGGAATTAAAATACCAGCTATATTAGTCCTATGTGTAGCTGAATATAATATGATATATTATATACCAGAACAAAATCTTTGAAAGTGCCTGGGCTTAGTATATTTTTTTCTCATAGGAAGTAAGGGCTTTTTTGATGAGAAAAAATATACTCATATCCTCATATCCCCCAAATTATATTTTACTAGAGGAAATGAACATTACAGTATCACATGTGAACCAAATTATCAGACTTCGCCAAAGAGGTCATATACTCATCTTTAAATAGAGTATATGTTTTTAATGCTATTTCGTTTCTTGTTAAAATATACCAAATATACCTGTAAACATACTTTCCCCCCTAATATAAATGAGTACTCTGGGTAACCAAAACTTATACAAAAGCTTACTGCCTGTGGCAATATTTTTTCTTTAAGAAATAGTCGATTTTTATCATAAAAAAAATTATCAAAACTGTAGCTAGAATCTTAAGTAGGTATAAATGCATCACTTCGTTTGCACTGACTAGAAAATCTGCATTCATTTCTACGTTCAGATGGACTGATGCTTGCTAATATTCATGGTGAGCGGGACTAACATAGACATAGGTGGGTAATCCCAGGGACATGAGCATATATGCAGGAAGAGAATCTCAGCAATTTGAGCATCTAAAACACTCTGTGAAAAAGCTAATTGAGAGGTAAAAACAAATTACCTGCTATGGAGAAGGACAATCTCCCCGAGAGTTGTGCCTGCAGCAGCAAGGTTCAGTGGTTGCGTTTAGTCTGGGTAACTGCTGGGACAGTAATCCAGCTCTGGCCTGTAGACCTTCCCTGCTGACTCCCCACCTGGCAATTCTCTGGGCACCTCTAGACTGTCAGGACTGCCGGGGCCGGGGGAAAGCCTGTTTCATTACAACCAGCTCTGCCCCAACCAATTGCTCTTCCCTGATTTTGATACAGATGCAGTTTTTCCCTTCAGCAGGTCCAGGAGAGGAAGATTGTAGCTTCCTGCACACAGAGCTTTACACCTGGCTGCTGATGCCTGTCAGGAAATAGGCTGGGTGAATACACTGGCATTTCCACCCAGCCCCCCAAGAGTCAGGGGTGAGGGGAGAAAAAAAAGGAAGGCAGGATGGAAGTGAGCTCTGGAAAGAAAGGTAGCTGAGAGGTTTCAGTGCCTACTGCTAAAAGCTATCCCATGAGGTATTAGAAGGCATTTCAAGTTTCTTTGCCTTTAAAATGAACAATCCAACATTTGCCCACTATGGTAAAATCTACATATGAAAATCAGTTCTCTCCTTCACATTTTGCCAAACATTTAATGAATGTTCTTGAAGTCACATTTCAGTTTTTCTACGCTAGCCACATTCCTTTGAAAATGAATGTAAAGTTGACGTTTTACAACTTATACTTAGAACGTACTTTAAATTTGTTTTCCTACTGTCTACTCAAATAATGTAGGTGAAATAACAGTTCAGTGGTTGTAAATACATATATGGAAGAAGTATTAAATGGAAAGACAAAGATCAAGGAATGTACAATGGAAATACGGACATAATAATTATGCAGAACAGTGACAAGGACACACACAAAAGAAATCTTGCCACAATTTTATGGATAGCTGGCTGCAGTTATATCCTTCTATGCACTTAACTGTTTCATGGAATAAATTAAATATTTAAGTAAGCTTGCTAGTAATACATATGGTTAGAGAAGTGTAAATTTTAAAAGTGACCACAAAATAGATTGCAAATAGTTCCACAGAGCTCCTGTGTCATTGGTAGAGCCAATTCAAGTGTACAAAGCATAGGAAAGGCCAGGAGAATATTATGGATAAAAATTAGCATTTTTTTCTGTCATCGATCAAATTACCCCATTTTCTAAATATAGATATGCCTGTAAACAAAAAATGATGACATTGTATAAAAAGCTGAAAAGACCTACACATTAGTTTTACTGTCCTCATAAGGTATTAAATTGTTCAAATTCCATGAAAATTCATGGGCTTGGACCAACAAGATGTTCGTTCCAGCCTTCTCTGCACCTTCCCACAGGACTTAGCTCAATACTTTGTTACAATATGTATTTGGTAATGTCTGGATTTACTAGACTATGAACTTAAAATCTTTTTTTTCTGTAATTTGAAGAATAAAAATGGTTAGACACATACTTCCCAGAGAGTGAACTCCATGATAGACAACAGCATTCTATACAAATAAATCTGTGAATTACCTTTTTAAACACACACACACACACACACACACACACACACACACACGTTAATGTCTTTAAGCTATAAGAGAACGGTATAAAACTAGAAAGGCTAATAAAACCTCAAAATCACAGCCCTCTGAATCTTGTTTTTACCCAGGTCACTAAATTCCACTATATTTCTCCTCTTTGCAGTCAGAGGGAACCGTGTGAAGTTAGCAAAGATTGAACTTTGAGACCCTTACTTGCTGCAGCTCCCAGGAGTGCCGGGAGTTGCTGAGAGCTAGAGAATACCATAGATGGGGAAAGGAAGCCAGAGAGCAATTAGGCAGTATTTCCGATAAGCTTCCTTAAAGAGATCTTGGAAGAAAAGATCCAAATCTCCAAGCCTTCATTCATTTGCTTTATTGATTTACTTTATTGTTTTAAATAAATAACCACGTTCAGGCCTGATTTTAAAGAGACTCTTCTTCCCCCAAATTTTATAAGCTCTCGGCCCCACAGAAACTGGATCTGTCTCTATTGACAGCAAATAGAAGACAACCCACAGAGCATCATTGACCAATTGTGTGTGAAAAGCACTAATTCCAGTTGAAAGGATGTCCCTGTACCCATCTTCCACTCATTCCCCTATGCTTTCTCCCTCCTACTCACACATCCCACACGCTTGCTCATCAATTCTGTGTCAGATCACCCACCTTCCTCCTAGTTTTTCCACCCACCATCCCCTACAGATTTGCTAATACCCTTTCCTATCAATCCTCTCTCCCAGGGAAATGCTAACATTTCTGACAGCATCTCCATGGGGATGAAGAGGAGGAGGAGTTGCAGGGAAAGAACAGGACTGGGAAGGCAGAAGTCACTGAGCCATGGCTACAGCAGATGTTCTCAGAGCGGCTGGGGGTGGTGGCAGTGACAGGGAATATGGAGTAAGAGAAGGTTTGGGATAGTTAAGAGTTGTTACCTGAAGGGTTTCATAAAGTATGGTGTGCACTGAGTGTGACCACCTTTTTAAAGGTAAAAATAATAAGAAACCTCATCCACCTTAAAAGCGCTGTGATGCAAGAGAATGTGCCAGAAAACCAAACAAAAAAGTGCACACTGAGCTTGTGATTACACAGACATATGAGTGAACGTGGAAATAATATGCAAGGGTGAGAATAGTCATATAACAATTAATGTGATTATGAGTAATATAACTTTTTCCTAAAATTATCTAACGTTGTTGTCATGCTGTGTTTTCTTTTTTTCTTTCTTTCTTTCTTTCTCTTTCTTTCTTTCTTTCTTTCTTTCTTTCTTTCTTTCTTTCTTTCTTTCTTTCTTTCTTTCTTTCTTTCTTCCTTCCTTCCTTCCTTCCTTTCTTCCTTCCTTCCTTCCTTCCTTCCTTCCTTCCTTCCTTCCTTCCTTCCTTCCTTCCTTCCTTTCTTTTCTTTCTTTCTTTCTTTCTTTCTTTCTTTCTTTCTTTCTTTCTTTCTTTCTTTCTTTCTTTCTTTCTTTCTTTCTTTCTTTCAAGGAACTTTCCTATAGTGGGGATGGACATCCAAATTTAAGCTGTTCTGGGTCCTTTGTCTTATATGTCCATTTAAACTATATTATGCCATGTGATTCAAAAAATGGGACTGAGGCAATATAGAACACAGAAAGAGTGTGTCCTTTTAAGAGATGACCTTCTCATATTAACACCTAACTAAATTATATTTTTAAATTATCAATGAAATATATGGTGAGGATGAGGTCAGTGAAAAAGTGAAGGTAACCATATACAATATGAAAAAGCACCCCAGGAAATTTTGAATCACACCCAGCATCAGCCCCTAGTTGAGAACCACTGCTCTAGAAAATGATGATGGGTACAATCGATTATTTTGGTTCTTGAAGCTGAGCATGGGCTTATACAGATATTCAATAGAGCGATATAAGTCAACAAATAGAGAAAGTTGGAAAGATAATGATCACAATTCATTTTTATCAGCTCTAAGATAAAAATGAATAGGAAAGGAAAATAAGTTTATTAAGTTCCTTCCTGTTTTACCTTCAGAGTCCATTGCCTCAAATCTTTGAAGCTAGCAATAATTTTAAATCATCCCCCATAGTCAGCCTACACAGTGTGGTCTAGGCAGTTACATGATCATCAGAAAAGATCCAGACTAGCTGCGGGTCTAAGCGCATTAGACCTGGGTCACTTCATTTATTATTATTACTCAAGTCTGGTCATTCCAGCCAGAGAAGTCTTTCTATGTCTTTGCTCTCTACTTTTCCTTCTGAAAATATATCTTGAAAAGAAAATATAAAAAATATATAATTGTTCGTCTTGTAGATACTGCTTTTCCCTTTCCACAATCTTGAGATGAATGATTTTACTGCTAGCCTTTCCCACATTACTGATGTAACAATACAGAGAAAAGTTACGGCTGGTTAACTGTCTGGAATGAGAACTTATTTTTGAGGGGCTACTGGCTATGTTTCTAAAAGTTACTTTAATAAGCCTGCTGTGGTTCTCAACCCTCCCTCTACAATGCAATTCTAACCTGAATGTGATTGATATCTTCACTCATGCTAATAAGGCAAAAGTGAAACAAGGAAGCTATATGTAGAGATACTCTTGTTTTTCAATGATGAGAATTTTATTTTCTAAATCAGGTCATAGTTTTTATATACTGGAAGAATACTTCAACTTTTTGTGCTATTCACAATGTAATCGTCACAGATTGGACACCTTCATATTTAATCTGAATTGTAAATATTTTCTCCATCACTTTAGTCAGACCCAGGGTTGGCAAACTTTTCTGTAAAGGACCAAATAGTAAACATTTTAGGCTTTTCCAGTCATAGGCTCTGCACCTCAACTGCTCAGCTCTGCTATTATAACGTGAAAGCAGCGATAGGCAATACATCAACAAATAGGTATGGCTGTGTTCCAGTAACACTTTCTTTACAAAAACATGCAGGTTTGGTTTGCCAACTCCCTGGTCTAGACAGTCAACAAAACAGTAACTCAAGTCTGTATGTGCTGATTTCTGACTATGGCCACTTTCAAGTTACAACAAGCCATAATTTTTATAAATTTATTTTAAAACTTTATTTTTGAAAATATTACATACGTCCCTCATTTTCCCCCACTGACTCCTTCTAGCCTGCCCTTCCCCAGCCCTTTACCTCCCTATTGTCTGTGTCAATGGGTTATGCATATATGCATACAAGTTCTTCCGTTGATCTCTTCCCACCCAGGCATCCACCCATTCCCCTTCCCTCTGAGATTCAATAGTCTGTTCCATGCTTCTATGTCTCTGGATCTATTTTGTTCATCAGTTTATTTTGTTCACCCACCAACATATGAGTGAGATCATGTGATACTTGTCTTTCTCTGACTGACTTATTTCTCTTAGCATAATACTCTCCAGTTCCCTCCATGCTGTCTCAAAAGGTAAGAGATCCTTCGTTTTTTACCACTGCATAGTATTCCATGGTGTAAATGTACCACAGTTGTTTTTTTAACATAGCCTTTGGAAGAGGCACGCAGTAGCACACTAATATGTAGCATTCCCACTAAACAGATACCATTGGTATAAAAAACTTGAAGAAGCTTAAGTAATATTAAAATACAATAAAATTATTAGTAAGTGAAAAGTATTTGTTGTTTGTTTTAGATATGACTTTTTAAATTGTAACTTTATATAACTTAGTTTTTTTAACAACTGGCTCACAAAATTCCTGAAAATTTATAATCAGCACTCTCAAGCCAGGAGAAGCCAGCCTCAGCGTACCACATCAATTAACAAACCCCTGGAGGTGGAGGCACGGATGTTTTAAAAGATCTCCAGATGATTCTAACCTGTCACTGCATGAAGGCCTGAGGGTGGGGCTGATGTCCAGCTTTCTTGGAATATGGGAAGAAGGGGAACTTAATCTTTGAGAAAAAATTAGACATTTAATAGGGAAAAACTGGAGAGAAAGAAGAGAGAAGCAAATGAGGCTGTATGAAAAGAGGCACAATGAAGGAGGCAGGCTTGGAGGAGGAAGAGAGAACGCAGACCAAACTAGGGTGACCAACATCCCAGTTTGTCTGGAACTGAGTGGTTTCCTGGATGTGGAGTTTCCAGTGCTAAAAGCAGAAAAGTCATGGGCAAACCACCAGAGGCACTGGATTTTTAACTTTAATTAATTGTTACTAATTTAAGATTAAATAACTACATGTGGCTAGTCACTACTGTATCACACAGCACAGCAAGCAAAAACAAATACAAGATGGCTTCTTTGCATATATAAACTTCCTCTGTGTTTGTTGGTATGGAGATAGTTTTGAAGCATGTTAAAAGGGCAATGTGTGAGAGGAACAATTCAGATTCTAACATTAAATATTTGCTAGCCACTGTTGGTGGGAGTGTAAAATGGTGCAGTCACTCTGGAAAACAGTATAGCAGTTCCGCAAAAAAATTAAAAATACTATATGTCTCAGTATTCCACTTCTTGGAATTTATTTGAAGAAAACAAAATAACTAATTAGAAAAGATATATGTACCTCTATGTTCATACCGACATTATTTACAACTAGAGGCCCAGTGCACGAAATTCATGCACTGGGGGAGGGGGAGCCCTCAGCCTGGCCTTCACTCTCTCACAGTCCGGGATCCCTCGGGGGATGTCCAGGACCCCTCGCTCCTTACCACCCACCTGCTCGCTGCTCCTTACACTTGGCTCGCTGCTCCGTAGTGCTGCCACAGAAGTGGGAGAGGCTCCCGCCACCGCAACTGCTCTAGCCAGCCATGAGCCCGGCTTCTGGCTGAGCAGCACTCCCCTTGTGGGAGCACACTGAACACCAGGGGGCAGCCCCTGCATTGAACGTCTGTTCCCTGGTGGTCAGTGTGCATCATAGCAACTAGTTGTTCTGGTCGTTCCACCATAACGGTCACTTAGGCTTTTATTATATAGATAGCCAAGATATGGACATACTAGGTTTCCATTGAGAGGTGAATTGCATTCTAATGGGCATGACATTAGAAAAAACAAGTTATGGGGGAAAAAATATAATGTTATTTTCAGCATAAAACTGAATGTTAAGAAAGAAGAATTGTAGTGATAAAGGCTGATCAAAATACAACTACCTTTAATGTTATCACATTCAAATATAAATATAATCGAAGGAAATGAGTTAGTTGAGATGTAGTAATGGTTCCTTAGATAGAATTGGGTCATACATAGAATAATTCAAATTGAAATAATTATAGTCTCTTAAATACGGGAAGTAAAATTATAAAATGATATTAATCTGACAGACTTAACATGGATACTCTATTATGATAACAGCACTTAAACTCCCTAAGCTTTCAGTACCTAAACCACTTTAATCAGGTATGACTTTTTTTCTCTTCTGAAGATGCAACATCATATAATAGTCTAGGGTATTTTGCCATCTTGTTCTGACAAATAACCAATTCACCTTTTTGCCCAGCATATTCTTAAGTATTGATTTTACCAAGTGAACCCAGACATGTGTCACACTTATCCAATACAGATTCTTTTCCTTGGAAATGTAGTTTGAACATCAATCAGCCACTTGGCCTTCCACCTCTAACTCCTATTACCACTGTCTGTCAATTATTAAAGCTTGCCCATTTCTCCAAACAAGTTGTTTTTAAAAACTGAAATACATAGTGACTCCTGTGAAAAATTTGTTTCTTGGGGAAGTTTGCAAATGTTCACGATTAAGTTTCTTCACTGAAATTACTTTCCTGGATTGAAAACTACTTGAAGTGTTATAAATCCACATTTCAAAGGCCTCTAGGTATTTTCTTTTAAAATACATTCCCTGAATGGTAATATTAGCACTTGTAAGCCAAACTCCAGTTTGAGGAAAGACAACATAAAAAGAAATTCAAGCTGAGCTGCATTGTTACATGGGCCTTCAAATGCAGCAGAATGTTTTGTCTCTGGCTAAACTCAATGCAAGGCATAGAATGACACCCACCTTGAGCTGCAGGCCTCTTGGGATAAGAGTTTTTGCTGGAAGGCTTTTAATGTGTTGGTAGACATAAGAGGAGAATTGCTCCTGCTCAGCCTGTAATTGGGGGCCAAGTTTAGAGAGATGATCTCTGTTGCTTTTGATAGCTGTCTGCAATTCATCAATCAGCCTGCTCACCTGAAGGGGTTAAATTACAAGAGTTGTTAGCAAGAAGTAATTGTTGATGTCACACCTATTAGATTTTGAGTACCTAGTTTGATAGGGGGGGAAATTACTGCAATACAAGGATTTGAGTATAGATCTATCTTCAAGTAAAAAGACTAGATGAGATATACATTCCTTCATCAACAAATTTTATTGATGGGAAAATTTGTAACTTTTGCACTTCAATAATATGAAACAGGTAGTCATTTACAATTGCCAAATGAAAAATATCTCTGGGTATAAAAAGAAAATACATCTGACAAGTTTGCCAAAGACTTTTAAACTACTTAACATCATAAAACCTCCTTAGACTTTAAATAACCTAATATATGTGGCAACAACATTTAATTTTAATAGATGTAACTTCCTTTTTATAATATTTTATTTTAACATACATATATATGATATTTAAATTTTTAATATTAATTTCATTAACATTTGTTGGCCTTTTAAATGAATCAATCTGATATCTTCCTTCCAGATATCCAAAATATAATTTTCCAAATTTCTGAAATACAATTTTCCAAAATAGTCATACTTTAAAGAAAATGCTCTATTCTAGACAGTATTTTAAATACATATCAATTTCCAAATAATGCAGAGAACTTTTCCAGAGACAGCAACGGCTTAGAAACATGTACCCTTTATTTTAAAATTTCTAGATTTATAATCACCTTATTTAAGAGAGATATGAACTTGACCTATGGATTATTAGACATGTTGAGGATTCAGAAATAGTAAGTTAATTTTTTACAAATTAAAAGTCATTACCACCTTTTGACTCTTCACTGTGTTTATAAACTTATACTCTCTCTAATAGATTAGAATCTTACATAAATACTGGTCCATATTTGGTAGTGACAAAAAAGATGAAAAGCAAAAATCCACATTATCCCAAAGTGATCAAATTAGACCCATTTAGAATTATGACTGACTGTGAATAGAGCATGGACTTTCTGAAATCTTGGATTAAAATCTTGGCTCTCCAATTTACTGACTGAGAGACTTTGAACAGGTAATAAATGCCTCATCCATAAATAAAGAACAATATTGGCTTTATCATATTAAAAATTAAATAAGATAAAAGAATGAACACCATAATGTCTAACCTATAATAGATGACTAGCACACATGTTATATTATTATTTTCATGTTTAAGTGTCTTCTGCATATTAAATTTTTTATTGTTTTTCTTATACTGTCTTTCTATCCCAACCCCTACTTCAGATGAAGCAGATAAAAATTTAAAACCATTTGCTATAGAGATTCTCCACCTCCTTTCAATATCTAGGTAATGTGAGATTATATATATAATATTCTATTATATATTCCAACTATATTTAACTTTCCCCAAGAACTTCAGAAGCATTATAAACAAGCTACTTAAAATTATTGCTATTTTTCTTTGGTCTCCCATATCTCTCTTATTTGTCCCTATGACTTCAATCATCTACTTCTTTTAAACAATCCTTCCTTCTATATAAAAGATTGATACACTTTTTCTCTTTAAGAAACCACATAATAAATATCTTCAGCTTTATGGGCCATATCATCTCCATCAAAACTATTCGACCCTGTAGTTGTAGTTTGAAAGCCAGCACAATATATAAACAGTTGTTCCAGTCAAACTTTATTAAGAAAAACAAGTGGTGGGCTGGATTTGGCCCCAGGACTATAGTTTGCCAACCCTTCTTTTAAATACATATATTGTCTCTCCTTCATTTTCTTTCTTTTAAGTAATACTCTGGTCCAAGCCATCATCTCATCACCACCCCTTACTTAAATTATCAAAACACCTACTGAGTGGTTTCCCTGTCTGTGGTCTCTCCCTTTCTAATTCTTCTTGCCATCTCAACTGAATTAATTTACCTCCAATAGCATATTAAACTTCCAGTTGCTCCCTCAGGTTCCTGCACTTGGTATTCAAGATTCAAGATCTTTCCTTACTTTCTGGAACAAATGTATGTGCTTTCCATAAAATACTGTTAGACCTTTAAGAAAGTTGTAACATTTAAAATATGGAAATGATCCCATATTAGTCAATGTTTTCAGCCTAATCTTCACTATTCCACCTTCCAGCAGTGTTATCATTAAAAATGATGGGTAATGGCTTGGCTGGCATAGCTCAGCATTTGAGCATCAACTTAAGAACCAGGAGGTTACAATTCGATTCCCGGTCAGGGCACATGCCTGGGTCACAGCCTCAATCCCCAGTGTGGGGCGTACGGGAGGAAGCCGATCAATGATTCTTTCTCAACATTGATGTTTATATCTCTCTCTCCCTCTCCCTTCCTTTCTGAAATCAATAAAAATATATTTTAAAAAATGATGGGTAATAGCATTTCTCATTCCCAAACTAGAGACCAATACAGACCAGCTTACTTGCTCTTACAGTTTTCTGACAAAATTAAAATCCAAGAATCAAAAGCCTTAAATAGAAAGTTTCCATTTCTGGAAAGCACTGATCCCCTCTGAGCTTATTTCCAGGGTCTTATGGCTCAGGAAGATATAATTTCATGTAGTCTTTAAAGTACACTAAGTATGCAATGTATTTTGCTTGTCAGTAATACTGCTCTCTTTAATTTTATATAGCACAGTGTGTGTTATAGAAAGCCACAAAAAGAAAGAAAGGAAGAAAGAAAGAAAGAAAGAAAGAAAGAAAGAAAGAAAGAAAGAAAGAAAGAAAGAAAGGAAGGAAGGAAGGAAGGAAGGAAGGAAGGAAGGAAGGAAGGAAGGAAGGAAGGAAGGAAGGAAAAGAAATAAATAAATTAATTAATTTTTGGCTTTGATTTGAGAGCATTTTTATACATGACTGATTTTACTGTCACAATCCATAGCCTTTCACTGATAGGGGATTTCTTGTGACATCAGAAATCAACCAACCATACAACTGATGATGTCATTTGCAGTTTAAACTAAATGACTGTTGTTGGTTAAAGCCTTAAAAGTTTCATTTCCTATGAATTCTTCACTGCTCCACAAAGTCTATAATTTTTGCTATTTTCACTGGCATCATGATTATTTGTTAATGTATGTTAAATTTCATTTCCCCAGTTATCACCTATTTTTTTAACAAATGACTAAAAACCATCAAGTTAAATGTTTTAGAAAAATAATATATTTATTAAATATATTAGAAAATATAAGAAGAATTCTGCCATTGATGTTTTGATGAAATTCCATCAAATTTTATTAAAACTTTGTAACTTTACATATTCATAAGGTCTTTTAGCCTCAAAGTGTGATATTTTGTTCTCAATTATTGTGATAACTTGTTACCCTTAAAAATAACCCTAAAGATGAACTAATTCATATACCAAAATAGGGTAGGTTATACAATACTTCTGAATTACTTTACATAATATAATTTTTTTTCAAATCACAGATGTTACTAAAAGGGGAAAAATGTTCTTTAAATTCTTCATCATGATCTTTTTTTTCTGCAAATCCTTTTTTCCCCCTCTCTACAAAGGCAATGTGAATAGGAGTAAAAGAAGACAAAACTTGACCTTTTGTGATCCCAGCATTAATGGGTCTGTTCATAATTCAATCTATGTGTGTGTGGGAGCATCCATGTGGAAACATAGAGGCCCGAGAGACATAAAGCCTTTCCCTTTAAACATTATCTGACCCTATCAGTCCCATTCACAAGAGAAGGCTTACGTATGCATATGTTGAAAAAATGCACCATCTCATTGTGCAGTGGAAAGCCTACACATTCTACTCCTCACTCTCTGTGGAAATCCTGCACGGAAGTGACACTTGTTCAGATTTTGAGAGAGTGACAAATGAGCAGAAGATAACAAAAAAATTGAGTATTCTGAGGAAACAAACTAAACTTCTGAAAGAATGTAAATGCACACCTGTCTATAAACATACATGTAGGTTTTTGCATAACATGCAGGGCAGTTTGGTCATGTTTTCTGATACATTCATGCAACTCTTGAATTTAATTATAACTCTCAAGATGATTTAGAATCATTACATAATATTTTGTTTGTAATCATTCTAAAATGTATACATATTGAAGTTGTACATTCTGAGCCACACATTCCGAATACTGTACTCCGGCTACAATGAATGACTCCTGGAGAAGCTCCTGGATTTTATAGTGACGAGATCAAAGTTCAGCTGTCTGCCTGAATTCTATGTGGCCTTGAGTCCATCTATGTTAGTAAGGAGGACCTGAGAGCACTTTGCACTGAACTATCACTTGAAATCAGTACTAAGGGCAGCAGCCTCTATGTTAGGAATGTCATCTTGGCATGTAACATACAGCCAGGATGGGGCTCAAAGCCAGGTGAGCACTCAAACTGAAGACCAAGAAACTTTCTAATTCACAACATAATTAAGAAGAACCAGAAAGAGGAGATGAAAATTAGTATTTTAAACTTCCTAAAATCTCTTCTTGGTTTCAGGCCCCAGAGTACAATGTTTTTCAGATTAAAAAGTGAACATAATCCAGACTTGAATGACTGAAGACGAGAAAATATGGGGACCTGTGAGCAAAATTCAGTATCTCTTGATTTGGAAGCTGCAGTGTAACTACAAGGAAACCTAACATGTATACCACCTCTTGTTTCCTCCACTTTGATTACTCTCAACTTTTTAAGTTTCCTAGACTACTGTTAGGAAGTAGATCTTATTTCCTGCCATAGGTCCCTTATGTGCTGACTTTAGGCTGATTCGAGAGTCTAACATCCCCATCTACACATGAGGAAAGAGGTGATTAAAAGTAGAAATATTTTAAATGTCTTTATCACCCACTTGACTATGTTGATGGCAACGAGGATGATGTCAACTATACCTTTTGAGGAAGCAATAAGAATGTGTTTCACTGACCTCTAACTACAGGAGCATAATTTTCCAAGGGTCCCAGCTACTGTGCTCTGAAATCCATCACCAAGTTGGTACCAATGGCTGAGAAAACCAAGTCACAGGACTCCTCAGTTACACAATTTGGCTCAAGGATACACCACCAGTTTTGCTGAACCTTCCTTAGACTGCACAACAGTCTAGGATGCTTCCACCCAGTCTTCCTTTCTTCTTTCTTCCCTGGTGCTCAAATATGTCTCTCAGCATCACCCATAGCTTTCCCCATTTTCTCTCACAGGCATTTCTTCTAATAAAATGCATACACATCTATTCACACCTAGGTATTTACTTTTCAGATAACCTGGAATAACACACTTTTAAACCAACAATAATGAATTACATGCAGCTTTCCAGTAGGCCATTTTTTAAAAGTTTTATATAGTTTAACATAAGTCATTACCTCAAAGTGGTCTGATGATGAATACATTATTCTTCTTCCAAGTTTTCATGTAGAAAAATTACATGAAATCAAACCAGATTTTAAGATAAAACTATAGGAATCAGAATTCTAAATCTCAGGTTTTATGATGTTTAATTTAGGTTTTTAAAATATCTAAAAATATAGTATTTTATAAAAAAGTAAATTATGGTAAAAAATAAGTATTAAAGTAATCTCCTTTCCACAACTTTGTACTTCTCTTCACCATCACAAGTTCACATCTCTGTATGTGAATTAGGGCCAAAACTGGATGTCACTGACTTTTTCTAACCAAAATACTAGAAATTACAACTCAATATTAATATAATCACTTTCAAAGTAATGATGTTGAAATTATTTTCATAGTATATGGAATATTACACACACACACACACACACACACACACACACAGCTGATCAAGCAGACATATAACCAAATAAAGTACTGTGCAGGTACATAGGTACTAAACAGATATTAAGATGATAATAAAGAAGAAATACTAAATATGCATAAAACTGTTGGATTTTCCAGAAAAAATAATTTTCATTCCCAGTGTTGCTAGCAAAGTAGCATTCAAAATTATATATTTAGTATCATGATCATTTTCCTGGGCCACCTCAAGCTTTCAGTTCCATTGAAGCTACAATTTTGCAGAAAATATCAAAGAGTAAACAATTACTAGTACAATATTTAAAGGGCAGGAAATACTTAATTTTTTCATTTTTTAATTTCCTATTTATCTCTAATAATAATTTGTGTTATAGATATAATTTTAATTATATTAATTAAAGATATTTATTTGCATTTTCTAAAGTTTACCATACCAAGATACATGATACAGTCCTTTTAAACTTACTCTCCAACTGTGATAAAATAAATCACAGTTTTATAGTTTTTAAATAAATAGAAGACAACATTTTAAAATTTATCATTAAAAACCTTCTCTTTTAACTTGTTAATATTAAGTGGAATGAGAACTATAACTTAAATCTATACAACTGTTATTTGTTACATCTTAGTAATTATTCAACTTGAATTTTTCTTATGAGATATTTCCTACTGTGATTACCAATCAATGTTGGCAATATAGTCTTTAATACTGGGCATATATAACTCCCAAATATTAAAGTAATCTCTGATTAAGACTTGAATTCACTCAGGAAAATGCATTGTACCTGCTCATCTATTGTAAAATACATAGATAACAAAAGAGATATAATCAAAATAAGAAAATACTAAAAAATCTAAACCTTGCATAGATTTATTTGCTAAAATGTCGAGTTACATGAAAGTTTAATTTTTAAATATTGACACTATCTTATTCTTTAAGTTGCTTGTAGATTTTATTTACTGACAGTGGTACATGGAAATGAGCAAAACCATCATCTTGTTTCAGAAAGATTAAATGCTTTTGTATTCCAGGAAACTACATAAAAATCATTTTCCCCTTTTGTCTAACACTACTTTTGTATTAAAATTTCATTTATGGACGATGATGCTGTCAGCTTCACAGCATGAGCTCTGGAGAGAAGAAGGTTTGCTTTAATGGTTCTTCATTACAATATTGACAACAGAATCTTATGATTAGCTCACTTAGGCTTGACATTGGTAAACCACAGTTTTTCCTTGATAACAGAAAACATCGTTAGCATTTCTAAAATTCATAACAATAATTCTATTCCTAGAAAGTCAGAAAATACAAATAAGATTTAGTATTTATTTAAAGTCTAAGAAAATTGTAATGGTTTTCCTGCTAGCACACTTTATAATTTTCAGATTCAAGTCACATGTAATAACTTCTTAAATGGAGATTTTTATGAGAAATTATTCAGAAACATTTTTCAGAATATTATAATATGATTTAATATTTCAAGCATATAATTATTTTTCAAGGTTCCTATATCAATAAAATGATTTCCAGTTTTGATCAATTTTCCCCATTATGTTGTTATCAGGTAACTATATATAGTTGGTTCACTACCAGACCCAAGTAAAATTTGTCTTAATTTTAAAATTAGTGTTCATTGCGATGTTACAATATAGTTTAAAAAGTAATTTCCTTACTTCTTCCTGTGCCTTATGGAGTTCCTTTGCTGTCATTGAAAGAATGATTTTTTCAGTAATTTTCTCTTTCTGTTCATCCACAGCCAGGTTCAACTAGAAAAAAAAAAGGCACCTGTTTATACCTAATAGCAACCTTTATTCAAATGACTAATTTGAAATCTAATTTCAAATGCTTATGTGAAAATGAATTCCATTGAGATAAATAAGTCTAAAGTTTATTTTTATATTTAAAACATTTAACACTGACTTTTTCACTTCAACTTTCGTTGCTTTTAAATTTACTGAGATATGATTTGGGAAGGAGTCCTTCACTGCAGATAGTTGACAATGGTGACTACTATTTAAAGTCATTTTATCAAAATGAGTATAGCAGCTTTTTAAAACTAGGCTGATAGTTCCTCTTTTAGTATTTTATTGCCAGTTGGGAATAAATTGGCTGCTGTTATGTCAGGATAACAATTCAAGAACATAAACCAAAGGCAAATGTCAATTCAAACACTCTAGAGTGGTACAAAATGGTTTATAATATTTCACAACAAAGGATAATGTATCTGAAATACCTGAACAGTTACCTCTGATCTGCTCTATTCACAAAGCCAGATAAAGGTCTTCTGCTACTGCCACTAACTCTTGTTATAAAAAGTGAATGTAGTCCATTCTATATTACTTTATAAACAGTCCCCATGGAAACAAAATACTGTTTTCAACAAAAGAAAAACGCTAAACTCACTCAATGATATTCACTCAATAGATTGGCATTAATAGAAAGAAAGAAAATAGCCTGATACTGAATCCTCTGAATTGGAATCTTAAACAGTTCTTAAACAATGGACTTTCCATGTTGTCTCTCCTTATTGAGGATTAAAAATGAATAATAACCATGTTCTTTGCTTTGTTTTGTACCAGTATGTTTTGCAAATGTTGTTATTGTTTTAAAGAGGTCTCAATTGTATGCCTGACCATGAATCTTTAATCCATACCCTGCCTGAAGGCCCACTCTTATACTTGGGATAAAATGGGGGTAGGGCCAACGATATGGCCTCCTCAATCTAACTATGTATATATGCTATATGAGTAATATCACACCTGTGAACTATTTTTAAAAATATATATTTTTATTGATTTCAGAAAGGAAGAGAGAGGGAGAGAGAGATAGAAACATCAATGATGAGAGAGAATCATTGATCGGCTGCCTCCTGCATGCCCCACTCTGGGGATCGAACCCACAACCCAGGCATGTGCCCTGACCAGGAATCAAACCATGACCTCCTGGTTCATAGGTCAACACTCAACCCCTGAGCCACACAGCTGGGTGCACCTGTGAACTCTTCATCTACTGATATGTGATACAGCTCAGTATATCAAAGATTTTGTTTTGATGGAGAGGAAAGACCCAGGAATCTTTATTTAGTCTGATGACCAGCCTAGATAAGTAGTTGACAAACATTTGTGTGAAGGGCCAGATAGTAAATATTTTAGGCTTGGGAGTGGGTATACAGTCTGTTGCAATTATTCAACTAAGGCCTATAGCATGAAATAGACAATATATAAATGAATGAGTGTAGCTATGCTTCAATAAAACAAAAAACAAATAAGTGGCAGGCAGGCTGATCTCTGTCCTAGATTGAGAACTTACTAAAAACAAGTTTTTAAAAAAACATGTAATGTACATGATGACTATAGTTAACAATGCTATATGGTGTTTTTAAAAGTTTCAAGAGATCCTAAGAGTTCTCCTCACAAGGTTAAAAAATTGGAGTTTTCTTTGTATCTATGTGAGATGATGGATATTAACTAAACTTATTGCGGTTATCATTTCACCATACATGAGAGTCATTATGCTATATACCTTAAACTTACACAGTACCATATGTCAATTACACCTCAATAAAACTGGGCTAAAATATCATGTGAGTCTATTCTTAGGCTCATTCTCCCCGAGGAATATATTTTCCTGTGCTGTAGCAATAAAATAAAATAAAAACACCACAATATTATAAAATACCAAGTATCAAACTCAACTTCCATTCATGGAATCCTATCTGTAAACTGAGGCACAACATACTGTGTCAAGTCTCCATGGTTATTTCTTTATTGGGAGATTCTCATCTCAGGAGTAGATAAGTGCAGTGGATTGTGACTGGGGAAATATTCACCAAGCTCATCTATTCTTTACATAATTGATTTCCAAATGCAAAAACATTCAGAGCAGATATTTTTGAAGTGAAGCAAAACAAAACAAAAACATAACCACAAAACTCAATACCACAAGTTGTAAGTTAGATTCTAATGAAGTCTCTCAGGACCACGGCATTTAGAACTGCTTCCAAGGGACTCTTTGAAGTTGGGAATTCTTTACCTTTGAAAGAGCTATGGTTAGAAAAATCACCTTTATTCCGATACTCAACATTCAAGGAAATACTGTATGTAAGCTTGAGGGAAAAACATCAACAGTACTGAAAAGCACCATATGCATAGTACCAATAGTACCAAATAGAGAATCCAGCAAGACATTGGAAATTAAATGGTCAAGAAAATATAAGGATACACATGCAGGGCCCTTTCCGGAAACAGACCAGCCATTGAGAGAGAGAGGCAGATATATTTAATACAATCACTTAGAGAAAATTCTTGAAAATAAAATGTCAAATTCAGAGAGTGCCTTTTCACCCTAAGATATTAATAATATGCAATACTAATAGCATCTCTCTCACACATCCCAGGACATGACAACAATAGTAGGATTCTTCTCTCCCATAACTTTAGAAGAGGGCATCCTGTTTCTTTATTAAAATAAAACTAGACGCTTTTGATTTGCTGTTCTTATCTAAAATGCATGAGATATTTTTTTCTGTCACAGGTTTGTAATTTCTGAGGCTAATTTTTGTGTATAAAGAGGGTGTATGTGTTATGTGCCATAGAGTCAGTTCTGATTCCTGGTGACCCTATAAATGAGTAAGGTCCACAATGTCCTATCCTAGAATAAAAACCTCAAATTAACTTCAAATTAAAAAACATACAATAAAGATGAAGCTTGAGGGCATTACCTAAGTAAAATAAGTCAGACAGAGAAAAACAAATTCTGTTTAAAGGCTAATTGTGTAAACACTTTGATATATAGTAAGATAAAATCTATTTTATAGGAGAAAATTCCTCTAAAGTAAAACTCTAGAGTCCAATCATTAGTATTTTTATAAAAGGTACAGTAATCAAATAAGCTGGTGTGTTCTGTTTACCTAATTCATATTGACATTCCATTTAAGTACTAACTAAAGAGGGAAGAGCTATTAGTCCAACCAAACTCAGGGTTCTGAACTGTAGTTCTGCATGCAGTTTTCTTTGTATTCAGAAGAACAGCTAATGACTCAAGTGTGACATATATGATGTATGTTGTGTATAAAGTCCTTAATAAATCAACATAACCCAACAAGAAATTAAATCTCTCTATCAAAAATTTATGTCTTTGACCAGTAAATATTGATTTATTAATAAATTATTTGACCCATAGTTTACATGCAGATCAATACAGGCAATACAGTTCAGCATAAACAACAAGACAATCAGCCTTCATATATATTGACAAGTTTCCCAATGGTCTGTTAATATACAAAAGACTGGGACAAATTACTTATTTATATATACAAAACATGCTTATAAAGGCCAGCTGCAGGTATTTTTTTGGAAAGTGCATTTTAATAAGGTTCTATTCAGTTAGGGAACAAATGGGGAAGAAGTAGTTTGCACTACAGAGTTTTAGCGCAAGAGCTTTCTCTTTTTCTAACCACAAAATCAATCATTTGTCCAGACTGTGGGAGTCAGAGTTAGTTACTGAAAAGAGCTCCGTATATAAACAAGTCAATAACTCATTGTGTGTTATTGTCCAGCTGAAGAAGTCGGCTTTCAAAAAGCTGCCCCTGCTTCTCTCAGAATGAATGTCACTGTATTCAGGACTGGGAGAGAGTCCTTTGTTTCTAGCCATTGCTGGCTGCCATTTATGTATGGGAACAGGAGGTGGCTGCTAGGAGTGTGGGGGAAGCCATTATTTGGAATGGTGGATGTCCAGGAAAAACTCTAAATTTTGTCAACATAAATAATTTGTGTCTGGAAATGCGTTAATGGAATCAATAAAGAATGGCCACATACACAAAATATTTGGTAAAAGAATTAAGTAATAATGAGTCTGTGTCATTTATATTTTTGGTTTCTTACATGTCAATGAAGATTAATCCAAAATATATAGGCAATGGTCAGAAAAGTTCAAATGTATAAAATCAAACTAATAAATAGGTAAATGTGTCTAATAAATGCTACCTGCCATAAATATTAAGAGTGATTCTTGAGACTCCCAAATGGGGTTTTCAAAGTGTGTGTGTGTGTGTGTGTGTGTGTGTGAATTTGTTTTAGGAATGATTTTATGTATTCAACACTTGTGATAAGTTAAAGAAATTTGAACTATTTTTGACTTAAAACTAGTTGAAATATCCTTTAGAATTTAACTGAACCTAAAATTCATAAGATATAAATATTACTATACTCTTATGTATTTGATCTTAAAATTTATTTAATCAAACCAGGGACTATAGAGAAACACCAGACCAAGATTCAAGGTTTATGATTAGGCTGAGCAAATAAAAAATACGTATTGATATGTTTAATAAATGGTCCTTATGGTGGAGCATGCTCTCTGAAATCTTTAAACACTAGCTTAGCTTATACATATACTAGAGGCCCAGTGTGCATGAAATCGTGCACGGTTAGGGTCCCTCGGCCTAGCCTGGCCTCCATTGCATGGCCTCTGCCGCCCTGCGACGCCAGGTGAAGCTCTCCCTCTGAAACTCTCCGTCCTGGGACGCTCCGCGATACTCACAGCCCCTCCACTGCTCTGCGAGGCTCCCCTCACCCCTCAACTGCTCCGTGAAGCTTGCTGCTGGACGCTCCATGAAACTTCCCCAGCCCCGCCACTGCTCTGCGAGGCTCCCCCCACGGTGACTGCTCCGTGAAACTCCCCCGCCCCCACGACTGCTTTAAGAAACTCGCTGCCGCCAAGGTGACTGCTCCGCTAAGCTCATGGCTGCCCTGCAAAGAAGCCCACTGCAGCTCAACAGTCCCAAGTCCTGCCCCGCCGCCAGCTCCCCCTCATGGTGAGCAGCTCGGGGGCCAGGGGAGGTGGGGACCGAGAGGTGCTCCATGCACTTCATGTGACCAATCACCCGTTCAGTCATGACGGCACCTAGCTCTTAATGTATATTACGATATCAGAGAGGGGGAGAGAGAGAGAGAGATAGAAACATCAACAATGAGAGAGAATCATTGATCAGCTGCCTCCTGCATGCCTCACACTGGGGATCAAGCCCGCAATTGGGCATATGCCCTGATTGGGAATCGAACTGTGACCTCCTGGTTCATAGGTCGAAGCTCAACCACTGAGCTATGCTGCCTGGACTAACTTAGCTCTTAATTAGATAAAAAGTTGAAGTTGGCCCTAACCAGTTTGGCTCAGTGGATAGAGCGTTGGCCTGTGGACTGAAGGGTCCCAGGTTTGATTCTGGTCAAGGGCATGTACCTTGGTTGCGGGCACATACCCAGTAGGGAGTGTGCAGGAGGCAGCTGATCGATGTTTCTCTCTCATCGATGGTTCTAACGCTCTCCCTTCCTCTCTGTAAAAAATCAATAAAATATAGATTTTTTTTAAAAGTTGAAGTTGTAGGGAAGAAGACAATTGGGAATGTAGAACTTAATCCAACTGATCCATCCCATTTCCCCTCACAAATTAGAAAACCACAGCATTAAATAATATAACATGCTTTCGCAGGCAATAATTGTACAAGGCATTTTTCTAGGTACAAACAGATTAGTGGAGAAGTGCCATATGGTTGAGGAAATAATTAAAAACAATAGAAAATGATAATTTATGGCATGAGGTAGATCACAATTAGATGGAGGTAAAAACAATACAATCTATAAGTATAAAGAACAAAACTATTATTTGGATATGGAATGGTTAGAGATGGAAAGGCATAAATTATGGGTAGTATCAAGCTAGGAAAAGGAGAAGTGATACTATAGGGCAATATTATTAATAAATATTAATATTACTACTTATTAATTAATTACATGATGAAATTCATTCTAAATACAGTTAGTGAGGTAGCTTGACATGGCTTGGGGAAGGAGAGGAGAAAAGACAAGCTGAGCCTTGAAGGATAAGCAGAAAGGGCAGAGCTGATCCAAGTGAATCAGACTAAGGCACTGGTCTGATCACAAGGAATGTTTCATACTGGGGAACAAGGACTAGATTGTTAGTGTGAACCTCCCATATCTGAATTTATTAATCTATTTTATTTTTAGCTTTTCAGGAAAGTATCTCTATATATAAAAAGCCAGCTACTGTAATGGCCATAACGACCATTAGGGGGCGGGGCTGGCCGACCAGTCGCTATGACGCTCACTGTGGCCAGTGAACTGGCCAATAAGGGGGTGGTGCCAGCCGGCCAAACTCACAGCCCCTCCCCCCGCCAGTCTGCCCCTGATCGGACTCTCCCACCCTGATCAAGAGAGGGGCAGCTGGCCAAACGTCCCTTCTCTTTGCCCCCCCCACCACCAACCCCACCCCTGCTCAGCCAGCCCCACCACAATAGGCCCGCAGCCCCTCTTCCCCGGTCGGCTCACCCCTGATTAGACACCCCCACCCCGATAGGGGGCGGGGCTGGGTGGGCAACCTCCTGCAGCCCCTCCCCTCAGCCGAAAATGCTCCCAATGGGCCCCCACCACCCTAATCAGCCTGCAGCCCTCCTTCTGGCCAGCCCCACCCCTGATCGCCACCCTACTGCAATAGGGGGCGGGGCTGGCTGGCCAACTTCCCCCAGCCCCTCCCCCCAGCTGGCCCCACCCACTATGGGCCCCCACCACCCTGATAGGCCCCTAGCCCCTCCCCCCAGCTGGCCACACCCCTGATCACCCCCCCACCCCCGCCCAGCCCCACCAGAGATCGTCCCCCCACCCTGATCAGGGGCAGGGCCACCTGGCCAACCGCCCGTGGCCCCTCCCCAAGGCCACTGGCTCCCAATTGGCACCCCCAGCCCCATTTGGGGGTGGAGCCAGCCAGTCCACAACCCACAGCTCCTCCCCATGGCCAACCTGCCCCCAATCGGCCCCCCAACCCCAATTGGGGGTGGGGCCTGCTCTCTAATCACCCACAGCCCCTTCCCCCAGCTGGTGCACGAATCCTGTGCACCAGGCCTCTAGTTTAATAATAAAATTATTTGACTCAAAGTAGCCATAATCACAATAGCCAAAAGATAGAAGCAACCCAAATGTCCATCAACAAAAGAATGGATAAACAACATGTGGTATCTAGATATAGTGGAATATTATTCAGCCTTAAAGGAAGGAAATACTGACAAATGCTACAAAATGGATGAACCTTGAAAACATGCTAAGTGAAATAAGACATGCACAGAAGGACAAATATTTTGATTACACATATATGAAGTACCCAGAGTAATCAGATTCATAGAGGTGGTGGTTGCCAGAAGCTGGGGGAGAGGGGAGTGAGGTGTTAGTACTTAATGGGTACAGAGTTTCAGTGTGGGAAGATGAGAAGTCCTGATGGACAGTGGTAATGGTGGCACAGCAATGTGAATGTACTTAATGCCTCAGAACTATACACTTAATAATGGTTAAAAGGGAAATTTTAGGCTATGATGTTTTACCATAATAAAAAATTAACCATAATGTATTTTTAATAAGAAAAATACTCATATTTATTTTTTAAAATCTCTCTTGAAAGAGTGCAGTAGAGCCTTTCAATTCACACAAATTAGACAAGAACATGAAATACTGAAAAATTTAATCATGAATGTTGTAAAGTATTATTTTCCTATTCAAATATGCACACAAACTGAAACAAGATAAACAGTGTCAATTCGTTTAAACTATGGTAAGACAACTTTGGATGCATAAAAATAGTTGGTAAATTGGCTTGCAGTGATCACTTTGTTTCTATGTAAATGCGCCCTTCCAAAGTGTCTGAGATTACTCCAAAGCAGTTGCTTTCCTGAGTATTTTATGTATTCCTTCCCAGTATCATTTGCACAATTACTGGGGATTTATGCCAGTAACATATTTACCTACTTCAATGGCTATTAAGAAAATCAAATGAGCCCTAACCGGTTTGGCTCAGTGGATAGAGCATTGGCTGCGGACTGAAGGGTCCCAGGTTCGATTCTGGTCAAGGGCATGTACCTTGGTTGCGGGCACATCCCCAGTAGAGGGTGTTTAGGAGGCAGCTGATCGATGTTTCTCTCTCATCGATGTTACTAACTCTCTATCCCTCTCCCTTCCTCTCTGTAAAAAAATCAATAAAATATATATATTTTTAAAAATCAAATGAGATTTTTAACCTGGAAAAATCACATCATAAACTACAAAGCACCATGCAAATATTTTTATTATCAAAGAATTAATAAAGCAAAGGTCAGCTTTTGCCCTGGTGCAATCCCAAACATCACATATTCTAAAAACAAGTCTGAATTAGTAATTACCAAATGGTTGCTTTCCTCCAGCCAAACTTACTGCCAAAATATTCTTCATCATCTCTAATCCACATAGGGACAAAAAGCTACACTGGTTTCCACTCTGGGATTTTTTAAATTGATTTTTAGAGAAAGAGAGGAAAGGAGAGAGAGAGAGAGAGAGAGAGAGAGAGAGAGAATAAAAAGCACCCATTTGTCTTTCCACTCATTTATGCATTCATTGGTTAATTCTGGTATGTGCCCTGACTAGGGATTGAACTCACAACCTTGGTGTTTGGGGACAACATTCTAACCAACTGAAGGGTTCACCCTGGGATTTTTAAGTACAATTTCACAGGGTAAACACTTTCTGAAACTCTTTGGATATCTTCTCCCTGATCCAGCCAGATTTGCATTTATAGAGAATTCAGAGCAGGATGCTCCTAGCTCAATATGTCTACCATCTAGTATCAAAGAACTCCCATCTCCATTTCTCAATGCACCGTCTGTGCTTGGAATTCATTTCTGTGGGAGGTCATAGAGTCAAACACCATGACTGAGAAAGGAACGGTTATTCACAATGCAGGCAGTAAGTGTGAGCCTGGATTGCAAGGGCAATCAAATCTCATGCTTCAAGAAAGAAGATGATCATTTGCAAGGTCAGGAAGGAATTTCCTCTTCACTTTTAATAGGAAGTATCAGGCAATTTGAGGGATGAATTGTGGGGGAGGGGAAATTTATCTTGGTTCTAAAATACAAAGTATTCATGATACCCCTTCCACCAGAAAGATCAATGGATTAGCTACGTAGGTGGCATGATCCTATGTAAAAAGTTGGTATCCCGTGTTTCCTATCATTTGATGTGATACACATTTAGCTCATTTCTACCATGTGCCGTGGCAATCACCTCAAGCAATTCTTTAGTGGACAGTCATAATAATAACATTTTATTTTCATTAATTTATTAATTTCTGATGACTTTAATGCAGCAAGGCTTAAGCAATTACTTTTACTGTCACCTTAGTTTCCATACAATTTGCATAGTTTTTATGATGCAAAACCTTTCAATATGTGATTATAAGCACTTAACCATTATGTAACACTTACCTTTGCTAATTAAATAAATAAACATATAAGGTCTCATGAATAAAGTTCCTAAGACTGATCACATATTTTTAAGTATATGTACTTAAATATATTTTTGGCTATGTTGAAACATTCTAATCAACACAAGACACAAATTTAACATATCTTTAATATTTGTTTTGACTTTGATATCCATTACATATGAGATTGATAATTCATACTCAGAGCTCCCCAATTTATGATATTAATTGATTTGTTACAATGTGCTTCTAACAAGCTTTTATCTTAGCACTTAAATCTAAACATTTATACTACATAAATGTGGCATGCTTTAGCAATTGACACTGTATAATACTTCTAAGGAGCGTCACAGATGTGTTAATAATGCTAGAAGAATAACCTGAATTATAATTGAGAATTTGTCCCCTTTGCCTTACAAAAATAACAGCTTTTAAAGGGGCACCCCTGATTTTCTAGAGGACTGTTCCGGCTGCTATTGCTGTTGTTTCTGAACCTGAGTTCTAAACTCAAGAGCAATGTCTGAGAAAATGTCAAACGTCAGTACCTGATTCTACCAGCAGGTGCTACTTGAACACCCAGGGTTATTCCCATCTCAGAATGACAGAAGGGTAAGTGAAGGGCATTCGTTGAACAGTAACAAATATCACTGCAAAGTCTTTTTAAATATTTTTTATTATAGAATTCAACATTGTTTAGAACAATATCAGTCCTGCATCCATTTCCTTACACTCCCGAATAAACATAGGATCGGCAATGCTAAAATGTAACTACATTTATTTCCAGTCCTGGCTGCATTTTTATTTCTGTGAAAGTTTGGTTATGAGTAAAGAGCACAGCTGCCATTGACCCTTACTGTTTCTAGGAATTCCTTATGTTTGTACACAGATTAGAAATGATGAGATGAGATTCTATTAAAATTCATTACAGGAATAAAAAAAAAATCCTTCCCTTTCTTAGCTATTAGCTTTTTGCTTTTTTTTTTTTTTTTTTTTCCATACTCAGCCTGACCCAGCCTGCGAAGCTGGAAGTTGGCAGCTGTGATTGCAGTACAGATTTCACACAGTGTAATTACTGCAGTGACACTAGGACTGAGAGGTACAAAGAAAAAAAAAAGAGGCCCTACAGGTTATTAGCACTAAACACTGGGAGAAATCAAACGGGGAGTCAATGCGTAATTTCGAGGTCTATCAAGCCTCATCAGGAACAGCAGGGAGGAAAGTGCTTCACTTCATCATCTCACTCTCTGACTTTTGTTGAAAATTACAGTAATTAAAAAAGAGCTAAGTACTTCTCAGGCAAGGGGTCCTTTCTTTACCCATCACCTTTTAGTTGGCTGCTGATTCTCTGTGACCTTTTCCTTGGCTCTGTCTATCGCAGTCAACACGGATCTTTGTTGAATGGCTCTCTGAAACCTAATTACTATCTGCTGGGTGATGCGGTATTGATCAGAAAAGGTGGCACAGCAAAATAAGAGTACCAACACTGTGGCCCCGGCAATCGAAAAGTAATTCCAGCCCCATAGAAACGGCCCTTCCATCCCACTTATTAGAAGCAGCTGTGATGTTGCCAAATCAATACACCACACTGGATTGCTTCTTTGACTAAAAAGCAGCCTTTTTTTTTTCAAGAAGTCATGTACAATCAACGGCCTCTGACTTCAAAGGACTTTGCCCTAATGCACTGTGTGAGTGAACAAATTCTATGTTGGCAAACATCTTTAGTACCAGTAGTGGTGGTGATGGTGGTGGTGTGTGTGTGGTTTTTTTTTTAAATCACTACTTTTATTTAGCTTCATAATGGAGTATCAGTGGGCTGATCCGTCCAGAAAACTCCATTAGACATTATATCCCATCAGAAAAAAGTGCTCAAATACATTGGAAAGCATAAATTAATCTAAATGGAGCAGTTGGTACTCAACTATTAACAACTCATTTTAACAGAAAATACTAGTATGTGTTTTCTAAAAAACAAATCCGTTAACCTCATGTTTTAGTACATATAATAAATAGATGAAAGTTGAGTTGGGATTAGTTGATTTTTTAGTATGTAAAGAAACTGAGTGGTTTTATAGAGAAAAAAATATTTTTGAATATACCTTGTTTTTTTGAATAAAGAAAAACTGTCATTCTATTTGCATTGAAAGAAAAATAAATAAGCATTCAGTTTTCTTTAAATTCTAGCACTTAAAATTAGATATTTTGGTAATTGTACCTAAGGAAGAAGGTACAATTTGGTGTGATTTGCTTGGGTTGTATCAATCCTTATAATATAATATAAAGACTTTTGCAGCCAGAAATGCATAATAGTCATTCAAAGCTGATGTCATATTAAAGCTAAGAAGACAGCTCAATTTACTTTATATGTCAGGCACCAATAGCTTGATAAATTAACATTTTATTGGGAAAAGATTTCACATCAATTATTTACTAAATTTATTAAAATTGAATTATATTTTCAAACTTCTAGTTCTCATATGATTCAAATACATCATATTTATTTAAAACTAGAGGCCTGATGCACAAAGATTTGTGTAAGAATAGGCCTTCCTTCCCCTGGCTGTCGGCACCGGCTTCCCTCCAGCACCCAGGACCCGGGCCTTCACTCCAGCCACTGCCCTCCTGTAGCTCCCTCCACCCCCACACCCCCCTCATGGCAGGCATCCTGCCCAGCCCTGCCGCTCCGCACCTGCATGCACGTGCTGCCCATAGGCCTGGATCGGCCTGGGCGGGGCAGAATGCCTGTATCATGACCATGGCGACGACGCAAGCGCCTGCGCCCAGCCGCCGCCATCTTTGTCACATCAATTTGCATATTCCCTCTTTATTGGCTGTGGGCACCACCATCTTTGTCTGGAGTGACAATTAATTTGCATATCCCATCTTTATTAGATAGGATGCCGCCCCCCAATGGAAACATTAACTGCATCAGAAGTCATAGCAATGACATAGTTAATGGTTTGTGTATTAAGGTTTCTTTAAAGATAATTACAGGAATTAAAAAAATCAAAACCATCAACAAATTTCCCAAAAATTTTACCTAGAATCATTATTCCAATTTTCTTCCTAAGAAGATGGTTCTATAAAACAATGTCATATAACACTAACACTGTAAAATTACGGGTATATTTTGTACTTTATCTGAGAAGTGGATTTCACTCATCTCTACATGTTTAAGGGCAATCATAAAAATTATACTGCATATAAAAATTACACAGCTGTGAAAGCTTAGACATGGAGAAATCCAGCTACATCTATTACTTTTCAAATTTGCTCTACATCATAGCCTTCAACACCTGATTACATTTTGCTAAAGTTACTCTGCCAGCCCGTAGGTCCAGAAAATGTTTGAATTTTCCATGTCTTAACTTAAAAAACAGAGGTTCCCATATTTCTTCAGTTCACAGAACCGTTGGTGAAAAAAATTTAAAATATTCTATGAAGCCCTGTGCATTTGCAGCAGCCCACTGAGGTGTTTTGATACACAGTTTGGGAACCAAACTTAAACCATTAATTTTTTAAAACAATATTTTACTTGGGATCTCAATGTAAAGAACAAAGGCAATATTTCTTATTTGTGAGTTCCAAGATATAACAATTATGTATTATAGTACCAATCAATGTGTGTGTGTGTGTGTGTGTGTGTGTGTGTGTGTATGGGAGTTTATGAATACAGAAAATTGAATGTCTTATATAAAAGTAAGATTCTGATTTTGCTTGTTTTTATTCCTTTATTTATTTTTTCCAAATTTGGATTCCATTGTAACAGTAATTCCAAAAGAGTTTGTACGCTTTTCTGGTATAATTTGTATAGTTTAAATAATGTTCACAGATGCTCAATTAGCTTCTGCAGAGTTACGTACCTATTACAAAATATTTAAGATTTGATCACAAATCTCTTGGAACTATAAAATAAGGTAAAAGAGAGCCTGAAATAGTAAAATGTATAAGACCTACACTAAAATGAAAGGTGCAAATAAGCATTGTTCACATATTTGTTCACCTAACATGTTTTAGGAGATGTGGACACTTTTTTTTAATTTAAATTCATTATTGTTTAAAGTATTACATAAGTCTCCTTTCCCCTCCATTGACCTCTCCTTGGCCGCTCCCACCCCCCAAGATGTGGACACTTTTAGGCATATAAAACATAACCTAAGACTTCAAATAATCAAACAATCATGGTCATGAGAATATTAATTGTTCTTATATCCCATGAGCTTTTGGCTTTCCTATTTGTGAGCACTGCTGTTTAATAAAAAAATTAATTTTTTTATTTTTACTTTAATCATTTTACTTTTTCTTTTGACTAATAAATGTGTTTTAAATAACAAGGGTTCTTTTAATCTAGTCTTGCTCCCATCTGTAAATAATATAAAGTAAAATAATGTAGTAGATCACTATTGTTATGTGGGAATGGAATGGTTGGCCCAAAGAAACTAAGAAAAAGAAACTTTCTGAGGAAAACAGTTTGTCAACAAATTCTATAAATAAGTCTCACCTTTATTTGTGATAATTAAGTTATTAAGTAAGTCCAGGGTGGGGCAAAATAGATTTACAGTTGTGAATACATGGAACACAGTGTTTATTCTTGTATTATTATTCATTAATTATTGTATTATTTTCCATATGAACAACTATAAGCCTACTTTTGCCCCACCCTATAAATGAGTTTAAAAAGCAAATGTGGGTGCTATTGTTTCCCTCATGTCTCACTCCTCTGCCAGACTCAAAGTTCAATGAGAGTAGAAACCATGTTTGTCTTGTTCACTGTGAAAGATGCCTGACACATAGTAGGTGCTTAATGCATGTTTTTTAATAAAGTATAAAACAAATAGGAATGGGAGAAAGGGAAAGAGAGGGACAAAGGAACAAAGGGAGGAAGGAGAGAGAGGAGTACAGAATTATGGTTGGTCTCTGTGACTTTTTCACTAACAGAACCCTAAGCATTGTGCCTGGTTGAAACAGTGAATTACCCATTCTCATTTGCAAACAGGCATGGCCAATGATATATAAATACAAAATGTGGAACTTCCAAGAAAACTCTTTATGCCCTACCACACTATCTCCTTCTCAATTCTTGGAATACACATGATGACTAGGGGCCCAGTAGTTGTCCTTGGGCCATGAGAGGAAAGCCAGAGAATCTCAGAGACTTCAAGCTGATGTCCTGGAGCTTCGGAACTAATGCCGGCAACTGTCTCCCACCAGACTTCTCATCTAATGATTTAGCCACAGTTAAGTAGGTTGTCTGTGGTATTGCAGTCAAATCTAACACTAATTAATATGGTCTCTGAAATGCATGTTATGAATTTCTGTAAGTGGAACTATTATGCAACTATATTTCACTTCACTAGTGGTGAGAAGAGGATTGGAAAAGAGACGTAAATTTATCGAAGCATAAATTTAGGAAAAATCATTTGATGTCCAAGCAAACACATCAACAGAAAATAACTCTTACCATAAGGCAATATCAAATTTCAAAATCACCAAAAAATCATTAGTTTAAATGTTGACTTGTTGAAAGTGAAAAGTTAGCTTTTCAGTAAATATTATGCTTTCATACTCAAACATCACTCTAAAAAATTTAATAAGCCTTTCATTTGTCATGGATTTGCCACTTAACTACCTAGACTCTTCTTCTTTTCTCATCTTTTAGATTTTGTCACTGAGCAAGACTTTGTGAAAATTCTCAGATTACAACCTTCCTTTCTATATCCAGAAAAACCTCCCTAGGCTAGGCTTCAATCTTCTAATCCATAATTACTATAATTGCTTTCTAAATTGTCTTTCCAACTACCCTTTCTTATCCATCTATCTCATCTCACCTCATCTCATCTCAAACCCTTCCATTTCATTATGTCATTTTCTGCTTATACAACACTGACCACAGGCTCTTAACCACACTTTTTACTATTAGATGCTGTAGCTCTCTACTAAGTGGTAACATCCTGAGAAGACACTATGCCCATACTTTTCCATAGTTCTCAATCCTGTCTTCACATTACAACCATGTGGAGAACTTTAGAAAAAATACTGATGCCCCCGGCCAACCTCTAAAGATTCTAATTCAATTAATCTGGGTTTGGCTCAGTTACCTATATCTTTTAAAACACCTACCCACCACCATCAGTCAAATCAGCACCGTAGATACAACAAGCAGACAATAAATTTTATACACCAGCCACTTCATGCCTTTATTCAAATGATGCCCTGGGTATGTGTACTCATTATACACACATGCACACACCCCTACAACCTCCCCAAATGTAATTTACCTATCCTTTGAGTTTGAAATCAAGTCCCACTTCCTTTGTAAATCATTCTTTGATGACAACTATCAACACCGATCTATCTTTTCTTTAATTCCATGTGATGTACCCACCCACCCTCAATCTCTTTAAGCAGCTTTGGTTGTTATTTTTTCTGTAACACACAATTAGCACCTCACTATATGCTGTCAAGCTGCTCATCTGTAAAATAAGCACAATGGCCTCGTTACCTCAAAAGTCACTTCCTTTGACTCTAACAATCTATGAATTTATGATTTGTCTGTACTGCCCAATTTAGCATTTATTATAGATGCTATTTCCCACTAATTTTTAAATATTTGTATATTTTTTTCTGTTGTCAACTAAAGTTCAGGTCCCTTAAAGGAATGGTTTTATGGATCTATGGTATTTTCCTACCCTCAGCACCATGCCAAATGCTTAAATGTACATTGACTGATATATTAAACCAGAGTTGATGTCATATAAAAAAAAATGAGTGAAGGCAAATCCTTTGAGGAAGCAGTTTTCTACAAATTAGGAGAGTGGGTTTTGAAGACAGACTGGCTGGATTATTCATCCTACTCCTACACTCACCAGATATGCAGTAATATTTCTTAAGGAAATTATTTAACATCATAAGTCTCAGTTTTCTCATTTGTGAAAGGAATTAATAATAGTACCTACTCATAAGGTTATGGTAAGGATTAAATGAGAATACACACACACAGAAACACACACATACACACACATATAAAACACAGTATGTGGCATTTAATAAGTATTTGATAAATGTTTATTATTGCTTGGATAAAGGCAATAAAATAATTAAGATTGAGGATCAAAATAATAAAGTAAGCATTTGATGACTGTGGTGAGAATGGAAATATAGATTCAGACAAGTTTAATAAGTGAATTAATATGAAGTTGCAGTTCAAATACAATTAAGCACCACTCAGAGCACGGCCCTTACCTCAGGCACTGTGGCCTATGAGGCAGACAGAGAACCAGGCCAGGGAATAACTCATACATTGTCCCCTTTGTCATTATCCATATTGAAAAGGGCAGTTGAATTATTCACTCAACAAATATTTATTAGTATCTGCAAGATACTGTACTAGGTGCTGAATTATAAAAAATGAGGGTTTTTTTCATGAGTTTTTTGTGTAGTCAGAGAGATTGCATATGAATAAAACAGAAAACACAAGGCAGAAAGCTGTACTTGACCTAAGAGTTGCACACAGAAAGCAGTTTACCAGAGAAAGAAATAAGGGAGGATTTTAGGGAAGGAGTTCCAACCAAACTGGGCCTTGGAGAGACAAAGGTTTGGGTTAATGAGCACTCTTAGGCAGAAAAAGCATAAGCTAAGGCCCAAAGAAGGAATGTGGAACACATGGGTAGGGGTGGGGGAGGTGAGTAGGGAGTAGACAATAATGGCCAACGTCATCATTGCTTCCAAATTGAGGTAGGACATCTGGACCTTTTGTTTTTTTAACCCTTTTGCCAAACCTGTATCTTATTTTTAAAGAATAATAATATTCCTCAAATAAAACATCTTAAATTCAACTCACTTGAAGACATAATAACAAATTTACATTTTAATATTCTGTAATCTGATGTTTCACCTAGCCGCTTCAACCACAGAGCAGCACCACATTCCCTAAAGGCAAAGAACTTCACAATCAAATATTTCTATTGCCTACTTTATACCTATTCTTTGTTTGGGCACAAGAGGCTATTGGGATCAAAGCTTCAATAGTTGGCTTAAATCAGATAGGGCGGGGGAAATCAATATCCTGATATGATAGTTCTACACCTGAATCTCTACAGTACTGACCAACCCATGAGAAAAGACCACTGAAATAGGAGTAGGTAAACTTGTTCTCTAAAGGGCCAGATAATACATGTTTTCAATTTTGCTAGCCATATTATTTCTGTCACAACTACTCAATTCTGGTGGTGTAGTTTGAAAGCCGTTTAAACAAATGGACATGGCTGTGATTCTATAAAATTTTATTTACAGAAATAGGTTGTAGGCAAGATTTGGCCCATGGACTATAGTTTGCTAATCCTTGGTTTATAACCACTGATATTTCTCTCTCAACCTACATATTTCTCTCTCAACCTACGTGTCTATTACAGGTTGACTGGACACTTCCTATTTCTTCACTCTAGCATCCAAAATGATAGTGCTGCCACTCTCTCCTCCAGTCACAGTGGCAGAGAGGAAGAATGTTCTGAAGGGTCTCCAACAGGAAAAAAATGGTCTATCCTAGAAGTGACAATCATTTCCATTTATAACTTACTGGCTAGACCTGGTCACATGACTCACCCAATCACCAGAGGCTTCCAAGTGCAATCATATAATGTCTGGAAAGTGGAGACCCTGAAATGCTTGGCAAGGAGCCTTTGTGACTGCCAGAACCTACTCAAAATAAAAGATTGTCTTAGAAAAAGTTTCCTTTCATTCAAACAAGTTTCATGTGTATAGCACTGACAAATTGTAGCCCATCAAGGTAATCTTATAGACATTTCAATTGATCTAATAATCATTCTAAATAGATATAGTTGAAAGACTCATGATCTCTCAAAAGATTTATTCTTCTGTGAGAAATTCATTTGGCATATTTCACTTTATATAATACATTAGAAAGAGTAATTGATAAAAGAAAAAATAAGTGATTGAGTGAGAAAACTGACGGTCAGAGTGACAGATTTCTATCATGGAAAATGTGCAAAACAGCTTAGATATACATATATATAATTATACATCTTATCATGTTTCTTAATAACTTTTTAAATTATATATTTCCCTATTATCTATACTTCAGATCCATGATACCTTTTGATATCTAACAACCAGATTTTTCTTTCCTTATATCTTTTGAAAAAAGTAATTATCAGACTCAGTCTAAGAATTCTAAGATTATTTTATTTGGAAAGATAGACACTAGCAGTAATGTATTAATTTTTAAAAGAACTATAGGAATTTCCTGGAATTGCCATTTATTGTTAAATTGAGAAGATTAAGTTGAAAATAAGATATCCTATCCATATTATTACCTACCCATCGACATTAATATAAAGAAGTCCATAAACTTGTAGCTACAAAAAAGAACTGTCCCAGTCATACAAACTAGTAACAAATGATAAAATTCCAAATACATGAAGCACATATAAAAAGAATCATAGACTCTTTTTATTTATTTATTTATTTATTTTAGCATTTTTTTTTCTTTTTTTTATTGCTAAAAGTATTACAAAGGGTATTACATATGTGTCCTTCCCCCCGCCCCCCTTAACTGGAAGAGACCTGCGAAGTAATCAATCCAACTTTTTACACTACTCAACTCTCAAAGGGAAAATCGAGTGACCATGAAGATTTGCTTATTTACTTTGCTATATATGTTTTATCTATTTTCTTTGATCTGCTTCCAGGAGAAAGTTGTAACTACAAACTTTGAATGACTTCTTCTTCCTGTTCTTGTCAATAATTCCTACTCATTAATCTTACCAATGCTTTTCAATTCAATAATAAGGCAAACATGTTTTTGAAAGCAGCTATGTGCCAGCTACTACACTTGGCCTTGAGGACACAATAGTCCACAAAACAGATATAATCCCATTTAATCTAGTTGCCTCTACAGTATATATACATACATAAATACTGCTGGCATTAGATGATGTGCTGTTGTGCTTTTTTAATTCATTCAACAAATATTTATTAAGCACCTACTATGTGTAAGCACCTACTAGCACTTTGAACTAATGAAGAGACTGATAAGATGTATGCGGTCAAACTAATTCCAAGCTTTCACATTCCGGGTATGTTAAGGTAATGGGGGCGGGCCATGGATCAGAGAGGCTGAATATAGGGGATAAACATATAAACAATGAGTTAACAAGAACATATCAGGAAATGAATAAAAATATCGTGACTGTTTTCCCTTGAGCTCCTTAGAAAACAGAGCCTGAGATAAAAGCTTGCATGATAATGCTTTATTGGAGGTACAGTTCCAGGAAAGCAACAGTGAAGGGGGAAGGAAGAGAGACAGAGAAGGATGGTGAGCCAATTCAAAGGGATGCAATACCAAATTGGCCACAGGCTTGCAGCAAATATAGTTGGATGCTTGTCTTTCAGGATATTTCAAGAAAGGCCACATGAGTTTCTGTCTTTCAGAGCATCATAAAGAAGGGTGGGGAAGTAAGGCTGAGTAATTGATCTGCTGCTTCCGTGCCATCTCTGGTCTCTGCTAACTCTACCAATTGCCCTGAAAATTCTGCCAGCTGTCTTTTGGTAAAGCCAGACTCAGAGTCTGGGCCAGCCAACAGGCAGGAGTGGTGATCTCTCCTTGTTAGTTGGCACTGTCTGCGGGGCTGGTTGGCTTCTGAAGGCTACAGTAGTGGCAGAGGTTAGGGCTTTATAACAAGAGGAACTATTGGTCACTAGGCCACTCTGGCAGGGAAGCAAGGCAAGTAGCTGAAGAGTCATGGTGGCTAGGGACACATACGTGGGCCTTGTGGGCTTATGGTGGGGCATAAACTAGTATAGTTAAGTTATACAGTGAGTGATTGGGTAGCTGGTCCAAGGAGGGCCTCTCTGAGGAGGTGTCATTTAAGCCAAGTCTTGAAGGACAAGCCACACTGCAGAAATGGGGAACAGTCGTGCCAAAGACCCCAGGTAGAATGAACATGGAGTGTCTGGGGAGAAACAAGAAGAAAATTAAGTAAGGGAGAGTGGAGGGGGTTGAGCTCTGAGAACTGGCAGGGATCAGGTTGTGTGAGGCTGGTAAGGCAGTTGGAGGTGCTGTGATTTTATGGTAAGTGTGCCTTACAGTGTCTGGAACACCTTAAACGGGGGAGTTAAATGAGCTGATTTATATTTCAAGAAGATTGCCCTGGCTCCCCTGGGAGAATGGATGTAGGAGTAGAAGCAGGGGAGCCAGTGAGGAGGTATTTGAGATCATCATCCAAGTGAAAAAATGCAGGGGAATTTATAACCATTTTTCTATATTCATAGCTGTAGTTCTGCTTAAAATGTTTGCTATAATTATTGAAATGAGCAATGATGTTGATGTTTGTCCCTTGAAATGTTAGTCAGTGTATTAACGACCTCCAGTTACCTGCCGAATATCCCAAACTCCTCCAAGGTGATCCTGTTTTTGAAGCAGTTAGTGTGTGTGTGTGTGTGTGTGTGTGTGTGTGTGTGTGAACTCTAGTCTTCATTTTATAAATCCAGCCAAGCTCCTTTCCCTTTTACAACCAACAGAACTCAGAACTCGGTGTGGAGCATAACTTTGTGATTGGCATCCAAATCTTAATGCAAGGAAGATAACCAGGTTTTGACATATTGTTATTTTATTTTCCACACAATTGACTGCCTTGACAATGAGTCTAAAATCTTCTTGCAGATTGCTAAGCAGAGTTTTGGAAGCCAGTGCTTGGTGGTAAAGGAATCAGAATTCTTAAAAACTGGGACTTTCTCCACTAATTCACACTATCTTGACGCTCTAACCAACTGAGTTACCCGGCAAGGGCTCCTTCTTGGCCTCTTAATTCAGATCTTCATCAGGTCTCACCTAGATTACTGCAATAGCCTTTTGACTATTCTATTTCCAAAATTAACCCACTCTGACTTATCCCTTATGGATTGACAATTTTTGTCCTAAACATGTAATTCTACCCCTTTCACTTCTTAATTAAAGCCCTGTTCAAGAAGATTCCTCAGCATGACACACAAGGACTTAGTCCCTTGTCTGCTTGCCTTTCCAGCTGTGTGTCCCACCTACCATCTTTCTCCATTGAACTATATCCCAACTATATATCTAATTATATATCCAACTATATCAATAGTACTCCACGAAGTACTATTCCTTGGTATAAGCTATTCCTCTAGCAGGAATTTCCTCCTATCTTTCCTAAGTTCTAGTCATGTTTCACAATTCAGTTTAAACATCATATCTTCTAGTCAGATTTTCCTGATATATATGTATGTGCACACACACCCACAAAAATGCATTACTCTGTACTTTGTACTACCATAGCACCTTAGTTAGGACCTATATTATTGCAGTCCTTATATCACGTTGGATGTATTTATTTACAGGCCTTCCCCAACTAAACCATGACCATCTCAGGCAGCTCCCAAAACTTTCATTTTTTTCATATTTCATTCCTAACACTCTGACTACCTGGTGCACACTCAGGTATCAGTAAATGTTTATTAAATAAGTGAATGTGTCAATATTTGTCAATTGGTTGATCTGTTCACCTTTCAACTATCTTTCTACTATATGGTGGTAGAATTCTGAAAGTGAACTCCTCATTCTGCTATGTGCCAATTTGTTAGTTTTCATGGCCTGTTACAGCAATAAGAAAGAGAACACAAAGGAGAACAATCCTGTTTGCACCAGAATATGTCATATTCTGGCATCCTCATTTCCACCCCAGTAAGCACCTCAAACTAGACAATAAAATGTTATATCTGAGCTTGCTAGGGTAATTTTGAAGCCCTGCCAGAGATTCAGAAGTGTTTGTGGGGAAGTTGTGATGGCTGGAAAACATGAACAATAGAAAGCTATTCTGAGCATTCTATAGACAAGGTTAAGAGGCGTGAAATTTTCTAGCCTCTTGATACATCTCAGGGTCACAGGCCCCACAGAGTAGAATCAAAGTACTAAACAAGGTGAGGTCATGCTGCATCTAAGTGTTTGGGTCACAAGTGGTACATCATGACTTCCATATATTTTCAAAGTGATGCTTATAAAGTGTTATTCAAATTTTGGGTTGTAAGAACAGAATGATAGGGTCTCTAAGCCTCTGGTAAGTAAAAATTGACTGTAAGCCCCTGAGGTTGGGGACCTGTCTGTAAGATTTTGTTAACAATGGCTACAAGTCTCCTTGTGCACACTCTTTAATATACTCTTTTAACATAGCCCCCTTAACATTCCTGGCCAACATACCTAAAATAAGAAAATGATTACATGGCACTATTATACATAATGACAGAAATACCACAAGCATGGGTGAGACTGAAAAGCTGCCCTAGAATATAATATTTAGTACCTAGCTTATAAGAATCTAAGGCCCCAGGTGTGACTGTAGAGGTCTAACCACAAATCATTGAATTCTGACAAATCAGTGAGGCAACTTCTTGGCTAAAAAAGATCTCAGCTTAACCTGTTCAGTATTCTTACTTATTGATATGAAAAACTAGTCTGAAAGCAAAGAGACATGCCCAAGTTTAAAGAGTGACCAGTGGCAAATGCTTGTCCCGTTTTCTGCTGTTTCCTCCCAATTTCCAAACTTCTTCAAAACCTTGTATGAAAATCTGGCAATGTATAAAAAGAGCCCTTAAGCTTTATTCTTTGTGATATACTAAAGACAAAATAGTGTACAAAGACATTCTTATTAAATATAATGGTTTTGTTTATGGGGGTATCTCCAACAACTAGAATAGTTCCTGGCACATGTTAAATATTGGTTAAAGGAATTGATTCCAAAACCCAACATAGAAACTGTAACTTAAAAACGA
>NW_005871140.1:3287867-3415259 GCF_000147115.1 Myotis lucifugus
TGGCTGCAGACTGTCTCCAACCATCCGCATTTTTTAGGAGTTTTCTGTCTTTCCTGGCTGCAGACTGTCTCTCAGCTGAACCTCCCCAGCTTGATCGGGCTGATTGTTCCCCGTTTCAGCTGCTCGCCCCCATCTGGTCCGGAACAAAGCACCAACACGTCCGTCTAAGCCTCCGCCATTTTCCGCCCCCTTTGCTCTATTTGATAAAACTTATGGTTAGTTCTGGAGGCTGTAGGTCTAAGACTTGGATTCTGGTGCGATTTCTCTTCCGTGGTGCAGGTAGTTGACTCCTTTACTAATATACTTATGTGTCCTTTACTAATAAATTCTTATACCTATTTTACAAAACCTAAAGACTTAAAGGATATGAGCATTGAGCATCAATAGTTACTAATATCACAAAGAGAAAAACAACCAGGCTTAGGTGTCTCCTCATGAAAGAACACATTGCCACTTATAATTCTGCCAAAAAATTAGAACCTGGCTTTGATAAAGCCTCTGGATCCATAACCAATGTACGGGAAATGTAGAGAATCAAGAAACTAGTTAAACTATACTCTGAAGGTGCAATTAGCAAAAATCCAGACTGTAGAAACTCTACAGGTCAAATTAACTAGGTTATTTAATACATCAATTGAAAGGAGGGAAAAGGAAAGGAAGAAGTTGCCGTAACTGGTTTGGCTCAGTGGATAGAGTGTTGGCCTGTGGACTGAAAGGTCCCAGGTTCAATTCCGGTCAAGGGCATGTACCTTGGTTGTGGGCACATCTCCAGTAGGGAGTGTGCAGGAGGCAGCTGATCGATGTTTCTCTCTCATCGATGTTTCTAACTCTCTATCTCTCTCCCTTCCTCTCTGTAAAAAATCAATAAAATATATATATAAAAAAAAGAAAGGAAGAAGTTCTTAGATTTACATAGATTTAAAAGACATGAATTTTTACTAGGGCAAAAATATTATTCATTAAGTTATTCATTAAACACAGTATTTGGTTGAGTTCCTGCCACATGCTAAGTAAGCATTGGGTCAAGTATAATAAAGGTTTAAAAATCAAATACAAATGGTTGCTTTCCTGTGCAGAAAACATACAAGTGACTCTTTTTTTCACAGTTTGGGTGATAAAAGCAAACTATGCCTTTGAGCTGATCTCTCAACAATACTGCAGCTTGTGCTACATCAGTGTGCACTTGCTCATATATTGTGATATATATTTTCTCTTATCAGCATGTGACTTACTTCTCTAATTGGATTCTAAGCCTTTCCAGGACACAGACTGTGATTTCTATTTTTTATTTTTCTTATGAATAGTCCTTGTGCAGGGTTCACAGTGAGCAAGTGCCCATAAATAGGATTGACAAACAAAGTGATTGACTCATGCTCCTTGGGAAAATAAAAGATGGCACACAGGCCACCAGGTAAATATCACATTGCCCCCTGATGGCCACACCCTCCTGCAGAGAGGGCTATCATCGCAGACTCGGAAAGCCACTCACTAGCTCTTTGGGGAACACAAACAGAATACCTAACTCTGATAACCAGCATGGTCTTATAGATCAAATTTTTTTGGCCTAAATTTATGGTTCCGGGACAAAGAAAAAATATTTTAGAAAGCCCTTGATGCCAAGTCTTAACAGAACATGTGTAGCAAGTCAATGACTACAGTGACCTGAACTGGACAGTTCAGATTTAGGCCTGCTTGGACCAGCACCTGATCATAATATTAAGGGGAAAATCCGCTAGTTTTGTCCTTCTCCAACGAGAAGAGGAGTAAAATAAATACATTGGATATCCTTACCTCTAGTACCCTGGAGTCATTTAGCTACAAAAAGCCTTCAGGTACTAAAGTTCTATAACATCATGATTGGTAATTTTTTTTCAGAATATTACAAGCCCTTGCCTTTGATTCACTGTTGACCATATTGTTTCTTACTGTGCCACACAGGTAAATTGGAAATACATTTGTAATCAGTAAAAGGAATCAATTCACCCCAAATTTACCCATAATTTCTCTATCAGCATTTCTGATGACACCAACTCAACCAATATGAATTCATTTAAATAATTTATACAGGGTAATTTTTTTCTGATTACTCTACATACTTATTTTAGACAATTTAGAAAATGTAGAAAATCATGAGAAAAAATTTAAAGTTATTATTCCACAAGTTAAAAAAAAATTTGTTTTCCTTTACACATAAAGACATGTTTTTATATGTATAATTGAGACCATATATTTTATTTAGTTCTGAAACTTTACTTTTGAATGATATATTGTGAGCTTTTCCTCATCATTAAAATAGTTCCATAAGCATTATTTTAATGACTGTGCAATTCCATCAGATGCATGTACCACCATTTATTTAATCTTTCCTTTATTGATGTAAAGACATAGAAGACTGGAACCCCCATTACACCTTAAAGGACCATTTCTCATTGCCAAGCATGCCTTTTAACTTACAGTTCCTGATGTTTGAGCTTGTCCCAAAGCTGACCATATCTTTGATGGTCATTTTGCCTTTTCTGCCTCACCTGGACCATATGAGGATGTGATGATGCAATGGATAAAGTATAGAGTTCAATACCAGCCTCAGTACTTGCTAGTTAAGTGACTTTGGATACTTTACTAAGCTACTTTGAGTCTATTTCACCATCTCTCACATTGAATAATGCTTACTTCACTGTTGTTATGAGGACTAATCTATACGATGTTATGTGCAAATATTTGATGAAGTATGCAACTGTGAATCCTACAACTATTTTTGTCATCATCACTATAAAAATGAATATAAATAAGGCCATTATTATTATTGAGAGGCAAATGTTACTATTTCCCACTCAAGAAAGTTATGCAATAATCTGCCTCTACTGCTAAAGAATACATATGTAAGGATTATCATGGAGTTGACCATCCATTACAGTTTTACCTAATATTTCTTTCACTCTATGATAAGACTGTCTACCAGAATTTTACATAAAAAATGTCTAAGGAAACAATTTTAGGGAAGGGGTAATCATGGTATTTGCTTAAAGGCAATTTTTGGTTAACAGATGTATATTTTACTTAGATATGTTATAGAACAATCTATATCTATAGTAATAAATGCATAATATGCTAATTAGATGGGACGACCTTCCAGACGAAGCTGGGGCTGCAAGGGAAGCCCGGGTCCCGGGTGCTTGCCGGTGGCCGGAGGGAAGCTCAGGTCCCGGGTGTCAGAGGGAAGCCAGTGCTGGCAGCCAGAGTAAGGAAGGCCTACTCTTGCATGAATTTCATGCATCGGGCCTCTAGTATCTTATATAATAAAAGCCCAGCGACCAAAACGGTGGAACGACCAGAGACCAGGTTGATCAGGCAGGCAGGCGAGTAGATAGGGGTGATGAGGCAGGCATGCGAGTTGTTAGGGGCGATGAGGCAGGCAGGCAGAGGCAGTTAGGGGTGATCAGGAAGGCAGGCGAGTGGTTGGGGCAATCAGGCAGGCAGGCAGAGGTGGTTAGGAGCAATCAGGCAGGCAGAGGTGGTTAGGGGTGATCAGGCAGGCAAGCGAGTGGTTAGGGGCAATCAGGCAGGCAGAGGTGATTAGGGGCAATCAGGCAGGCAGGTAGAGGTGGTTAGGGGCAATCGGGCAGGCAGGCGAGTAGTTAGGGGCGATCAGGCAGGCAGGCGAGCAGTTAGGAGCCAGCAGTCCCAGATCATAAGAGGAATGTCTGAAAGGTTCTGGATTGTGAGAGGGTGTAGGCTGGGCTGAGGGACCCCCTTCCCACCGCATGCACAAATTTTGTGCACAGGGCTTCTAGTCCTATATAATAAGAGAATAATATGCTAATTAGCCATTACGCCCTGAGGCATAACAACCAAGTGCATCATGACCAGATCACGGATCATCAGGAGGGTGGGCCAGCAAGGTACAAGCGGGCTGCACAGAGCTAAAGGAGGGGGCAGGGCAGCAAGCTATGGGGGGAAGGGGGGAGGGGGAGCTACAGGATGGTGGGGCAGTGGGCGGAGAGCTACAGGAGGGCAGCAGCGACCTACTGGCTACAAGCAGGCAGCAGAGAGCTACAGGACGGGGCAGGGCAGCAAGCAAGTGTGAGGCGGAGAACTACAGGAGAGGGCAGGGCAACAAGCTATGGGGGTGGGGGTGGGAGGAGCTACAGGCGGGCGGCAGCGGGCGGAGAGACCTACTGGCGCATGGATTCATGCACAGGGCTACTAGTCTATACTAATAAAGAGCTAATATGCTAATGGTTTATACACCATAACCGTATCAACCAGGTCATTAGCATATTAGCTGGGGGGTTTCTCTGGAGACAGGGCAGAAGTGGGGAGGCACCCGGAGGAGGTGGGACCATCCCCTGCCGGGGAGGGTAGGGGTAACAGCGCATAGCACCCCCCTCACCAGTTCTTCACCACCCACCGCTCACATCTGAGTGCCCCATGGCCCACCTGCCAGGAGAAAGAGCACAGCGCAGCAGGCAGGAGGCTTCCACGCTCTCCTCCAGCGCCATGACTGGGCGTAGCTGCCACGTTGCTCAGGAGACTGGGTGGAAGCCAGGAAGTGCCCAGAGAAGGTGGGATCAGCCCTAGGCAACTGGAGGGACTGAGGGCAGGGCTTGAAGCTGCCAGAGAAGGCCAGAGGGTTTGGGGGCTGGGCCAGGCACGCTGGAGCTCTACATGGACAGGTTCGGGTGTCAAGGCAGGGCGGCGCCATGTGATTTCAAATCACGCGCTGGGCTCCTAGTATATATATAAAAGCCTAAGTGACCATTACAACCGGTGGACCGAATGACCGAATGTCAGTTGCTGACGCACACTGACCACCAGGGAGCCAATGCAAGAGCTGCCCCCTGGTGGTCGGTGGGCTCCTTCAGCCAACCTCCTGTGGCCAGCCAACCTCCCACGGTCCCTCCCCCTGGACTGTGCCAGACAGCTCCAATTGGCCCCAATCACCAGCCAGGCCGAGGGACCCCACCCATGCACAAACTCATGCACTGGGCCTCTAGTAGTAGCATAAATTCTAAAGATGTTTTTTTTTCTTTTTACACTGAACAATATTGAGAAAATATCAGCAGGTTACATCAAAATATAACATGTTGTTATTTGGGAGACTCATGGAGATACATGAGGCCCATTCTCTGCCACGGAAGTGCTCACCACTTGCCAGCCTTATCAGCCTTAAGATTCCTGCCCCTGTTACTGTCATCATGCTGTTGGCCTCCTCTCTACTCTCTGTGCTTTAATTCATACCCTTTCCCATGGTGTTTGGCTTGTTTTTATAGCTATCATTAGCCCATTAGAGCTGCCCCTTTCTACCAATAGTTGATCCATTCTATCAAAACAAGAATTATTTTAGTTATCTATGTCTTCTCCACAATTTTTTAATGCTCACACCTTAAAGGACCATTTCTCATTGCCAAGCATGCCTTTTAACTTACAGTTCCTGATATTTGAGCTTGTCCCAAAGCTGACCTCTGAATACATAAATTGTTGTTATAAATTTTTTACAAGAAATAACTGCAAAAATCAGAGCAACTTATTACTAAAAAATAAATCACATGAATTTATTGATAACGCATAGTGAAACAGTTAATTGATTGAAGTTATTTTGGTTTCATGAAGATGATTACAATATAATAGGTAATTTCAAAGAAATAATTTAAACATCTCAACATCCAATTTTAATTACTTTTTCCTTCATCAATGATTCACATTTATTGAGCATCCATGAGAGCAATCTGGGACCAGACTGTAAAAGCTCGGAGAGATATTATAAAATAGCTAGAAAAGCCTCCTGAGCATTAACAGTCACAAACATCCATAAAGCAAGTCACTTTGTATTACATGCCCTCAGAGAAGATGTGTCTTTATAAGTTGGGCCCTAGTTTGTCTAAGTGTATCAATCATTTACCACTTAAGGAAATTTGGAGAGGATCAACAAAACATAAGAATCCTGGGCAAAAATAATCAGACCAAGAGCTCATGAAACTTTCCACCAAACTTGGAAGAGGACTGTCTTTCAGCATGCCTACAACTTAACAGAAATATAAGGCAGGGCATCGAGACTGTCACATAGCAGATACTAATTGTTCCGATTAAGGTCTAACAAGCTTGCTTCCCTGCTGCTCTGAGAATGTCTCTGACTTTTGATCCTGACATCTGTGTCTTACAAGAATTTCACTCTGCTCTGACATTCCTTCTGATGTTGATCCAGGAATTAATGGATTGTGAAAAAGCTGGCAGGATATCATTTAAAAAATAGAATTCCTAGTGTACAAGTGATGAAAAGGTATCAGACTTCACATACTCTGGTACCAACACAATTATCAGGTTTGGATGTTTGGGTTTTTTAATGTTAGTCCAAAATAGAACTAAAAATAAAATTTAGCTAAAAAGTTATCATGACAAAACAATTATTACAATGTTCTTTCAATAATCAGGAGGAATGCAAATTCTATATGAGATTATTTGCTCTGAATGAATACTTTTAACACGTATGGTTGATCACCCTCTATGGTATATGGAATCTGGTGTCTTAATACAATGGGAAATTTTGCTTAGAAATCTGAGAGCTTTAAAAATGATATGAAATGACACTGTTAATACTTATGCCATCTTTCTAATAATTTATAATATGTTTGCATACACCAGATCCCAGTAAACTATTGATTAAAAGGGGAACTTCAATTAAGGAAAGTATATCATTTTTAAGTGTAAAGAAGTCTAAATTAAAACTGTCTAAAGATGTGTTTTAAATTAAGGGATTCTCTTCAAGATTGAAATTTTACACATCAGGAGATACTGCCTGCATTTCATGGCTCTGGATAATTAGTAGATGCCAGTGGATAACTTAAACATAGCTTAGAGTCATTGCCATTAATGTGTGACAAGCATTAGAGAACACATTTAGTAATTTTAAATGGAAAAAGTAACAGAATTTTTGCAAAACCAGAAAAAAGTACCGTAGTCAATAAAAATTTTTCAGTAAGGAAAAAATTCTGCTTTAGGTCATAATAATTAGAAATTCAACAAGTTAAAAAAAAAACACAAGTCAATTTAATTACTAGCACTATGATTAATGTAAAAATTAATAAGGTTAGATATCTTCATCTATTCAAGCAAGTATCTAATTTTCACATTAAGAAGAGCATTTTTACCTGGACAGCATGGCTCAGTGGTTAAGTATCAACCTATGAACCAGGAGGTCATGGTTCAATTTCCGGTCAGGGCATGTGCCCAGGTTGCAGGCTCGATTGCCAGTGTGGGGATGATTCTCTCTCATTAATCACTGATGTTTCTATCTCTCTCTCTCTCTCTCCCTTCCTCTTTGAAATAATAATAATAATAATAATAAAAGCATCATTGTTTTTAAAAAGCTATGAATTTCTGATGATTTTGTTTAGATTACTTTATAATTTTTATACCTCATCTTTTATTTCAAGAAATAAGGTGACAAATTCATTTAAAAAGTAAAAATGATTGACAGCATGCTATCATTGATTACTACTAGCCAGCTTAAATTGGTTGGTTTCTGTTATTACCTTATAACAATATTTAATTATTTAAAATTTTACATATTACTTTTCATGAGGTAAAATTCCCATGACTCTAGAAATCATATGATTACTACCAAATTGAGCATTACTTACTCTTAGAAATAATTCCTGGCCCCCAAATCTACTCCAATCAGGCTCTCCTCACACATCCCCTATTAGAGCACTTTCCGCACTCCGCAAAGTCAGATGACTGTTAGCTGGCTTCGTTACATTATAACCTCAGGCCTATCATCTTTATTTTATATACCTGGACTTAGAGAATACTTGATAAATGCCCAATGAATAAATGAATGAATGTGAACCTACTAGTTTATTTCTTATTTCAATGGTTTCTTTGTATCTGTATTTTATTGTATGCTGATTCAACTACTTATTGAATATGTATATAAAATGTATGGTAGCCCTAACCGGTTTGGCTCAGTGGATACAGCGTCGGCCTACAGACTGAAAGGTCCCAGGTTCGATTCCAGTCAAGGGCATGTACCTTGGTTGCGGGCACATCCCCAGTAAGGGTGTGCAGGAGGCAGCTGATTGATGTTTCTCTCTCATCAATGTTTCTTACTCTCTATCCCTCTCCCTTCCTCTCTGTAAAAAAAACCAATAAAATATATTTAAAAAAATAAAATAAAATGTATGGTATATTGAATATTAAGTTAAAATTCATGTACTCTTAAAATTAAATAATATATTAATATTATTAATAAATATGTATCAGCTATATACTTTTTCTAAATGGTCATTTTATAAAAGTTGAATCTCTGTCATATTAATTACACACTGGTAAATTTTTTTATAATAATACTTTTATTATCTTTTAAGGACACTCTGATTAACCACTGATAACTTGATTATTTTAAGAAAGTATTTGAAAGGATTAAGCATATATATATGACACATGGACACAGAGACACAGAGTATGGTAATAGCCAGAGGAAGAGAAGGGTGTGGGAGGTGGAAGTAGGCAAAGGGAGAATAAATGGGGACAGAAAGAGACTTTGCTTTGGGCAATGGGTGCTTGATGCAGGGTGCAGATGATGTTTTGTTGAGTTGTACACTTGAAACCTGTATGGTTTTGTGAACCAATGTCACCCTAATAAATTCAATAAATAAATAAATAAATAAATAAATAAATAAAGTATTTAAAGCAATATCAAGCCTAGAAAACGTGATATTCAAATTAGAAAGTTTCACAATATCCACAATTACCCACACCCAGCCGGAATAGTTTCTTAAAGTCTAGTCACATGTCATTTTCACCCACTACCCTTTTTCCTATGTATTTTGTCTAAAATAATCATTATTTAAAAATAGATTAAATAGTAGTATCCAAACTAAAAAGGAAGACAAGGAAGAGGGGAAGAAGGCAAATAAAATGCAAGATGAAGTATTAAATCAGGGTTTGGCCAAATTAAGAAAAATAAGACTGACATTTGCAAAAATAAGGCCGAGGTTTAAAAGTATGATATATGACAGCTGAGGTAAAAATAAGATAGTTGGGAAGAAAGAAATGAAAATGAAGAGAACAAATTAGACAAGCCATTCATTTTAAAGCCTTAAAAGACTGCAACTCAGCATCCTAAGACAGGATGTGTCAGAGCTAGCACATCTTTTTTATACTTCTCAGGGCTTTTTTTTTCTTCTTGTGCACCATAAAGTATAAATGGTATATGGTTTTGGATAAATCATTTTTAGATTTCAAGTTTGTTTCATTTTGATATAGGCAAGGAAATATAGTAAACGTAAATTTTGAATCCGCCTCCACAGTGTATGACAGTGTCAAAAATCTCAAACATGGTTTGACCATGAGCCACACACAAAATAGAAGACACTGAGAACTAGGCAGGTCCCCAGCCTACAAATCTCCATTCCAGCCACAAGTACAGCATGGAAGGTACTATAGTCCTCTCATACTGGTCATTCTTCTCATTTTTTTTAAATGAGAAAACTCCATTATCTTCCCATTTTAATCCTTATCAGCATTTGACGTGTTCATCATTCCCGCTTCCTTAAATATTTTCTTCTCTGAACTCTGTGCCTTACCAATCCCAGCTCCCTTAGTTGATCCTTCCCTCCAAAGGCCTTTGGACATTGGAGAATATCAAGTTCTGTGTATTTTCTCTATCTACTCTCTTGTCCTTGGTTATCTCAACCATTACCAGAGTACAAATACCATCTTCATACTAATAATTATCAAACTCTCACCCAGACCGCTTCTTTTGTATATCTGATTGTCCATTCTACATCTCCACTTAATGATCTAAAAGCACATACCCTCTCCCTCACCCAGATTCCCGATTTCAGTAAATGGGACCAACAACTTGAACTTGGGCCAAATAGGACACATCTTCCATTCTTGTTTTTCCTTTACATCTAAAGTCCAACAGTATATATATTTCAGAGAGGAACGGAGAGTGAGAGTGAGATAGAAATACCAATGATGAGAGAGAATTATTGATCAGCTGCCTCCTGCATGCCCCACACTGGGAATCGAGCCTGCAACCCTGGCATGTGCCATGACTGGGAATCGAACTGTGACCTCCTGGTTCATAGGTCAATGTTCAACCACTGAATCATGCCAGCCAGGCCCACAGTATATTTTTGCAGACTTATTTACAAAATATATCCTGAATCTTATCTTATGTATTTTCTCATAATTTCCACTCCACTGTTTCAACTCCAGGACATAGTCCATGCAAGTCTATTTCTGCCTGGATACTTCAGCAACTTCTTCAGTAGTTTCTCTGCCTACACTCTTACCCTCCTGCAGGCCCTCCTCCACATGGCAGTTAGCATTGTCTTTCATTTCCATGCTTGAAATTCCCCAATATCTTCCAAGAGTAAAATGAAAACTCCTTACCATGCAACACGAAACAATTCTTGATTTCCCACTCAATCATCACACTCAAGGTATGATGGCATTATTTCTTCTCTCTCAAATATCCCACTCTTTCTTACCTCTAGACCTTTGCAGTTGCTTTTGCTTCTTTTTAGAAAGCTCTTCCCCCACCTATCCCCTTGTACACATGACTGGATCATTCTCATCATTCAGGGCACTACCCAAATATCACTTCTTCGAGGGTTGCCTTAAGAAAAATCAACCCCCTAGCCATTTCAGATATCCTACCCCATGTCCTTGATATTGTTTATCGTTATCTTGTTTATTCATTTACTTAGTATTTTATATCTTCTTCTTCCTTAAGCTCTTTAAAGCAAGTACTCAGTCTTGTATACCTCTAAATTCCACAATTCCTAGCGTGCTTTGCACTCAAATAAGTATGTGCCATTCAATGTGGAATTAAAAGTGTTAGGGAAACATCCTGTTCAGTGGATACTTGAAAATCCAGATCTTGAGTTTAAGCAAGTAGTTATTATAGAAATACTAAATTTGCAGTCCTCAGATAAAAGTCGGTGCAGGGAAGATTATTCTCTCTAAAGAAACATACTTGGTGGGGAGAAAGGAAGGGCAGAGTTTCTTTTTAAAGGAGAACACAGGCGAATGGTCTGAAAGAAGACATAAATGAGAAGAGCTCAGAGAGGCCAGGGGAAAAAATGTCTTTCCAAAGCAATTAAAGAGTGGCAATATTACAAAGAGGCTAAGGATGATAGAAAAAGACCAGTGATTTCAATAACTAGGGGCATTATTACCCTTTTCAACATTTAGTAAATTAATTGTATTTAAAAGATTACAGAATAAGCTTAAATGAAATCTAAAGCCCTAGAACATCTACAATGAATGTATGACTGCTTTATCTCAGAGGGGCAGCTATTGCATAGCAAGTTTCAGTCAGAGATAATTGAGGCAAGAGTTCTCAGAGTCTAATTGTGAAAAAGTCAGTTACAGGGTTGAGCAATGAATAAGTGGTGAGAAACTTAAGGCAGAAAATAAAAATTCATCTTCTGAGTTCCTCAACAACAGAGGGGAATAATGGGAAAGTATGCCAGGGGAATAGAGGAATTGTAGAAGGATTTCTGCTAGGATTGAGAAATAAGCATGAAAGGAATAGAAGTCAATTTATACAGATAGATCCAGGAAAGTGGGAAGGCCCACCAGAGACGGTGGGATGGGATAGGACCAGAGAAAACAAACTAAGGGTTTATTGAGTACCAGCCACATTGGAGGTACTCAATAAAGCTTAGTTTCTCTCCACACTCATGTTCATGTTCTTCTCACCAGAAATCAACGATCCTTCAAGAATATGCAAGTATTTGGTATGCCAGCTCCTCTGGCTGCCAGAACTCCCTGCTTTCTCATTTTTTCTTGATTAGACCCAAGCCAGTGCCCTCCCAAGCAGAGAAAAGGTGGTTAGTCAATAGCAGATCCTTTTACATAGCTGAAGACCATGGCATTCAGGACCAATTGCTCCTATTCCTAAGAGGTATTACCTTTCTGTATGAGGCTCAAAGAAATGTTTGTTGAATGGATAGTAATAGATAGCAGTTATTGAGCTCCTATCATGGAGTGCAGAATGGGCCAAGCACTATCACGGAACCCTATAGATAGTCTCATTCAATAAATAAGAACCCCCAGACACACAGAGGTTATTTTATTCAGTCACACAGTAAAAGGCAGAACAGGGATTTGAACCAAAGAAGTCTGGCTCTTAATCTCTGATTATACTGTCTCTTCGATCTATAAAAGGATAAATATCTCTATTTCTCTGCTCCTTTGACCTATGCAGGCAAGTTAAATAAATCCTAAGGAGGCCTAATTTTTAAGAGGCCTAGTTTGCTTGGTTAATCCATAAACTACTTCAGAAAACATTTATGAATTTTAAACTCTAAACAAAGTAATTATCATCTATACATGATTATCTTTATGATTCAACATACACATTCAAAAATTCATCTTTAGGCCCTGGCCAGGTAGCTCATTTGATTAGAGCATTGTCCCCAAATGCAAAGGTTGTGGTTCAATCCCCAGTCAGGGAACATACAAGAATCAACCAAAGAACACATAAATAAGTGGGACAACAAATTGATATTTCTCTTTCTCTCAAATAAAAAAATTTAAAAAACTGTTTAAAGAATCCATCTTTACTAGTCCGACTGAGCTTGGGGTTCAGAGCTAGATTGCTCTCACATACTCAAGATTCTGTATTTCTCACAAGGCATTATTCAAACTGTCATAACAATAAAAATCTACCAAAATGTAATAATTTATTATGATAAAGAATATATGTTCCAATTGGCTAGACTAGCATATACTCATTCTTCTATTTATTTAGGATCATCTATATTTATCAGCAAAGATATCTATATGCACACAATTGGGTCCCTCGAATCAGTGGCTACTATCCATTGGCTACTATATAAATTGGTTTTTAATTAGGTGCTTTATTTCCCCATCCTACTGCCACTGCTTTAAATTCTGAGGCCTTGGGATTTGAAAGTAAATTCCAATATCAGATGAATAAAACATGCTTCTTAGATCAAGATTAGATGAGTTTAAAACCCTTGTACACTGCTGGTGGGAATGCAGACTGGCGCAGCCTCTGGAAAACAGTATGGAGTTTCCTCAAAAAATTAAAAATGGAACTCCCATTTCACCCAATAATCCCACTTCTAGGAATATATCAGAAACACCAGTCAGAAAGAACATATGCATCCCTATGCTCATAGCAGCACCATTTACAATAGCTAAGATTTGGAAACAGCCTAAGTGCCCATCAGCAGATGAGTGGATTAAAAACCTATGATACATGTACACGATGGAATACTATACTGCTATAAAAAAGATAGAACTCTTAACCATTTGCAACAGCATGGATAGGCCTGGAGAGCATTATGCAAGTGAAATAAGCCAATAGGAGAAAGATATGTATCACATGATCTCACTCATTTGTGGAATATAATGAACAACATAAACTGATGAACAAAAATAGATCCAGAGACACAGGATCATCGAACAGACCATCAACCTCAGAGGGAAGGCAGAGTGTATGGGGGTGAGAGGATAAGAGATCAACCAAAGAACTTATATGCCTATAAGCATAACCAATGGACAAAAACAATGGGCAAGGAGGGTGAAGGCTGCAGCTGGGGGGTAGGGGCAAGCTGGAATAGGACAATGGGGGGAAAGGGGACATATGTAATACTTTCAACAATAAAGAATTTTAAAAAAAGATTAGATGAGTTAAATACTTTGTTCTTTAATCAGAAAATATTTAAATGGCATAATTGCTTTTAATATTTTGAAGGCCTCCTGCATACAAGCTATCAATGATTTTCCCTTTTGTATTTTCTTCTAGAGAAATTCATAATGTAGAATCTATATTTAGTCACAGTTAAAATTCAATCTAAGGTGTTATGGAATACTTAAACTTTCAGAGTAATGCATTTATGAATTAATTAATGTTTTTAAAAGTTCTATAACACAAATTAAAATAAAAAACTAATGACAGTTAATAACTTTAAAAGTTCTACGGCACCAATAAGTTAATTTATTATAAAAATAAATTACAAATAATTAAAATTTAAAGATAAAAATACTAGGGGAAATATTCTTATACTCTTAGAAAGTGAAAATTCTGCTTAGCATGATACAAAACTAAAGCTATTTTTTAAAGTGACAGAACTGATTAAATAAAAATTTAATTTAATTACTATATGTCAAAGACACTAGAAAATTTAAACGACAAATTTAGGAAGAAATGTATTACATTTTTATGACAGATAATTTAAAAACACTTATCCTATAAAGAATGTTCACAACTAAGAGAAGATGAACATAGCTAATGGGCAAAATTATGAACAGATGAATTATAAAAGAAATACAAGTGACCAATAAACATACAGAAATATATTTAACTTCACTATCAGTCTATAGATATTGTAAAATGAGTTTACTTTTTAATCTATGAGGCTAGCACAGGTTAATAAAAGTAAAGATGCAGGGAAATGGAACATTAATACATCTTTGGATACAATGCAAATAGGTTCAAACTTCTTGTTGAGCTATTAGGCAATGTCAGTAAAAAACTAAATGTGGATATTATATCTTCCAATTTTTCTGATTCTATTTATCAAGGTATCTATTTATCTATTTATCAACATCTAAAAGAGTTATTTAGATCCTCAAAGCCTAACACAGTGGAATACATATAGCCATGAAAAGTGGTGTAGCCCAGCCAGTGTGGCTCAGTTGGTTGAGCTTCATCCCATGCACCAGGATGTTGTTGGTTTGATTACCAGTCAGGGCACATGCCCTGGTGTGAGTTCAATCCCTAGTAGGGGTGTGCAGGAGGCAGCCGATGGATGTTTCTCTCTCATCAATGTTTATTTCTCTCCTTCTCCCTTCCTCTCTCTGAAGTCAATAAAAACATATTTTAAAAAAGAAGAAAGAAAAGTGGTCTCTGTAGTGATGTGGAAAGAGATCCATGGTATAGTGCAGTGATGGCGAACCTATGACACACGTGTCAGAGGTGACACTCGAACTCATTTTTTTGGTTGATTTTTCTTTGTTAAATGGCATTTAAATATATAAAATAAATATCAAAAATCTAAGTCTTTGTTTTACTATGGTTGCAAATATCAAAATATTTCTATATGTGAGACGGCACCAGTTAAGTTAGGGTTTTTCAAAATGCTTACACGCCGAGCTCAAAAGGTTCGCCATCACTGGTATAGTGAATAAAACAAATTACAGAATAGTATTTATAAAAAAAGAAAAGTGTACAATAGCTAAGATTTGGAAACAGCCTAAGTGCCCATCAGCAGATGAGTGGATTAAAAAACTGTGGTACATCTACACAATGGAATACTACACCACTATAAAAAAGAAGGAACTTTTACCATTTGCAACAGCATGGATGGAACTGAAGAGCATTATGCTAAGCGAAATAAGCCGGTCCGAGAAATATAAATATCACATGATCTCACTCATATGTGGGATATAATGATCAACATAAACTGATTAACAAAGATAGATTCAGAGACAAATGGGGGGGGGCCTTAGAGATCAACCAAAGGACTTATATGCATGCATATTACATGACCAATGGAACCAGACACTGGGGTGGTGGAGGCTTGCTCTCAGGGGTGGGAGTGGCGAGAGAATGGGGCAGGAGACATATGTAATACTTTAAACAATAAAAAAAGTGTATAGAATTTCTATTTTTGTATGTATATGTATATGTAGATATATGTATTTATAGTAATATGCCTAGAAAATGTTATTAATAGCAGTTGTCTTTGGGGGGTGGTTTTGGTTGGGAGATTTTCATTTTATGTTTTATAAATTTATGCAATTTTATAGATCATTTACTCATTTATAGGATGACTCCTACATTTAAAAACTAAATGAAAAATATCAATTCACTGTGATAAAGAAGAGCTGTTTTCATGAAAACAGGTGACCAGGTTACCACATGGGCCTTGATTCTGTTTTATAGTTACAAACGATATGTCTCCATAATTAGAAATGTGTGCATGTATAATCCCCCAGACCCGTGGTTGGCAAACTGCGGCTCGCAAGCCACATGCGGCTCTTTGGCCCCTTTGAGTGTGGCTCTTCCACAAAATACCGACTTCTGCGCATGGGTCACGAAGTTTCAATCGCACTGTATGTGGGCACCCGCACATGGTATTTTGTGGAAGAGCCACACTCAAGGGGCCAAAGAGCCGCATGTGGCTCGCCAGCTGCAGTTTGCCGACCACTGCCTCAGACTATTATAGAATAAGGTCATTTGCCCATAGATTTTCCAAGGTGAAAATCCTGGAACAACGGTTAATATTTTAACTATAAGAAACTTTGGTGCTGAGACATAAAATAGTGAACAACTAAAGACTAAACTTTGCATGCTTAATGCAAAAGTTGATTTAAACATTGAAAATAGCCGAGTTTATTTTTAAGTTACTTTTTAAGAGTCTCATTCAGTATGCTTCATAGGGCCAAGACCATGAAATTAACAGTGAGCAGGAGAATGTCAGTCTGTGTGGAGGGGAGCGGAGGTGCCTCCAGACCACACCCTCACTGAGCATTATGCAAATTAAAGGGAGCCACACAGGCTCTCATTTCCCCCAAGGATTGATGAACAAGTACAAAATAGAAAGTGACAGGGAACAGAAGACTGGGTCTAATTTAATGTCATTTAAAGAGACAACATATCTTAAATTGATCTTCAGAAATTACAGGTTACAAATAAGATAACAGAAATGTGTTTTTATCATTTTAGTTCATTAATATAAATTTCCTTATGAAGGAATAGGTTATTATCTGCTACAATTCAGCGGTTCTCAACCTGTGGGTCGTGACCCCTTTGGGGGTTGAACGACCCTTTCACAAGGGTCGCCTAAGACCATCGGAAAACACATGTATAATTACATACTGTTTTTGTGATTAATCACTATGCTTTAATTATGTTCAATTTGTAACAATGAAATGGGGGGTCACCACAACATGAGGAACTGTATTAAAGGGTCGCAGCATTAGGAAGGTTGAGAACCACTGTGCTACATAATGCAGTTAAATTTAAGAGATATGGTAATATAAGAAATAAATTACTGTAAACACATACAATTAAATATAAAGATACAAATTAATATATATTTAATATTTTAAAATATTCATAAGTAATAAAAAAGTTAAGCAACATATTTTAATAAATATGTATATTTTGTTGTTGATCTTCACCTGAAGATATCTTTTCCATTGACTTTTAGAAAGAGTGGTGGGGAAGGAGTGAGAGGGAGAGAGAAAGAGAAAGAGAAACATCGAAAGAACAACATGGATTAGTTGCCTCCCACATGTGCCCTGGCCTCGGCCTTCAGTGCACTGGCTGAACAACACCAGCCAGGGCTGATAGTTATATATTTAACTGATATATATGATGAATATTCTTTCATCAAATTCACATCCAAATAGGATTAAAAGTTTCACATTTAAAAAATTAAATTTGTCTAAAGGAAATTCAAGCATGTCCAAACAACTAAAATATAAACTTTTGTTCTAGAGATCATGATATATGTTTTTTGTATGTATAGGTAAAATATATATGCATAACATATATATGTGTGTTGGCTATGTGTACTCACCAAGTCCCATTAGCCAAAATGTTTTGATTTTTATTTTAGCTGCCATTTTAAGCTTGTCAGCCACTTCTCTGCTTAAAAATTAAGACAGCAATCTCCTTAGAGCAAGTCTTTTTCATTCTGGAAAGAAGCTCCATAGTGGCCCTTGGTTATTTCACAAACCTAGAGAAAATAGGCAGTAATGTTCTGGGAGAAAACTGTCACACAATCGTATCTGTGGTTTGACAAAGCTACCCGTGTCAGCTAGCAAAGACTGGGTGTTCAACCTGTATTTATCAATTGACCATTATTTCAAAATCTATGTTATATATTTTGAAGAAATATAAGCATTACAAGATGCAGAAATAACTCCTCTCTAAAATGTGTTTCCACTAAATGGAGAAAGTTTTCATACTGCATTTTTGTCTTGTAGTATTTTACTTAGAAAAAAAAAGTCATGATATAAATATACAGAAAATATACAGGTTTGATTACAAAAGGATCATTTTTTAATTAATGAGGACATAGGAAGAGAAAGCATTTCTAATGTATAGTAAAGTTCTCACAAAAGCCAAAACACCAGGAAATTAATGCAATTGATATGCCATTCGTACAAAAATATAAGATAATATCATCATCACCATTGTTATTTTTCTCCCCAAAAGCTTTTCTCTTAATACTCTAAGAATAAATGTTTACAGAAAAAAAGCTTAAAGCAATTACTTCCTTTTTAAGTCCTATTCTCTGTTTCTAATTTCCAGTCACTACCTAAATGTAGCAAAAGACTATTTTCCTCAGACATCACTTTTTTAAAAGCTATTGTCATTAGAATGGTGCCTTGATTTTTATATTTTCTGACATCAGGTTATTTGGGCTACATTTACTGTCCAGTGTCCAATGACATTTGCAGAGAGCTTCAAGAACTAAATTCTATATTTTATGATATCACCATAAATATCAATATCTATATCTATATCTATCCTATCTAATAATAGAGAAACATGGTAATTAACCGTAACTTTGCTACACTTCCCATTGGCTAATCAGCGAGATATGCAAATTAACTGCCAACCAAGATGGCGGCTGGCAGCCAGGCAGCTGAAGCGAACATGAGGCTTGCTTGCTCCAGTGATGGAGGAAGCCAAGGTTCCCGCCTGCCGCAGCCCAGCTCTGAGCTCCAGATGCAACAATGTTGCAATTATAGAAGCTAAACAAACCCAGAAACCTGCTTTCAGCTGTCTGTGGGCTCAGAGCTTAGAGCGCCAGTGATGGCAAGAGAGTTTCAATTATAGAAGCTAAACAAACCCAGATACCTGCTTTCAGCCAGCCACAGCCTCAGAGCTGGAGCCAGCTCTCAGCTCCAGTGACAGCTATAGAAGGTAAATAAATCTCAGAATAAAAAAAAAGAAAAAAAAAAAAAAGGCTGGGAGCTTCAGTCGCCCGCCAGCCTGAAAACAGCCCTCAGCCCCTCACCCAGGCTGGTCAGGCATCCCAGTGGGGACCCCTACCCTGAAGGGGGTGTGACCAGCTGCAAACACACATCAGCCGTCATCCAGGCTGGCCAGGCACCCAAGCGGGACCCCCACCCTGACCCGGATCACCCTTCAGAGCAAACCAGCTGGCCCCCACCCGTGCACCAGCCCTCTATCCTATATAGTAAAAGGGTAATATGCAAACTGACCCTAACAGCAGAAGGACTGGGAATGACTGGTCACTATGACACACACTGACTACCAGGGGGCAGACACTCAATGCAGGAGCTGCCCTCTGGTGGTCAGGGCGTTCTCACATGGGAGGAGCTCTGTTTAGCCACAAGCCAGGCTGATGGCTGCCAGTACAGCGGTGGTGGTGGGAGCCTCTCCTGCCTCCTCAGCAGTGCTAAGGATGTCCGACTGCAGCTTAGCTCTGCTCCCTGCTGGCAAGTGGGCATCCCCCGAGGGCTGCCAGGCTGCCAGAGGGATGTCTGATTGCCAGCTTAGGCCCAATCCCCTGGGGAGCAGGCCTAAGCCAGCAAGTGGTCACCCCCGAGGGGTCCCAGACTGAGAGAGGGCACAGGCAGGGCTGAGGGACCCCCTACCCCCAAGTGCACAAATTTTTGTGCACCAGGCCTCTAGTATAGATATAAAAGCCTAAAGCTACTGTCCGACCGTTCGACCATCCAACTGGTAGCTATGACGCGCACTGACCACCAGGGGCAGCGGTGACTTGGCAGCTGCAGTTCTCTGGTGACGTGCCTGGAACCAGAGAGGAGGGAGACCGATTCTGGGGTGCGTCACCTGAGAACCACCCTCTTGCAATTCAGGACCCCTCAGGGGATGTTGGAGAGCCAGTTTCAGCCCGATCCCCGCAGGCCAGGCCAAGGAACCCCACCAGTGCACAAATTCGTGCACTGGGGCTCTAGTACTGTTATAAAAAGAAAATAGGGTCACAATAAGATGTAACAGATGAGAGGTTGGAAAGGATTGAAAATTCAGAGTATAACTTTGAATAACATTTTCAGAAGTATTTCAAACCTATAACCTGACTTTTAACTTAAATTTTTCCACTTCATTCTCCCCGCCCCCACTCCCATCATTTGGTATATGGGTTGTGCACCAAACCTGGACAACATGCCAATTCTATGGCAGGGTCCTGATTTTCAGTAGAATTTGGTCAGTAGATAGATAATGTTGCTGAAATTGAATGGCAGTTTTCTGAGCAGGTGAGTTGCCACTTTAAAGTAATAAGGCTGATTCTCATGCATGGTTTGAAGAAGCAGGGAGGAGTGATCATAACAAGGACAAGTCTACACAAGCTTTAACCTGGAACCACAGTGCTCCCATGGCCTGACGTGGTGCTAAAGAACCCCCCCCACCCCCTCCTCCACCCCCCCACACACAGCCCACATTAGAAACAAGTGCTTTAGAGTGAAAAAAAATGCAGGGAAAAAGTTAGCATTAATTTAGATTAAAAAATTATTTGTATGTGAAATTAAATCTGCAAAAGAATACATAACCTGTTAAAAGAAATAGAGGGGATAAAGTTGTTTTTAAAAGATTTTTTAAACTAACCTTAAAACAATTTCAAGAAAATAGAGGTGACTCTTATGACACTTTAAATTAGCTGAGTATCAAAATAATCTTTAGAACATTTTTAATAAGCTAAACTCCTCCTGCCCCAGATTGGATAAATATGAATGGAGCAGAGTTGAAACCTATGTGATTCTGATGTTCAAGCTTGGAAACCCCTTAAGAGAGTGCTGAAGGTATACTGAATGCATCGAAATAGATCACTGAGAGAAAGGTGACTAAAGAGTTAAATTTAGTTAAAGAATCAAACTTATTCTAAGAGAAAATCTGAACAAGAGTTTTCACTTTTTCACTGGTTTATCAACAAGTGCCAGCTAAGAACAAGACACTATTGCTCAATAAAGAATCTGAGAAAAGAGAAGATACAATAATAATAGCAGCTGACATTTATTCAGTATTTTCTATGTGCCATGCACTGCTCTAAGCACATATAGATAGTACCATTTTTAGTTATTACCTCATTTTAAGTGTTTAAAAGTATTATCTTACAACAGCCCTATTATGATCCCCATTTTATAGATGAGAAAACTGAAAAACTGGAGTTAATGAACTTGCCCAAGGCCAAAGAACTGGTAAAACAGTAGAGCTTGGACTTGTATCCAGGCACTCCAACTCCAGCAGTATATACTGAGTTGGCCAAAGAAAGAAAAATGGCTCTGAAGATTTGCCATGACCTTTAAGTGAACAGAAAGGGTGAAGACTTGATACCAATATTCGTATACGCTAAGAAATCCATGTCAAAATCAAAAGTGAAGATTATTTTATTTCCTCGACATAAATGACATTGTTCATACAGAATTCATGCCACAGATAAAGTACCCAATAAAGGTTCTTATGTATAACTAGAGGCCCGGTGCACAAAAATTTGTGCACTGGGGGGGGGGGGGGTCCCCCAGCCCTGCCTGTGCCCTCTCACAGTCTGGGACCCCCTCGGGGGATGACCACCTGCTGGCTTAGCCCCACTCCCCAGTGGATTGGGCCTAAGCTGGCAATCAGACATCCCTCTGGCAACCCAAGAGCCCTTGGGGGATGTCCACTTGCCAACGGGGAGCAAACCTAAGCTGCAGTCGGACATCCTTAGCGCTGCTGAGGAGGAGGGAGAGGCTCCCACCACCACCGCTGTACTACCATCGCCGGGGCAACCAAGCTTCCTGCTTGCTCCAGCTCCGTGGCTGCTGCCGCCATCTTGGTTGGGTTAATTTGCATATAGTTGCTCTGATTGGCAGGTGGGCATGGTTTGGGGTGTAGCGGAGGTGTGGTCAATTTGCATGTTTCTCTTTTATTAGATTAGATTGCTTAAACATTTGGAACAGTCTCTAAAACACATAATGGGTAATATTTATCTAGAAATTAGTTCCTAATGGGAATTAGTAGTCTCATAGTTGTTCTTGATAAAACTATTTTTTATATTAACACTACGTTTCTTCCCAAGTTTGAAAAAAATATTTTGTATTGCAAATTTCTTTATTCAATTTATTTAAACTAAAAAACAAAACCAGTTCATCCATTTCTCCCACCCTCCACCTTCCACCTCTTGCACTCACCAACTTGTTCTCACATGTATAAGCTTGTTTTGTTTCTATAGATTCCACATACAGAAAGAATATATGGTATTTGTCTTTTTCTGACTTATTTTATTTAGCATTATATCCTCAAGATCCATCTATGTTTTCACAAATGGCAAGATTTCATCCTTTTTATGGCCAGGTAGTATTCCATTGTATATACATTATACATACAATGTAAATATAATATACATGCCACAATTTCTTTATCCATTCACCCATCTATGGACACTTAGATTACTTCCATAAATTAGCTATTGTAAATGCTATAATAAACATGGTGATTCATATATTTTTTCAAGTTAGTGTTTTCATTTTCTTTGGATAAATATCCAGAAGTGGAATTGCTAGATCGTATAGTAATTCTATCTTTAGTTTCTTTTTTAAGAACTTCCATACTGTCTTTTGGCTATACAAGTTTTTGATGTGACATTGGATATCATTCTTATCTAAGTTTCTCTTGATGTTATGAGGTTTCTTTCTACTGCTTATAAGATGTTATATTATCACCATTGTTACAATTTGATTGTGATGCATCCTTTGTGGTTTATTGGGGTGGGGAAGCTTTATCTGCTTGGGATTTGTTGAGCTTCTGTGATCTGTTGGGTTCCAATATTTATCAAATTTTGGGCCTTTATTTCTTAAAAAACCTTTTCTGTTTTTACCTTTCTCACCTCTTTTTCTGGACTCATTAAATATATTTTAGTCTGCAGGTTTCTTTTTTCAGTTCTTTTTCTCTGTTTTATTAGTTTTATTGTTCCTGTGATAACTATTAGGCTGAACTAGGGAACAAATCACCTCCAAGTCTATAGGAGCTGTTAGAGAAGAAAGCTGCAGCTATAATAGTTCACCTGAAATGAAGGCATTTAGAATTTCAAATGTAAGAGGAAATTATATTCTAAGTGTAAACACTACCTTTCCACTTACATTCTTCTGCCTGGTTTCATAGGTCTCCTATCATCAAGACTCCCTTTAACAGTTCAAATTCATTTCTCCTCATTTCTCAATACTAGAATCTCTTCTTAAAACATCTCATCACTTTCCAATAATCACACCATACTGTTTTTTAACTTGAGTTTCCCATTCTTCTATGTAGAATAGAAATATCTTTCTTATTTCTCTTTATTTTAAAACAATGAATTTATTCAAGACAATTATATGATAGTAGTAGCACAAAGAACAGAAGGGATAAATGGAAATATATTGGCATAAGTTTCTTAGATTATAATAAAGTAATAAATATTATTCAAAGATAGGCTATGAAAAGTTAAATATGTATGTCGTAAATCCTAGAGCAACTACATATACAAGTGGAGTAGCTAGCTATATTAACACTTAAAACAAAATGAAGAGGATAGAAACTTTCAGCTGTAAGTTCTGGGACTCTAATATAAAGCATGATGACTATAGTTGATAACACTCTACCATATAATTGAAACTTGCTAAAAGAATAGAACTTTAGTGTTCTCACATGATGATGTATGTGAATTAATCAGATGGTGGGAATCCTTTCACATTGTATATGTATATCAAATCACCATGATGTATATTTTAAATATCACAATTTTCTCAATAAAGCTGAAAAATAATTATAAAGAAAGAGGAGGAGGAGGAGGAAGAGGAGGAGGAGGAGGAGGAGGAGGAGGAGGAGGAGGAAGAGGAAGAAGAAGAAGAAGAAGAAGAAGAAGAAGAAGAAGAAGAAGAAGAAGAAGAAGAAGAAAAGAAAGCGAAAGCTAATACTTACAGACTACTTACTATGTCCCAGGTACTGTGTCGAGTTTTATATACATTAACTATTTAATCCTCGCAACAACCCAATGAGGTAAGTATTATTATTGTTGTTGTTATATTATCTATAAAATTAGAGGACTGGATTAGATGGCCTCTAAAGTTCATTTCAACTGTAAAATGCTTTCATTCTATTTTTAATCTTTCTTTTAAGTTCCCATACAACATAGACTGTACTATATATTTTAGCATCTAATTACTAGTATATACTGCAAAGTATATTTCCTGTTTCATGTATGTATGTTTTATCTCAAAAAAAAATGTAAGCTTCCTAAGAGCAAGGTCTTGCATTGTTCTCCTGTATCCTCAATCCTAGTTAATACATAGACTGAGCACATTCAACACTTCATCATGTGAGTTGGTCTTTAATTCTCAAATTTTTTTTTCAGGGAGGTGGATCTTTTCTCACCAAATAAGATAAGGTTAATTCAGTTAACCTGGTAGTTAGATGGCAAATAGATTGTGATCTATGTGGGTTTGGTTATTTTGCCACTGTTTTCTGTGTTTATTTATTTTGTGTGTGTGTGTTAAGATTAGAGTACCTTATCTAGTCATCACTGAATTACACCCAGATCATGTTAATAGAATCTTTGTTATTTTGTTAGTCATAGTATGTGGAATCCAATGCCAGAAGTATAACTATGGTCTCTAGATTGAATTTCTTCCTTCTAGAATAGCACAGTCCAATAGAATTTTCAATGAGTATTTCAAATATGGATAGTGGAACAGAGAAACTAAATTTTTTATTTAATTTAATTACACATGGAATGGTATATTGGGTAGTATAACTCTAGAAGATATAACTCCACAGTGGCTTGCCAAGGCTGAATTCAGACCAGGATCGTCCCAGCACTTGCTATTTCTGCTACCATTCTCTTCTCTGAAACTTTCAACTTTTATTTCCCAGTGATACACAGTAAGTGTTGATAAATAGACTCTTGTCATATCCTTTTTCTATGCATTGTTGGCTTTGTTTAAAAACTTGAAATCTTTTAAAAATATAACAGGATGCTGACTATTTTTTAGGAAATCATTTAGAATTGACTTTCTGATATAGTTAACTCAAGAAAATTTGACTGAAGAGAATAATAACTTAATGTTATTTCCATCTTTTGTTACATATATAAAATATAAGCAAATAATGAGTTATATTATTTGAAAATCAGCAATTTGTTGTTATGATTATTGTATTCAAACTAGTGGTATCAACAACAGGTGAGAGAAAACCACTATATGTTTCTTAATAAAATAAAGCAAAGCAACAGTTTCCAAAAACATTTACACTTAAGAGTCTCCCTTTCATCAATCAGTAGTCAGCCTTAATAGTCAAAGATTTAACTAACAATCACTGACAACATTGATCAATTTGAATAGAAAATTAGAAAATATGAGTCAATTCTCAAGACAGTTGGTTTTCCTGTTCCTAAGAAAATCCTTTTAATACTGTTTCAGTTCTTCAAGGGAAATGGGGGAAAACATTCATATTCTTGTCCATTCACACAAACTTCTCAGAGAACATTATTGTTTGGGGAGGAGGGGGTGGCAAGCAGGGTGCCCAGGATGTTGACGGAATACATAGGATGTCAGGTGAAGATAGAATGCTATGCCCTCTCTAACCAGCTGAAGACTCAGCATGATTGTTTTCTTACAAATAATACCTGTGGGTGTTGAAACTGTTCAGGGAATCTATCAAACACACTCTTTCACTTTGCTGCTGTAACTCTATAAAATTTATTCTCATTTCAAAAGAGTCATAGGCAACAATACCTGTAGGCGGTTGAGTAATCTAAAGAAAATTTGTCAGGTCTACTTTCACTTACTTTACCAGAACAATTCTATATTTACTTGGAGGCTTTAAAATGCAACATTTTCTACTCAGTATGATTAAAAATTTAAATATAAGATCACTTCATCTAGTTAAAGAGTTGTCCAAATACACAGAGATAATATACTATTAGGATGTTTGAGGACAAAACTTTATTCAGAAAAGGAAAATAAATTTTATAATTGTTCCCTTTTTTTACAATTATAGAAGTCATCCACGCATAGACATATTGGACAGAAAATACCTAAATAGCATAATAATAGGGAAAATGCATTACTAATATATTAATGCAAAATTATTGTTCTTGGATAAATCTGAAGGCTGATGTCTATAAACTTATTCAAGTTAAAAATTTTGGAAAAATAAAAGTAATAACCTTTCCAGATTAGTTAACTTTTCTTACTAAGTCATCTAAATCCATATTAAGTTTACTTTATATTAAGTTTCATAAAACACTTAAATGTAGATTTAAAACAATTTTTTCTATTATATAATTGGCATTTACAGTCACAAGTTCAGAGGAAGAAAGAGCTCAATAAGGCTTAGTTTAAAAATGTAATTTCCACCATGTCAGGGTAACTCAGTTGGTTAGAGCTTATTCTCATACACCAAGGTTGCGGGTTTGATCTCTGGTCAGGGCACATATAAGAAGCAACCAATGAATGCATAAATAAGTGGAACAACAAATAGATGTTCTCTCTCTCTCTCTCTCATTGTCCCTCTCTTCCTCCCTTCTCCTTCCACTCTCTCAAAATCAATCAATAAATTAAAATTAAAAAAAATAAACATATTTTCAATACTAGTTCATTCAAAATATTATAGAATTTAATAATTTTTCATTAAAAGGGTTGATTTAAGGATAAAAACATATTCTTAGATAATCCCCAAATAGAACTTACTCATTAAAATATTCATGATCACATTATGAAAGTACATCTTCCTGCCATAACAGGTTTGGCTCAGTGGATTGAGCATCGGCCTGCGGACTGAAGGGTCCCAGGTTCGATTCCGATCAAGGGCCTGTACCTTGGTTTCGGGCACATACCCAGTAGGGGGTGTGCAGGAGGCAGCTGATCGATGTTTCTAACTCCCTGTCCCTCTCCCTTCCTCTCTATAAAAAAAATCAATAAAATATTTTTTTAAAGAAAATATATCTTCCTATGTAATTATTTTAAAATACCATTTTAAAAGTTAGCTCTTATTTTTTGAAGGAGTGCTTAATATTAACAAATATAATATTTTGAATTAAAAGATATCCAACTGAAATGTAAATAAGCTCCCTGTTTTATATAATTTATTTATGATGTAAAAAAAAGGAAAAATTTTAAGTCCAATCTTTTTACAAAGTGATTTATTTAACAAATAGTTTTCATGATTAGAAGTTCAATTTTGAGCCAGAGATACATAGCTGATATTTGGTAGTAAAATCCTAAAAAATTAGAGAAAAATACAAATTTAAAAATTTTAGTACAAGTCAAATGAAATGTTCCATAAAGATAAATATGTCATGGATAAATAATGAAAAATAAACAGTATTTCATTATCATTTCTTGTTTTATCTCATTGTTGTTTTTTCCCCTTTGTAATAATTACCTATGCACAAACTCTAGATGGCAATATTGCACTTACTGTACTTTCAAGAAAATTGTCACAGTCGGTCCCCACATAGCCTCTTTATCAACATTTTATGTGCCACAGATCTATAGCCTCTTATTATAAGTGTAATGAAGCAGAAGTTATTGAAGCATTTTATTGATTGCTCAGATCACAAGTTTACTGCCATACTGAATTGGCACCTTACTCGCTGAAGCAAACTGCTGACACCTTTTTTAAAAAGTGACAACTACATCTATTTCATGACCAGAAATCCATTTTCATCTCTATCAAGACAAGAATGCAATTTTCACTTCATTTAACTGATGTTAGGCCTGCTCAAAGCATGACACTTAGAAAAAGACACAAGTTTAAGGTTCTTAAAATACTTCAAGTAACTAGAATGCAGCTTGGTTTCAGAGGAAAATGCACCACTCAGATCTATAAAACAAACTAATATTCTAAAAAATTACCTCTCAGAACCTGCAGAAGCAGTTTTCATTTTGAAACATTTGCAACACAACTTTAATGTTTTTAATAGTAAGTAATATTTATATATTATCAATTTTGTTCAAAGATTTCAAAGAACATCAAGAAGTTCAAAATTGAAGTATTTGGGGTATTGAGACAGGAAGGGTAAATCAAGAAAAAAGCCCAAATTTTAATGTACATACAGATGGGGATCGAGTGCAGAGCAAAGTACTGTATTACATACTTGAAGGTTGCTGAGAGTGTGTCTCAAATGTTCTCACCACAAAAATTAGTAATTCTGAGATGTTGTAGAGTTGTCACTTTTAACTACACTTTCAGTAAATTTGATATTTAGATATCAAATCAATAATAAAATATAATTCTATTCATAATAGAATTACTATGCAGAATATGCTTGAATTACATTTAGTGCTAACAGGATTTGTTTATTGCAAAATTTTTTTTAAGGAATCTTAGTATTTTAATTTTCAAGTAAGTAATACAGTACATTTCAGTTTTAAACTGCAAAATCAATATATGCTGAAGTTGGATGGTCATTTCTTTATCTAATTATAAAATTACAGTACAGTTACAGTTTTAAAAGTGAAACCTAATTTTAAAATACATTTATTGCCTGAGATTTTTAAACTCAAAGCACCAAATATGGAGACTTTAGAAATTGTGCATTAAAAAAACTACTTAAATTAATTTTAAAAAAGACCATATATCACAAAAATTTAAATCTGTTAGGCAGAAAATTATACTTTTTAACAAACTTCATTAAGTAATGATCTGTTACAAATAACCCAGGTTCACATTCCTAAATTAAAATTATAAAAATAAAACTGAAGCTTTGGATATCAATAGAAGTTGTCAGGATTTTTTTCTATACAATACTAAAGTTTAGAAAATGCCCTAAGATTGTAAGAAATATTTGAGGGTGTCTTACTGTTTACATAATCAAACAAGCTAAAATTTAATTTCAAAGTTGGTTATTTCTTTCCAAAGAGCTAAAAATCAGGAGTAGGATTAAAAATTTCTTCAAGTTTTTTTTCATGTCTTAGCTACCAAAGAGACTATGGTGTTGGTTTTGTGTGTGTGTGTGTGTGTGTGTGTGTGTGTGTGTGTGTGGTGTTTTCATAATTAAGATTGTGGTTGTTATGATATTATAATTAGCTATCCTTTGTTTCTGTGAATTTCAGAAAGTATGCAATCTATAACAACTGTTAGGCTATTCTGTAAACACTTTAAATGATTAGAATTGTATGTTTATGAGCTCTTGTAAAAACTGGTATTTTAAAAGAAGAGTGCTATGCATTCATTACACAAAAGTCTCCAAGAATTTTGTTGGTTGCGGGAGCAAAAAAAAGAATCAAAGCAGTATCAAAATTGGGTAGACATTCCCAGAAATGAATGTTTCCCCAAAATCACGTTTGAACTAAAGATCAGCCACTCCGAATCATTATTTATATAGCCTCCTGGCACAGTTCCATGGACTTTTATGCATCTCTACAGTGTTTCTGAACAGACTGACACATATTTTGTTTACTGACAGCAACTAAAAGCTCTATGTAGGATCATAAATAAAGAAGATCATGTTTAAAAATCACTAATATCATTTTAAAAGGTAGTGCAGGCTTGTGTTTTGGCCTCTGGTTAGCTGTGTTAGGCCTATGAATGACAGCTTCCCTGCTTGAAGCACACAGAAAGCACAGCCTTCCTCATTCACTGACAGGACTGTGGCCTTTTCACACGTTCCTTCCACAGCAGTGTTTGTCCCCAAACACTGGAACTCGACACAATGGCATTCCTACTTCAACACCCCCACCAACAGCACCACTACATAACAAGAATGCTAATGAGATGGAGCAGGCCCTGTCTCCGAAAGTGTTAACTGCATTTTATATGAACTCATTTATGCTACTTCAAAAATTACAAATTAAATAGATTCTGCTTAGCTCTGAGCAATTTCTAAGATGTTTCCACTTTTAAGAAAATAAATGTGAAAATGTGAGAGTAAGTGACTTTATGCTGTCCTAAATATATCGCATTTTATATACATGAATCCGTATATATTTAAGACCACACAAATGGGCTTAATTCGGTTGCATGCTATATAGCCAAGTTAAAGATAAATATTAAAAAAATGACTAAGTTCATAAACATAAATACTGACTTTTCTTTTTTTCTTTTAAAGCTATATTATAAGAGTTTACTTAGCAGAAATTTCCTGATTCTAAAACAGCAATTTAAAGTCTACTATCTTTCTAGCAAAACAATATTGTTGTTTTTATATATGATCTCAGAGTGGAATAAATGGAAATTATATTAAGCGTTTATATAACCCTAAAATTTATAAGCTTAGATTCATTAAGGGAATCGGAACCATCATCCATCTCCATTTTCTCTATCTAGGGATTTCTTAACACGATCTTCTCTAAAGCTAAATAGAAAAGGCTGTCCCTAAGGTCAAATGAAGTAAATGCGGTTCAAATAAAGTTCATTAATGCCGAGAGGAATATTTGCTAAGTCCTACTGACAAATAAAACTGTGGCCTGGTTTAGCACTTCACCACTTGATGACCTGATAATGGTCCTACTACAGTAATCTTTCTAAACTGCAAAATTTTAAATTAAGTCATAATATAACAATACAAAAGAAAAGAGATGCAAAAATACATATAATTGAGAATATCTAAAAGAAATAGAAATGTGCATGAAATGCATACTATGCAAATATCTATTTCTTTCCCCCCATTTTTATATTTAAAAATACAATTTAAACAAATATCATACTAAAACTATTGAGTGAAAAGCTTTAAGTTATAACAACTTAGCGAAAGGAAAAAAAAGGTTTATTTATGAATGGCAAAGAACCTAAGGTTTTAAATATTTCTAAATTTGGCATAATGTTGACAATATAGACAATTTCTGAGTGCTAAAATGTTAATTTTGTTCATATGTATGTGTAATATTTATTTTAATAAATGTATTTTCATCAATTTTGAGTAGTAACGAAATCTTTACATTCAAAACAGCAAGTCTTAAAGGATTTTCTTTTCTTACAATACACAGAAAATTTTTCAATCTCATACAAATGTTTATCTCTATTTAAATTTTAAATATTGAGGACAGTGGAAGAAAAAAGCATGCCATATCTACTTTCTGAGCTGTTTTTTTTGTAATATATGACACTCTGACTTTTAATAAAATTTAGAAAATGTTTAAGTTCTTTTTAGGTTTGATATAACCAGTGCTTTCCTTGCATTGGAGGATGGTCTCATGTTTTCTTTAACATTAAATAATTTTAAACTAATTAGTGGAATAAAACCATTTAATACCAAATAAATGACTGTAATTAAATTGGTTAAGTCCATTTTATAATACTGTATCATAAAGGTTAAATAATACTTTAGTTAAAGTAATTTAATCTAAATACAATCAAATATATTTTACACTGTTTTTATATATATCAGCTTAACAAAGTATTAAAAATAAGATTGGATTTTTAGATTTTCATATTTATTATAATAAATAGCCTTATCCATCATAATTATTCATCTCATTTATGGATTCACTGAAATTTATTAGCCAGGCAAACCAATTGAATTTTGAGAATAAAAGTTTCTTACGGGAAGCTGTTTCTTGCTAGTTCTGGACACCTTAGTTCAAGAATTTCCTCCAGTCAATACAAGTTGTTCTTTTCCCAACCAGACAGCAGGAGGTGCTGTGTGAACACTGAGACTGGATCTTATTCCACCTCCCCTCCCCCAGTACACAGAGAATAATAGCATGATGCTTTCAAAATATTCATTTTTCAGCAGCTTGTGACCTGAGATAATGAGCCCAGTTCTAAACTGAAACCTCCCAGTTAGAAATGTAAAACCTAGCTCTTATTTAACGTGGTAAAATGTATACTTGACTTAAGATTAAATGCAAAAAGGATTCTAAAAATATGGCAACTCCATTTTTATTTTTTAAATGTCATCAATCATTCTGCTTTGCGACGTGAATTCTACTTTGAAATAAGTCAGAGTCCCTATAGGTAGTTATAAAAATATCAAAGTCTTCACACACACTCACAATTATGGATTGGGTATTTAGAAATTAGAGGAGAAACTTTAACCTAATTCAAATACATTAATTCTATTTCTATACTTTCAGGTTCAGAAACATACAAATTAAATAAGCATAAATGAGTAAGTTACTCTTGACATGAAGTTAATTTACCATTTTATTTCCCAGAATACAATTAGTTATATTTTAGCCCAACTTCTACAACAGCAATTCTGATTGCATACCGGGGAAAAAAGAAAAAGAAAAAAAAGGCTGAACATTTAAACCTTCAAATAATTTACGAGCTATTCATTTTCTTATTTAAAGCAACTGCCTGTAGAATTTCCACATAAGAAGTTGCCTTTGCTTTGCACAGTATGTAGCAAGAAAAGATGAGACATATGACATCCCATAGCAAAAGACAGATACAATTAGTCCCATTATTGCTGGCTTCAGGATTACAGAAGAAGCATTTTGGCTCTCAAACAGGCACTGAGCTCACAAAATACATGTCACAGTTCTTTTATGACACGATGCCAATCATTGCTCCTATACAATCAAGTACATTTTAAAACACAAAATTAAGCAGTTTTTAAAGAGGGATGACTCACCTGTTTATAGTATTTTTTTGCAGACTTTAAGCGTTGGTACAAGGCCAAAAGAACTCCTTGGATGTATATCTTAGCTCCTGAGGGGCTGAAACCTTCTCCCTTAGAGACCCAAACTGGTCCCCGCAAAGGTGTGATGGAATTTTGCAAGCATTTTTCAAGCAGAGGAACTATGCAAGAAAATAAGGGAAAATAAATTCTTTTGACCAGACGGAAATACACTGCCTGGAACACAGAGACCCAATAGCAGAGCTAACTCTTAACATCTATTATTTATATCTGACCTAGGTTAAGTCTTAGAGAGGCAATTCCTGCATAACTAGTGGCCACCATGAAGGATGTACTTATATTGAGACACCCCCCATGCAAGACTCATAAGCGTGTGAGCACACCTGAATAGTTCTGAAGTGTGCCTAACTAGCTGCACAGAGTGTCATGGTGTGCACTGATTGCCTTATCTTCTCATTTATCACAGATGAGTTGGAACCAACCTTGCTGAAATCTACTTGCATTGTCCTGATAAAATGGTAAGATCCATGTTGTTTCTGTGTATAGCTTCCCGTAGAGGAGTCTATATCCCTAAAACATCACATCTGGAAATTATTCATAAAATATACCTTTATCAGCCACCCTACTCAACTCTCCATTGCTATGGCTTAAATAACCCATAAAACAGGGTGGCAAGGCTGTTTAAAAGTTAAAGGGAGACTCTTAAGCAAGCAGTTTGTCAGACCTTTTTGTTTTTAAGTTTGGGGGCTATAAGCTGGTGAAAGATTTGGGAAAGCTATTCCAGTATGCGCTTTGTAAACAGAAGATATTTACTTGTGGGTCTGTATTGCAACATCCATAAGGACATAACAGACATGTTTATACACTTTTTCACACGATTAGCTTATGAAGTCTTTCTAGTGTGAAATAGTCAAATAACATGGCAGCTAGATAACATTTTTCAGGATTTAATTTCCCTCTAGAAAAGCAGAAATAAAGAGATAAAAAATATTTTAGGCACACTTGGGAACCTAGAGAAATACATATATATTTTTTCTTTTACTTGAACTTTACTGGTGTATACATGTAACACAACATAAACATATAAAATAACTATATAGCTTGGCTTCCTTATTCTGATACATGTTTTTACTCAAAAAGAATTTGAATGGATCATCAGCAAAGACAGGTCCATGCCATTGGTTATGTTATATGTTGCATATTTTATTCAGAGAGGCTGAGCTAGCAATCTGGAAATTGAATTACAATTAGGTTCAGCTGAGCTGCTGAGCAACTGAGTTATGCAAATGGCCTTTGCTACTGGTATTCTGCTGAATTTTGCTCTTAGTAAAAAAGTTCTGCATTTGATGGCACTAAGTTCTGCAACTCTCTACCAAGGTACAATTTAAATTCTTTCTAATACATTCAGCACTAAGAAGAACATTGGAAATAGAGTTTAAGATTTTTCTAAAACTACTATAAATAAAGTTAAAAGGAAATTATGACCCAATGACTATTTAGACATCTTCAGATATGAGCATGAAATTCACTTACCCAGTCTAACAATAAATTCCTAAAATCCACATATTGAAACCACCTTATACTCTTAGAGCAACTGAATTTCTCTATAAATTTTATCAAAACAAACACCTCAAACTTTTTAAAAATATATAAGATCACACATATTATACAAGAAATAAAAAGTAAAAGAGAAACTTATTTTCAGGATCATACTCTTTAATCTTTCAAAAAAATGTATAATATAAACCCATCTTGATTACAATTTTTCCTAAAGAAACCTAGCCTCAGAATTATCAGTGCTTTTAGTTAACTGCTACACATTCATATATTACTGTATATTATTAGATTTTAATTTGTATACTTTTAATTGGTACAGTCATTGAACATAGCACAGTTTTGAGCATGGAAAGGCATACATGAGTAGCTGTTAATTAAGTTAAACAAGTTAAGAAATAGATAATAAACTTGAGTAATTAACATCCTAGATTTAATCTTGAATTAAACCTGAGAAAATTTTATCAGATTCTCTACCCTTTTAGCCTTATTCATCTATGCCTATGTCAAAATAACTTTCAAATTCTTTATGTCAGACCAGGGGATTCCAAAGAAAAATTTCATAGGTCTTCTAACACAAAACTGCTTTTTTCAGAGTTTGAAACCTCCATAAGAATTTAAGAAAAAAGAATACAGCTTAGAAAAAAACACACCACACAAATTATATCAAAATGCAAGCTGTGTCAGAATTGATATTGGATGGGAAATAGCTCCCATGCTCCACATGATTTATATAATTAGGAATACTGTGGAAACCAGAAACAGTAAAGCAAAGAAAGCAGTATTCACAAGCAGGTTTTATAAGGGACTTCAGAATCTGCTCTGAACTTGTTGAATAATCTGTTCAGTATTCCAGAATCTCCCTGCTGGAAGCAGGGTCCTCATTATAACCACGAGAGTGCTAATAAAGGTTAGCCTCTGAACTAGGGATTAGAAGGCTCTTTCTTTTTGGAAGCTGCAAACTAGTAACTTTGATGATCTTCTTGAAAAGGAAGACAAAGCACACTCCAAGAACAAACAATGTTTCCACTAACTAGGAAGGTACAGAAAACATAAGAAAATGATACGCCTAAGCACTTAGAAAGGAAGCATAAATGTTAATATACTGAAAAAATAGAAAAAATAAAATTTATTAACCATTTAAAGAACTCTCCATAAAAAAGCATTGGCCTAACATGATAGTTATAAAACATAATAGAAAATTTGATTTTGAAACTTTACTTGACTTTTCAACCCCAACTATAGCTTTTAAGGTCACAATTATTTTTAAGCATTTTAATTAATATTCATATTATTCTATACCAAAGAAGACTCAGAACTATTAACCAAAGGTTTTCTTTCTTTCATGTAGAATTCTCCTTTTCTCTGTTTCTAACGCAAAAAATTTCATTCTGTTAAAGAAGACTATTGCATAAGGATTTGCAAGAGATAAAAGCAATGGTTTAGAAAGGATAATCATAAATACTTTTCAACCTTGGAAAGAGCGTAAACCTAGATGTTTCTATGGGCTAGCAAAACCCACAATATATACATAATGAAAAAAAATGTGTTTCCCAGAAAATGAACTCCGAGATATTATTTTGTGTGTCCTGCCAAACCATGAGGTTCTCCTTCAAACTGCTACTCAGAAATAATGCTTCATTCAAGAAGGTTAGCTGGCTCCTATTCCTATGTGCCATCAAAATTTGTGTGCATAGCCACATACAGCATTTCCCATACGGTTGAAGTCTTTCTTATGGGTGTTCTCCCTATTTTCTCCTATTTACATGACTGTGACAAGAATTTTGCTTCTCTATAATTTCAATATTTTCATTAAGCAAATCCTCGACATTTTTATTAGATAAATGGTTGGAAATTAATCACTCCTTAAATTTATCAACATGTATAGATCAGTCAAATGTGATCATTTCATTGAGATCATTCTACCACTGGAAAGGTGAAAAGTTATATGGATGATCACTTTTTACACACTTTGTTTATACGTTTATACAATGTTACCACTATGGGGCACTTTGAAATTAACCTGATAGTTCCAATGGATTTGGATTAAAATTGACAATGCTGGGTAAATAAAATCATGTGACCAAAAAGAGTAACTTCACTAGCTAGAGTTAGTACTGAGCATATTGGGTAAATAGATCATATGATTAAAAGTAGTAGCTATATCAATTTCATAACCATCAACCTATACTTTTCTCACTCATGCTATTCCATTTCCTTTGCATCTCCTCCTTTTTTTCTACCTGTTAATATATTCTCATCCTTCAAGGCTCATATAAAACACTATGTCCTCTGGCAAAATGTCCTAAGAGCCCTAGCTGGTTTGGGTCAGTGGATAGAGCATAGGCCTGTGGACCGAAGGGTCACAGGTTCGATTTCGGTCAAGGACACATGCCCAGGTTGCAGGCTCAATCCCCAGTAGGGGGCGTGCAGGAGGCAGCCGATCAATGATTCTCTATCATCATTGATGTTTCTATCACTCTTTCCCTCTCCCTTTTTCTTTGAAATCAATATATATATATATATGTTTAAAAGTCCCAAGAACTTTAATTAATTGCTACCCCCTCTGATTCCCAGAGCTTTGTTTATACTTTTATTTTTCCCTTATTGATTTGTATTAGTCCTTACTTCTCCCCTTCCAATTCCATCCTCCAGTAAGTCATTAATCCTTTGTGGTTTTAGGTGTTGATATTTTTCAGTTTTGTTAAAGCAGTGCTCAATAAATGATTATTGGATGAATAAATATAATTTAGGAATATACTTTAGAAATATACTGTGGGAAGTCTTTTAGATAAGTTTTAGTAGGATAAAAATATGATCAAAATTTGATAAATAAATGTAAATATACCAGAATTTTGAAGCAAATTTAAGGTATGTATGTATGATGGTTTTATTTTAATTTTCCATTTAAAATTATTTTGAAGACTAGGAGGAAAATGAAATAAGAAGAAAACAATATGATTTGGTAATGAAGCATTAACTAGACAGGAGAAGGCCAGAGGTGGGTATTTTAAAAGTCCTTGGGAAATCTTTATGTCCTTTATCCTACCCTGTCATAAATCATGCTACCATGGGAAAAGACACACAATGAAACTTAAATAACATAGAATTAATATTAGATTAAGGTCAAAATAGCTATTTTAAATAATAAAGGTAATTCCCTCTAAGAACTCCAAACACAATGAGTTCAAATGCTATTCATAAGAAAATAAACTGTTAAGCCTTCAAGAGGACTTTATATTAAAACCACTTCATCACTGATAAGAAGCTTAAATTTATTTGGATTTATAATGGGAACAGAACAAGGATTTTTGACAAGGAGCCAAAAATTCCTCTAAAGAGAGCATAATGGAACTTACCAAATAGATATAGACTGGAATGATCTACCAGTTTCTATACCTAGGGAACATATAGCTCTTGTCAACATCTCATTTGAAGAGAGACACTATATCTAGTACATTTGAGTCTACTATGGAAAGCTAAAAAGATGATTTTTTTATTAATATCGTTTCAAAAAGCATTGGAAATTGTCAAAGTCATTAATAACCTGCTTCCAGTTATAAATTAAAATTCATGCCAATTAAATATCCAGAATCATAATTTATATAATATTATAATTTTCAAAAAAAATATTATAATTTTCACATTTCAGTCAGATACATGAGACTATGGGGGGGGGGATAAAAAGAGCACTGCCCAGAGCATAATTATCTACAAAGAAATTTCCACATGCTCTTTGGCAGCAAGTTTTAGATCTCAGTCTCAAAAATACAGGGCTATTGTTAACAGGATGTCATTTGGAAATTTCCCACCAATTCGATTGGAATTTATTTTTTAATGAAGTTTTCCTAAAAAGTCTTTTTTGAATGAAACAAAGTGAGTTTTTAAAAGATACTAAGACTTGAGTGCTTCCCATCCCGAAACTTTGCCTAGAGGGAATCTGAGCTGGTGTCAAGCTATGTGTGTGTTTCAATGCTCCTTACCCAGCCACAGGTAATAGTTGAAAAACTCTGGGTCCCAAAGCAACCAATAGATGCCACTCAAAGGCATGGTCTGCTGGGAAGGTTGAAGGACGGAGAGCATACTGTCTCCTATTGTTGCTTGATTTATATCAGTATGTTTTCATTCCAACACAACCAAACTAACAGCTGCTGTGTACTTTTGTTTACATGCTATATGTCAAATCTTATTGTCCCTGAGGTCCTTAGGAGAAAAGATTCAGCAGTCGTTTTCTTAAATACCAATGCCTACCCAAATTTGGATTTTTCCTCCACTGAACAAAATGACAAGTACACAATTGCTATACTTAGAGCAATCTTTCACAGCTGCTTTAGTTTTTCAGTGATCCTATCAAACTGACGGCATATTGCCTGTGGGGTCTACAGTGTTTTAATACTGCCGTAAGAGACATTGATTTGTAGGATAGGATCAAACAGAACAGGGATGGATGTACTGGGGAGAGGGATTTCGTAGGTCATATTGTTTTTACCTTGAGTAAAATTTAATTTAGACACTGCAACCTTTACAGAACACCTGGTTATTTTAATTGCTGATGTGTGGGTGAACGTTGACACTGGGGCTTAGGAAGTACGAAGTCTTAGGAAGTCTCCTCTATTTTGAAAATGCAGCCTGAGTCATGTCTTTTCTTAGACTGAACGAAGTAGCTGTGCATTAAATATGCTGGCACATCTTCTGCTTGAGCAAGTGGACCGAAATGGTGTGAATTGTTAATGCCTTGCTGCTTTGGTTCACGGCTTGTGATTGATCATTTGTAACTATATCTACTCCTTGTTCCATGAAATCAAGTATGGAGTAATGGGTTCATCAGATTTTGGGGTTAAATTGAGAGTGAAGAGGTACTGTGTGTGGAAATAAGAGTTGCCATGTTCAGGGCTGGCCTTGTAACAGCATGGAATCTAAAGGCGATATTCAAAACCACTTCACTCATCATACGCTTACTGATTCTGAATAGGGCCCATTTGCAGGGGACATTTGGTAGTTTTCCAATACGCTTTATGCCTCTTTCTACTTCCACCACCATGCACATCTTTTTTTCATACACCCCCAGTAGCACATTGGTGGAACAGGTCAGCATACACAATTCATTTATTTAAATAACTTGATTTATACAAGTAGAAATGAGCTAGGATTCTATTGTCTAAGTCTTGCCTTTCCCCTCAACGAAAATAATAGTGTGTGTGTGTGCCTTTGAAAGTACAAGTATTTTGTGAACTCAATTTCTTGGGCATTTAAAATATTTGAAATGTAGTAATAAAGTAAAAAAAAAAATTGGTATATGTACAACCTTAAGGTTGCTTAAGGAATGTTCAGAATTAACTAAATATAATCTGTTTTTATGTGTCTATGGTCTATATACCAATACATAATAATTGAATACATATTACTGACTTTTGGAAAATTTAAAGAAATGTGAAGTATCTTAGAGTTAGTTTTGGAAAGTACAATGCATAAAACTTAATAAATAAAACGAACAAAAATTAGAAGTAAAGGCCTTTAGAAATGCCATTTTATAATTGCTTGCTGTAATAAATGACACATTTTTGCATTATAATTTTAATTACTATTCAGAAAATCTTAACCCAAAGTGTGTTAACTGAGGCACCAATTAACTTTTGACCCAGTAGAAAATAATGTAATAGAAAACATAGTAAAACAGGAACAAAATCAAATATACATAGCACTTACACATATAAGTAACATTCAAAAAGCAATCTAATTGTAAAATGTCTCAAAATTGTACTATTATGTTGTAAAGTCACAACTAATACCAATTTAAAAAATAAAAAATATATAGCTAGATCCCCTTCTTTCTCTGTTCTCCCCCCACCCCCACCCCCGCAGAGAGACTTAGGACAGTGATGGCGAACCTTTTGAGCTCGGCGTGTCAGCATTTTGAAAAACCCTGACTTAACTCTGGTGCCGTGTCACAGATAGAAATTTTTTGATATTTGCAACCATAGTAAAACAAAGACTTATATTTTTGATATTTATTTTATATATTTAAATGCCATTTAACAAAGAAAAATCAACCAAAAAAATGAGTACGCGTGTCATAGGTTCGCCATCACTGGCTTAGGAGATGGATAATGTGGTTTATAAAACTGTTTTGATGTCCTTGAATGCAAATGTTAAGCAAACAGATTATTTGCATTTAAACATTTTATGTAGGATATAAAATATACATATACATATCTATCATAAAATTTATATTTTAAATGTAATAAATAAAAAAGTCTTAATAGTTTCAGCAATTAAAATTGAGGGTTCCCTTTGACATTTATTTCTCCATGTTAGTTTCTCAAAAGAAGAATTTTCTATAATTAGCATTTTACATATTGTTGTCTATGATTCCATCTTTCTTCTAAAAACTCTTAGGATAAAAAAAAACAATCTCTGCTGAATCATGTTCTTTTACCTGGAGAACTTTGTAATAACTAATGTTTATTAACAGGTAGTAACATTTAGGTTATTTGTTTTCACTGGCAATTATGCTTATTTTAATGATTTTTACAATTAACTTCTAGAGCCAGTGAGAAGTCATTAGAATCAGAGTAAAATTTTTGGTATTAGAGTTCAAAAACTGAGATATAAAAACCAGAAAGTAATAAGACAAACTTGAGGAGAAGAAGAAAAAAGCAATGATTTGATTTTTTTTAATTACATAAAACCTGAAACAAGTGTAACCCAATAAAACCTAGGAGTGATAGGCATAGCTTCATGCATATAAAAGAGAATCTATGTTTTAAAGACTTCAAAAGGGAATTTCTAACAGATATTAAAGAGTTTGTGAGCAGATTAGACTCTGAATGTTCATATCACACAATTCTGCACTCATATATTTAATAAAAGATGACAGTGATCCAATTATAGTGGATTCTCTAACTACCACTAAAAAAATCTTTGTGAATCAATCCTTAACAAAAGCCTTAATATTCTCTATAGATCAAATGATAGAAATAAAAAATCACTGATTACTTAGCATTTTCTGTTTCTGCCCAAGCAACAAGTGTACTTCAAGTCTTATGCCTGGAAATCACTAAGAGACACTGAAGTCTATGTCTCAGGAAGCCCGAAACCAAGGCAAGGTCAGAGGGAGTACAGACTCAAGGAGGGTCTGAAGACCTCTGAACAGCATCTTTTCTACACAAACGTACTCTTAACTGGCTGCCTTTGTATATAGCAATTCGTCCTAGAGAGATTTAAGGGCTGATTAATAACCACAAGCACTTGGCATCCTTCTTCAGCAAGAGACACTTTTTCACATTTCATAAAATTTGAGGAATAAAGTTATACGGGAAAGGGACCCAAGGGAGGTAAATATACTTAATTTTAAAGAAGATATTTATCCATAAGTTTGATCTTCTTCCCTGAAAAGTTCTAGAACAGATTATAAAATGAATGGTTTGTGAACCCTTAGAAAAATAAACAGTAATCACTGGGACCCAACATGGGGTAATTTACATATTAAAGGAATATTTAATGAGCATGGAGAGAAACTCTTGGGAAAATTCCCTACATGGGTCTTGAGATCTCCAATACCAGCATATAACTGTCATTTCTTCCAGTGGGAAGCAGGTCCCAATAGACTGCGGCTAACACCTATTGTCCTCTAGAAGAAACTGCTAAATCTGTGTGCCTCTTCCCAGGTAAATGGGTGTATCTGCAACAAACTAGGAAAACATCTAGGGTCTGCAAACCTCCCTGGTTAAGTCCCATAAAATTTATGAGACCTTGTTTTTAAATGTTTCCATTTAGAAGTGGTAGAGAAATATGTCATTTAATAACCCAAACAAGCAAAACAAAGCAAGGACCTGTGAGTTTTATGTTTGTTTGCTTTTTAACCTTGGTGGTGTCTGGCAGTTTACATTAGATTATGCAGATAAATGTACAGTTTTATCATTGGGTTTTTGTTTTGTTTTGTTTTTGTGTGTTTTTATTGCCAAAGGGTCGTACACAGAAAATAGGAAGGTTGGCCAGAAATTTTATAATAGGCAACGGCTATGTAGAATTTTAAGCATGATGGGTCATAAGCAACTAAATGCAGCTGGGATTGTTTTCCAATAGCCTTGGCCTTCAGAAAGTGCCAGCCAGGGAGGGGTGGATGATGGCTTTAGTATACCGAAGAGTGGAAGCCCTAGCACCCCTAGCTGATCATGCTTGCCTTACTGGGAAGGCTGCTACAGCTTACTCTTAAACCACGCAGTGAACTGAGGGTAAGTATGAGATTGAGATTAGATCATTTTAGGCACTGGAAGGTGCAACATTTGCTGCTTTTCTGTTTTGTAGCCCAATCTGCAGGCCAAGACTTTAAAGTATAATGGCGGCTGAGTTCTGCATGTGCTGCAGTGAGGTTCTGTCTTTAAATTGCCAATACCAGGCCAATTGGCAGCACCAGGTCCCCTGCCTCAGATTCTAGCCTTCATTGTGTTATTTCAAACTACATTCTGGGCCAAAAAGAAACTATAGATGAGCTAACCTTAGCTTCACAGAGCCTGTCCACAGCGTTTAAAGTGACCTCTACCAACCCAAGTTGGCTCTAAATTTATCACATAAATTTTGACCATGGTTCTAAATTTCAGAAACCCACACTTCAGCTTCACCCACAAAAAGGGGGCAGATTTATTATAAAAAGAATACTCTGCCCTAACCGGTTTGGTTCAGTGGATAGAGCGTCGGCCTGTGGACTAAAGGGTCCCAGGTTCGATTCCGGTCAAGGGCATGTACCTTGGTTGCGAGCACATCCCCAGTAGGGGCTGTGCAGGAGGCAGCTGATCCATGTTTCTCTCTCATGGATGTTTCTAACTCTCTATTCCTCTCCCTTCCTCTCTGTAAAAAATCAATAAAATATTTAAAAAAAAGAATACTCTGACTTCTTCAGTTAAGTTAGAGAAACAATTTTGATGGAAGTATTACAAATCTAGGAATAAGATTTGCTAAAGGAATCAAGAAAAAAGTAAAGTGGTTTAAAAATTCGTTTCATGCGGACTGAAAGGTCCCAGGCTTGATTCCCGTTAAGGGCATGTACCTTGGTTGCAGGCACATCCCCAGTAGGAGGTGTATAGGAGACAGCTGATCGATGTTTCTCTCTCATCGATGTTTCTAACTCTCTCTCTCTCTTCCTTCCTCTCTGTAAAAAATCAATAAAATATATTTTTAAAAAATTCGTTTCAATCTTACAGACACACAGATACAGAGAACAAATTGATGGTTGCCAGGAGGGACATGGGTGAAAAAGGTGAAGGGGAATAAGAGATACAAACTTCCAGTGATAAAATTCATAATCCAGGAGGAGAGTGTACAGTGTAGGGAAAATACTCAATAGCATTGTAATAATATGGTGACGGTGGTTACTAGATTTATTGCAGTGATCACTTCCTTAGGTATATAAATGCTGAATAACTGTTGTACACCTAAAACTCACATAACGTTGTAAATCAACTATAATTTTTAAAAATGTTTAAAGAATAAAATAAAATATTCTTCAATCTTATGATCAGAATACAGCAGTGTATGCATGGAAACAAATAAAAGACAGGCTTATTTAGCTGGGGGAAGAGAGAGATTGCCATAGAAAAAAGAAATATTGGATCTTGGCACACACGCCTGGCAGATATGAAAAAGAGAAACTGGGGTCTTGAGGACCAGGTATAAGGGTGCAAGAGACACACCCAACTCTAACTGCTCTTAAAGAGGCTCTTACAAAAAGAGAAAATGTTCTAATTCTTACAAAATCAGAAACAGTAACTGGGGCCCCGTGAAACCTAACAGGAATAAAAATAAGATCTTGGAGAACAAATTCAGAATAATCCCCCAGAGGAACCAGAATCCCAAATACTGTCAAGAGGTGGCATTTTTGTTACAGATAAATAAGATCAATTAGACAATCTCTTTTGAGGGTGGGATGATTATACAAAATGCACATAAAATCTGAACAAATTGGAGAAGGGATAGTAGGGAGATTGGCATAAAATACTAAAAAGAAAAAGTATTTAGTGAACTCCAAAAATGAATGGGTCTAAGATTAAGAAAAGGCAACGGTGAGATGAATTATATTACAGGGATCCAGGCAGAACAATAACAGATCAGAGTCCAGATCAAATGAGATGTTGGATGGTGGGAAAATACATCCTGGGTATGATTATTTAACTCGGGGAGGTGAAAATGGATAAGACTGGTTTGAACAAAGGATGCTATTGACAAACTTGGAACTTATCGACTTTATATCTCTCACTATGAGAGACCAGGCAAGAAAAATATCTAGAGGAAGATGTTAGAAAAACACAAGTGTGGATCAGAAAGCAAAGGGAAATTAAAAGAAAAAAAAAAAAAAAAGAACTCCACTGCAGCAAATGATGCAGCCCTGAGCCTGTCAGAGAAGGAAACTTTCCTAAAATGAGTAAGAGTACAGTAGAGGCAAATCCTACAGACTGTAGCAGAAAAAGACAGAATCATTAACTCAGGACCAGGAGCATTCAAAAACTGAGGAAAACCATGTCTTCAGGAGGAAATGGCAGTAGTATTGGTCCTCACTGGGCACCTATGAAAAGGAGCCTCAACAACATGAACAGCTAATGCAATTCAGAAATTCACCGAAAGCTATTCTCCCATTGAAACCGATGTGGAGAAGAAGGGAAAGCTGAGTCCGTGTAGTATGTTTCTTAGGCTTAAATAATTCTCTCACCACAGGCTGTGACAGCAGCCACTGTGACCCAGGATTGAAAACAGTGCCCCCAGGACGTGGCGATGCTGTGCCACACAAGACAGGGCCCATTGCCAGTTCAGCACGGGGTCTGGAAACATGGAACTCAGAGTCAGAGGGGAAAGGACATTAAGATGTTTAGGACACTTTACAGAAGGAAAAAAACAGCACCTCAAACAAGCCTTTGTGACTCAGCCTGCCACCAATGTAAATTTCCAAAGTCGCAAGGATGCAACGTTCTCAGTGCCCTCTTTAAAATAATAATAACATTAGCAGCAATAATAACGATGTTATAATGCTTACCAAGTACCCGGCACTTGTTGTAAGGACTTCACATAGAATTCATTTAGGCCTTACAACAACCTATTAAGATAAGTACTATAATCTCTAATTTTCAGATGAGAACACTGACTCTCAGAGAAACTAATCTGTCCAAGGTCAGACAATAAGTGGCATAACTGGAATATGAACTCTGGCTCCAGAGCACTTAACCAACCAACACTTTGGGCAGCCTCTTAGAGAGAGGAGACAGTGTGCCCCCAAGACGTTATCAATACATAGTACTATAATTAATGCCTTGGTGGGAGATTGCTTCCCAGTCACAGGTCATAGGCCCTGCTCAACAGCATAAATCAACTAGCTTCTTGAAAAGACTGACATAAAGAATGTTTTCTCTTCTTTGCCTTCCTTCCCTTAGTCTTTACTATGGTCTTTGTCAATAGTGCCAGGGGTCTGGATCATGCCAAATACAGGATTTTGGAAACATCATTTTGCTAGGAATGGCCACATTAGAAACTGAGGATTGCTGTTCTGAATGTGCTGGGTGTGGTTCTGATGTTGTGATTATCTTTCGGTTCAGTTGGAAGTAGGGCACATGATAAAGCTGGTGTAGACCCAACTCAACTTCTGAGGTCCCAAGGGATGACACCCACAGCAGGAGCCCAGATAGTAGCAACTGGAGAAATTCCCGCTCAAACCAGGCATCTAGAAACCATCTGGCTGACACTGGGAAGAATAAAAAGTAGACAGGAACTTCATTTCTTTGAATTTTAACCTACGGGGTTTGAACTTTTATTGGATTTTAACTTACAAAGGCAAGATTATTTGATTTTTTCACTCACTTCTGTGTAGACTTTTAAAATTTATATTTTAATTTCTTGGAAATTTTTATTCTTGGAATTTAATTTCTTCACACAAAAATTGAAAATGGGCAAGAGTTAACACTCAAATTCAGGGTATCTCTATATTATTGAAATTTTGTGATTGAAACACATTAATCCTGTCATTTGATCTCATTGCAGGATCTGAAGAAGTTGTCAGAGAATATATAGCTATTTTGGATATTGTTGCTGGGCATATTTGGGGGTGGGAAATGGAATAAGAAATGAATGTTCAGTGTTTAATAGCATGACCTTGGAGCCAATTTAATTACTGCGCTATTCTAACTCAGTATATTCTAGGGTAAATTTCATATTGCCCAACATGATCTAGAAGGATTCACAAAGGAGCAGGGTTTGGTTATTGGAATAGCAGCCTCTAAAAGTTCACCATACCTAATAATTAAGCCAAAGTTAAGTGAACAAAACTTGGGGTGATCTTAGGGGTAAGGAGAGTGTCATTACACAACTCCTTCTAAATCTGACATTAGCTATATGTGTTCTGCCATGGTCACTGTGCTGAAATAACACCAATTAGCTCATATATGATTGCTAAATGGGGGAATGATGTCAGTACTAAGTGAAAATTTGGTTGGTGAATATGTGCTTTTCTTTGGCAAAGGAGGCCAGGAGAGTAGGAGTAGAATTTTATACTTTAGCAGGAAAGAAAGAAAGACCTTTGTTTGAATGCAGCTCTGGGGTTCCCTTCCTGGAAAGGTGCGCTCCTGGCCCTGCATGACTCTGTGGGAGTTTGGCTTCCTCTGTGACTTCTTAAGGGAAGCCCCACTGGCTCAAACCTCCAAGTAGATTTCCATCTGCCTTGTCTCACACTCGAGTATTGCTCCTGTGCAGCTTTAATATCCTCTGAAGCAGCACTCTGTTTAAACCCAGGCTGTTTATATTACCTCCTAAGTTAATAATTATTATTTTTAGTTAGTATTCTGGTTTTAAAGATGCACAGGTTTTTTGTTTTGTTTTGTTTTTTTAATATATTTTTTATTGATTTCAGAGAGGAAGGAAGAGGGAGAGATAGAAATATTAATGATGAGAGAGAATCATTGATTGGCTGCCTCCTGCATGCCCCCCACTGGGGGTCAAGCCCAAAACCTAGGCATGTGCCCTTGACTGGAATCGAACCAGGGACCAGTCCATAGGCCAACACTCTATCCACCGAGCCAAACCGGCTAGGGCAAAGATGCACAAGTTTTGAATGGTCTTCCTCAACTCCATTTTTCCCATAACCCTATTATTTTGGTGGGAGTCTTCATGCATATATTATGTCCCAGTAGAAATGTTGTACCAGCATGCTAACCATATATAGTAATATGGCATCTTTACTAATGGTAGCTGTCTTCTACTATAGAAAGAATAGATCTATAAAGAAGCCACAGCTAAAGAACTTTTCCACATGTAACAAAATAAATTTCTTTGTTAAAATCTTCTATTTAGAAACCTATGGAGTGTATAAGGTTTTACTAGACTTGATAGAATGAAGTAGTTTAATATCATATCGACTGTGCTCATTTCTCATAGTATATGAGGAAACTTGCAAGTATATCTAATTCCAAAAAAGAAGCAACAGATAGAAAATTTTTTATGTGTATTCATTACTTTTAGTCCTTGATACAATTACACTTCTAATCTATGCTTATAAATAAAAAGTAATTGCTATGATCTTAATATTACACATTATTAAATGACTTTTTCTGATCCAAAACAAAGCAGGCAAAAAATAAAAATAAAAAAGGTTATACATCCAATCAGAGTATTAGCATTTATTTATTTAAATTAAGAGATAACTTTCATCTAACACTTGACCTTTCCCAAGTTGAAGTTCAGAAAACCATCAAACATAAAAGTTTAGGGAACTCAATCATTTGATGCACAAAATCATACTAACAAACAAAGAAGAAAGAAATGCAAAAATCTAATGTTAAGTGACTAGGGTGCTACAGACTGGAAGTTCCTCCAAAAGGATTAGCTTCTTTAAGTATTTTAAGTCCAGTGAATTTGTTATGCTTCCACATGTTAGTAGCTGCATAGGCTAATTTCAGCTGGCATAAGCTTTTATAAGTATGCAAAAACACAAGGCAAGGCATGCATTAAAATGTGATAATATCACACTTCTGGGACACGGGAGCATGAGGCATGAATCCCAATGCCTCTGGCATCCATGAAGTATCATGCCTCAGAGTCAGAGATTTTTCTGTTTGGGTAAGTAATTTTATTATACCACATTTGGAGAGGGGGAAAAATCAACTTTCTAAATATAAATCTTTCATCTTAACCAGGGTTCTTATAGTTTCAATTCTAGCAATGAACTCAAATCTAAAATTTTGGGTGAGTTAGTAATAATTCAAACTAGATAGGGTCTTAACAAAATTTTTATTTATTTATTTATTTATTTATTTATTTATTTAATCAATGAAAGTTTAAGAGTAATTATAAAATATGGTTGATCACAAAGAAAATTTTAGCCAGCGTGATGAAGGGAAGGGATAAAAATGCAAAAAAACCACAAGAAATCAACTTTAATAATGATACTCCCCCACCCCTAAAAAAAGAAAAAAGGTTTCCCTGTGTTACATATGTCTGTGCTGTGGAGTGAATGTTTGTGTCCCACACCCCATATATTAAAACTTAATCCCCAATGAGATGGTATTTGGAAGTGAATAAGTCATGAGGCTGAAGCCCTTCTGAATGGAATTAGTGTCCTTATACAAGAGACCCCAGAAGTCACCCTTGCCCCTTCCACCACATAAAGACACAGTGAGAAGAATGAGGAAACGGGCCCCTCAGCAGATGCTGAATCTACTGAGACCTTGACCTTGGTACCGTTCTCCTTAACTGTGAGAAATAAATGTTTGTTGTTTAAGCTACCCAGTCTATGGTATTTTTATTATAGTAGCCCTAATGAACTAAAACATGCCAAAATAAAAGATTCCCAAAATCTTAATACCCTTTCATGATTTCCCTTTGCACAAGAAAGACATATTATTCATGTTATACTTAAACTGTTTTATTACATCTGTTTTCCTTTTAAATGTATAAAGTAAAAACAAATTATATAAATGTCTTTCATAACATTAGCATCTAGTTTACAAAATCTTTGCCACCTACCTTTTGAAATATCTTTAATTTTTCTGCCATACAAATCAAAAAGATATCTGGCTGGTGAATTTAGGTTCATTCTCATTGTGCAAGTATCTAAAACCTACACAGGAAAAAGAAAACTATAAATAATTTATCACAGTGAACTCTGGCTAAATTAAATACAAATTTAGAGTCCTTTCTATACTCATGGCGATTAACAATTATATCATAAAATGAAATTTAATGATTTTTAAAATGTTTCCAACATGAAATCAAAAGGGAATTAAAACTGTATTTTAAAAATACACACAAATATTAATTTAAAAAAAGAGAAAGGAGATGCAGCCAGCAATAAAAAGTTGTTACATATTATTTAATAAATGAAAAAAGTCTGGGGGATTTTCTATTATTCTTACTATTTTCTATATTTTCCACTTATTTGACAAGAACAAAATATTACTTTTTAAATTAGGTTTTAAGGTACTCTCTTTAGTGTAAATTCTTTCCAAGTGTCCTAAAATAAATTACAAATATAGTTTTATCACAGTTCGGCTTGTAATTTATGTTGTTCGGGTACTAAAAAATGGAATTAATAAACCACATTTCAAGGTTTTCTGAGCCTGGGTCTTAAGGACCTCACTTTTCATAGTCTCTAATCTGCTCAAGCTTTTTCCTTAATATTTTAATGTCTCCATGTAGCCCTTGTAAAGGTGAGGCAATCATCTGTCCAATATCAGGGAAGCAAAAGTTAAACAAGCAAAAGTTAGAAAGTTTTATTCATAAGTGAGAAAAATTAAAGTAACAGAGAGGGTGAAAGAAAGTATCCGGTAACCTGGGGCAGGTTTCATTAGGATTTTGAGAGTGACTCCCGAAACATAAAACTCGTCCTATTCATTTAAAAGCACATAATATATTCCAAATCCGAATTGAAAGTACCTTGTCTTCCATTTTCACTATTCATTCCTATAACAAGCATGTCAAACGCAAAGGCTAACACGGGCAAAAAAAAAAGGTTTAAGTTTATGTGGGCCGCAAAAAAAACAAAAGCTTCAACTTTCATAGAAACGTACGTTTATTTCGATGGAGGCATGCTGAATACAAAGGGCTGAAATAAATGAGTAATCATTAACTTAAAATAATAGAACATTTTAATAAAAATTAATGTTTTTTCTTGAACATTAACTTACCAGACACTGAATAACTGCACAAATTAATAAGCATAACGCAAATAAACCTATTTTTCTTGTCCTTTGAAAGCGAAATATTTCCTGTTGCGCACACCAACCCAGTCAGTCCAAGACTGATGACGTGGCAATCGGCTGCTAGAATATTTGCTGCTAGTATTAGTGGAGAGAAATGGTGCGCCTGCGCGTAAGGCGAGTAAGGGAAATGAATGCAACACGGTGATAGTAATCAGTCATTAGCGGACGTTGTAGCTTGTTATTGATAATTACGTATAACAGGATATTGTAAAAATTAAGTTACGAAATTTTTATTAAAACGTTTCTTACATACCGTTATATTGGCTGGGCCACAAAAATATTCGTTGTGGGCCACATGCAGCCCGCAGGCTGCGAGTTTGACATGCTTATTCCTACATTATACTATTGGCTTTGCATAACCAAGAACTACTGAAGGACAATGTTCATTGGTTGTATGGCAAAAAGAACATCTTCCCATTGCTGATACCACTCCCCTCCATTTCTGCCCACTTTAATTGCTACTTTAAAATTGAAGCCCGTAATCCTAGTGCTTGCCAAACAAACTCATCTTCCTTGTGACAATGGGCATATTTAAACAGTCGAATGTGTATATTGAGGCAAATTTGTACTTTCTTTTCAGTTTGGGGAACAACTTTCGAAGATTGTGACTGATCTGGTTTATCCAGTGGCTGCCTCAAGTGCTGTGTTGCATTCAAGTGGCAAATATTTAACTGACAAATTTAATTTGACAAATTGGCCTTTACTGAATTATATCAGATGTTCTCAAACCCTGCACGTGACCAATAGTGTTCCCACATGCCACATACTCCCATGGGCATTCAACAGATTGTGTGTTTCTTGCACAATATCTGCAATCCAGAGTTTGGGGCAATTCTTCAAAAACTATGTATTGCTGCTGTTTGTTTGTTTTTTTCAAATTTACAGGAATTATCTTGCACCCTTTAATTTACGAAGGAAATATTCAAAAATCAATGCTCCACCTGGATCTACAATTAGTCCCATAGGCCCTAAACAGATGCAGCCTCTTCTTTAGGTTCCCCACATTCCTGACCTTTCCAATATTTGTGTTTAGTTCGCAATCTCTTAATTTTACAAATCTATTATTTAAAAGTGCAACAAAACCCTTTTGTACAAATCACATTCCCTTGTTACTAGTGAAGGTTCAGATATCTAAATATTCTCCAAAGTTATCATTTACCAGTTAAACTAAGTAAAATATGAGCTATTTAAAGATTGTCCAATTTGCTTTATTTAAAATCTCAATGATTTAAAAATTATTTTTAAAAATTAGTAAGTAAAATCACATGGCTTTCTAACCCAAAGACTCCTCTTTTCACTGTGCTTAAAAATGCCAGTAAAAATGTTTGTGCAAGCCCTAACTGGTTTGGCTCAGTGGATAGAGTGTTGGCCTGAGGACTGAGGGGTCCCGGGTTCGATTCCAGTCTAGGGCATGTACCTTGGTTACGGGCACATCCCCAGTAGGGGGTGTGCAGGAGGCAGCTGATTAATGTTTCTAACTCTCTATCCCTCTCCCTTCCTCTCTGTAAAAAATCAATAAAATATATATTTTTTAAAAATATTTGTGCAAGCCAAGTTTTAAGAGTTACATGAGTTTGAAAATTGGCATTAGAAATCAGATAATAGAAATTAATAATGCACCAGCCACCAGGTCATTCTCTCCCACTTTCAGAATGTAAGATCCTTGCAGCATTTAAACAATGTCAAACTTCAATAGTCATTTTCTCACAGTAAATTATTAGTGGTATGAATTAATATCAATATAAATTCCTGTCAAACGCCCTGGAATCAAACCTCTACTTGCAAGGTTGTTCTTATATTTAACAATTGAAAGTTAATAATGCCATCTTGCTGTAATATTAAGGTTAATTAAAATAGCATTTCCAGCCCTTGCCGGCTTGGCTCAGTGGATAGAGCCTCAACCTGTGGACTGAAGGGTCGCAGGTGTGATTCTTGTCAAGGGTATATGCCTGGGTTACGGGCTCCATCCCTGGGGGCATGCACAAGGCAGCTGAACAATGATTCTCTCTCACCATTGATGTTTTTATCTCTCCCTCTCCCTTCCTCTCTGAAATCAATAAAAATATACTAAAAAAATAAAATAGCATTTCCACTAATCTGTAACTGTTAAACTATTACTTTTACAAATTCACATTCTGTTAATTTCTACAGTCTACGTTGTAGAGAGCCCTGCAGATACTGAAAGTTAAAATCATCATGCTGTAAAACCAGGCTCTCTTGACAAGCCCCTGGGAAGAGATTTTCCACAAACTCCCTTTAGTTTAATCTACTTGATTATAGTTCTGGGAGTTATCCTCTCCTTCCATTCCTAACTAAAAACACATTTCTCACTGTTCTTTGGTGGAGGAGAGGGGAGTTGCGGGGAGGCAGAGAGGAGCGGTGAAGCAAAAATCTCTAACCTGTCCTACAAGGCTTCAGCTTTGTACATTCAACTTAATGTACAGAAAATATAACAGTATTCACTATATAAACCCAAGAAGCAAACCACTGAATTAGGAACCTACAGAAGAATTTTAGAACTTTAGCAAGCTGAAAACTGAAAGTGAATAGATAATTATGAAATTAACTCATTGGATTACTAAAAATATTTCACCATTGGCAATTAATTATAGTTCTCCAGTAAAAGCTCACTATAATTTATCATCTATATTTTGAGAAAGGAAATCTGTTTTTACAAATTTTTTTTGCTAACAAAGACTGTCAAATACATTATGAATTTTCAAAGAATTAGAATGTAATAAAATGTACTTGGCATAACTTTCTGCTAAGACTAACATTTTTAAATGACTAACAATAGAAAATATGATCGTCGTTTTAACCTGAAAATGCCAGGAGATTGGGCTGAATTTATATTTACCTTATTAAGTAGCTTAAAGGTACTTTTCTGGATAAATCCTGGAGATATATTTACTGGCCTGTTATTTATCTTAATCTCACAAAACTAGAAGATAGAATGTACAGCAAATCTAGTTACTTGCTCTTACTAGTAATGAACCTGACTATGATTTGTAAAAGCAATTATTTCTTGTGAATTTGAAATGTAGGTGTTCTGGCATTTTATTATTAAAATGTGAATGAGAAGTAGGTAACTAGAGGATATTTCCTAGATAATCTATTAATACACACTTCTTGGATATTTTATACTTACTTAACTGATCTCTTCTTAAGAATAATTAAATAGCCCAGATTACTTTTACATTTTTCCAATTCTAATTTTGTTATTTTTGTTTACTTTTTAAATCTATTATTTTGATGTATAATTTACATGAAATAAACTGTACCTATTTTAAGTACACCATTCAATGCAGGTAGGAAAATCTATCTGTGTAACTACCTCTACAATCAAGACACAGAATATTTCCATTACTCTCCAATATTCCTCATATTCTTTCCCATCACAGTTCAGTACCCCTGTCCCCAGGCAACCACTGTTTGTCTGTCCTATAGTTTCATATAAATGGAATCATATAGCATGAAATATCCTACATCTGGCTTCTTTCAATTATCACAATATTTGTTCCTTTTTATTGCTGCAGAGTATTCTTTGGTACGAATTTGTGTATCCATTCACTTTACTGATGGACATTTTTGGGTTGTTTCTAGTTTGGGACTATTATGAATAAAGCTACTCTAAATATTCACTCTGAATAGGAGTTGTGTGTTGGCATGTATTATTTCTCTTGGGTAATTACAACAGGTCCTAGAATAACATAATTTTGTTCAACATTATAACAATGAGGAGATGCCCTAAGCACTTAATTATAGTTTTTATCAATTAGCCTATGGTAAAATTAGTTTCAGTATATGTCGGTTCGCTAAAGTCACAGGAGCTGTCAATGACATTAAGTGAAGACATACTGTACCTAGCAAAGAGTTTCTAGAATGTGTGATAAGTGTATGTTTCTTTATAAGAAACTGTCACGCTGGTTTGTAAGGTGTCTGTATCATTTTGCATTCTTATCAGCTATATGTGAGACTTCTAGTAGCTCCAGATTTTCACTATTTACTATATTTACAATATCCAGATTTACAATATTTAGTATTGCCAGTCTTTTTTAATTTTAGCCATTTTAATATATATGTAGTGGCAATTCAGTGTGGATTTAATTTTCATTCTTTGATGATTAATAATGTTGAGCATCTCTTTATGTGCTTATAAATTTATTGTCTAGATTTTCCTCTGGTTTAAAGGCATCTGAAAAAGTCTATTATTTATTTATACCTTGAAAGCCATACATGAGTAATTCCATCAATACTATGTGGTTTTTCAATAATAACCAAAAAAAGTTATTATAATGAAATATGCTTATATACAAATATTAAGGGGATTTTTTTCTAAGTCAGACTTGTTACACCTAGACTACTCCCTTCCTGCTTACTTGTAGATATTTTCCTCTTCCTGATTTCTCAAATCTATGCACTAGTTCTAATCTAGCAGTCAGTGATCTTATTTCCTGTAACCTGTTTACTCTGTCATACAATTTATTTTCTTTCTCTTAAACCACAGTAGTAATATAGGAGAACAAACAAGAAATCTATGGAGATTTCCATGAATTAGTAAGTTTGAAGTTTTTAGAACACCAGAAGAGTCCTCAAACTTTAGCTGGGCTAGAAATCATCTGGAGACATTTGTTGAAGTTCAAATTCTCAGGGCCCACACTCAAGAGATTCTTAATTCAATAGGCTTGGAGTGGGGCCCAGCAGCCTGAATATTTAGCACAGAGTCCAGATTATTCTGGTGCAGGTGTTCTGTGGACCATATTTTCGGAAACACTGCAGACCTTTGCCTGCAAAAAGTATATGTTGCCTTCGGGTGACAAAAAAGGGAGTATTCTATTCTCAAGTAGATTGAAATTATGTTTTACAAAGTAGGGTGTACAAGCCCATTGAGACTGGACAAAACAATCCATTGAGGTAGGAAGAGGATTTTAGAATTATCTTTTTATCTTAAAAAAAACTGCTTTAATATATATATGTGTGTGTGTGTGTGTATATATAAAGAGCCAGGGTCTGTAACATCCAAAATGACCGAAGCCTCGACCGAACACCAGGTTGTGTGCGCAGCAGGTTTGGGTAGGAGGGTACTGGTGAGGGGGCTGAACTGCTGACCTCTTGGAAGGAGAGAGAGGAGGGGCTGATCAGCAGCAGCCTCAGGCTTCTGGCAAGGCTCTCTCTCCGATAGGTCAGCAATTCAGCCTGATCGCCAGCAGCCTGGGGCGGCTGCTGATCAGCTCCTTCTCTCTGATTAGGCCTGAAGATAGGCCCGGAGATGCTTACTGGCATAGAAACTGACCAATCGAAACCAAATCTGGGTGAACTACAAGGAGCCAATGGTTGCCTAGGAGGCAAAGCTTTTGACGTTGACTGGCATAGAAACCAACCAATCAGAACCAAATATGGGTGAACTGCGAAGGCAGAACCTAAGGTGGAGGCTGAGGAGGGGTTTTAAGGGCAACAGCTGTTTGATGTAAGGTGTAAGAAAGTGGTTCCATTTTTTAATGACTGGTTTGGCAGTATAGTGCATATGGCTGGCTATCAGTCCAGATATAGGGATTATGTATTTTTGTCTGCCAAGAGCATCTCCTTAATGCGTGAAAAAGGCTCCCCCGCCCCATTTAAGCAATCCTATCCTAGTAATATAGATATAATCTATCTATACTAATAAAAGGGTAATATGCTAATTAGACTGGGTTGACCGGCCATCTTCCAGACGTCCGACTTCCTTCCAGACAAAGCGATGGTGGTGGAGGCCAAGGAAGAGGCAGTTAGGGGAGATCAGGCCAGCAGGGTAGGGCAGTTGGGGGCAACCAAGCCGGCACGGGAGGGCAGTTGGGGGAGAGATCAGGCCAGCAGGGGAGGGCAGTTAGGGGTTATCAGACAGGCAGAGGCAGTTGGGGGCGATCAGGCAGGCAGGCAGAGAGGTTAGGGCAGCCGTGGGCAAACTACGGCCCGCGGGCCAGATCCGGCCCGTTTGAAATGAATAAAACTAAAAAAAAAAAAAAAAAAGACCGTACCCTTTTATGTAATGATGTTTACTTTGAATTTATATTAGTTCACACAAACACTCCATCCATGCTTTTGTTCCGGCCCTCCGGTCCAGTTTAAGAACCCACTGTGGCCCTCGAGTCAAAAAGTTTGCCCACCCCTGGGTTAGGGGCAATCAGGCAGGCAGAGGCAGCTGGGGGGGATCAGGCAGGCAGGCAGGTGAGCGGTTAGGAGCCAGCAGTCCCAGATTGCGAGAGGAATGTCCGGCTGCTGGTTTAGACCCGATCCCACAGGAGAGGGTGCTGGCTGGGCTGAGGGAACCCCCCCATGCACGAATTTCATGCACCGGGCCACTAGTGTGTTGTCATAAAGAGAAAATAATTTGTGATTCTCCTATGAGTATGCCAACTTGTTCCTATTATTGATTTGGTATTAAACCTATAAATAGGGCATTATCCTGTGATTATCAACAAAGCTTTAAAAATTTAAATTTTTATTTATCAAATAATTAGCTACCCTTATTTTTCCCCTCCAAAAGGTTCTATTGACATTCAAACCAACATTCTGTTACCTTATCTCCTTTACTTCATTTTTAAAAGTGATAATTATAAAAATATTTACAAACTAGAGGCCCAGTGCACATATTCGTGCATGGATGGGGTCCCTCGAGGTGGCCTGTGGGGATCGGGCCTTGGGGCGACCAGCGGGGTGATCGGGGGGGCCCCCGCTCACACCCTCCTTGGCCTGGCACCACCAGCTCACCTGCTCCACCATCCCGCTGCGGTCCCGCTCTCATTGGGGCCCATCAGGGCCGGCAGTGCCTCCACTGCCACCCATTGCCAGCACCACATTGCTGATGCCCGCCATGTTCCATGCCACCCCCTGGTGGTCATCGCATGTCTAACTCCCAGTTGGTTGAACTCCCACCCATGGGGACAATTTGCATATTAGCCTTTTATTATATAGGATACAGTTATTATTGACTCATTCCCTGTGTTTTATAAAGTGAAACAACTTTTTAAACTCTACAAATTGTAAAACGGAAAAGAAGCTGAAGAATTTCTTTATCATCCAGTTTTAACTAAATTGCTCTCTATAGCCAAAGAGCAAAATAGCAGTGACATTTTTATTTACACTCAACCTTTCATCTAAGAACATGTAATCTGTGACCATTACCCCAATTTTACCATGAAGGCATAGAATTACAGAGATTGAACTGAAGTCAAGAGGTTATCTATACGAGCTTCTATCTCCAAGAATGACTGCATTTTAACAATCCAAGAGATATGTCCATCTTCTCTATTTTTTAAAATCTCCAGGGAAGATGTTACAATCTGCCTTTGCAATTTGCTCTGGTGTGTAATATCCCTTGTTTTACTCATAATCCAAATCTGTGGATAAGAAAGAAATAAAACCTGGTTTCCCAGCTTCTCAGTAAAATGTTCTTACCCAATTGTGGTTATAACACAATCATAAAAATAAGTAGGTGAGTGAAAAAGACACTACTCACCTGTTTCAAGCAATAATTATTTTAAAAATAATTTGGAATAACATAATGATTTACACCTATCTTGATTTCATAATAATTTTTTCCCATGAGTAAGAAAAATAATTTCTATTAAATGTGTATTTATGAGTCGTAAATATAAAAGTGACAAATATTTATTGGGAACTGTCTGGGTGCCAGGCATTGTAGTCCATAAATAATATCACATTGAATCCTCATATCAAGTCTATGAAGTATTCATTATTATTATCCCATTTTTTAGATGAAGAAATTGAAGCTGAGGGAAGGTTAGTTGTCCAAGGTCTCATAGATAGTGAATAATGAAGAGAAGATTAAAACCTAGACAGTTTTATTATATTTTAATATCTAATATATATTTAATAATATTATTATTGTTATTATTAAGCTGCTTTATGGTTAGTTGAAAATATCTGCAAAAAACATGTTTGGGTTTTTTTTTTTCAAATTTCCATTAGTTCCTCCATTTTTTTTTTAATATAAAAGATGATCTGGAAGGTATGAGCACTTTCTGAAAAAACATGCACTTATGTAATAAGTAATACTTTAAAATTTGTTTTTTAAAGTTTGCTTGATTGTAACAGGATTTGACTTAGGCCCATCAGATTTGCTTTTAAAAATGTATATGAATACTTTAACTGAATCTTAGTTATTTTGTACTTTATTCTCTCGAGGACCAGGAGTGTTTCTAGGTCTTAATTCTATACTAAATGAAAAGGCGCAGATTTGAGTTTTGAAGCTAGGTTAGATTGGCTTCAATCTAAATATTCTATGAAATATTGTACTTAACTAGAATGTTTCACCAAATGTAAACGTAACTTTTACTAGGTAAATTACCAACTATGCTAGCCAAACAATTTCCTGAAATATTGTTTCTTTACCAAAGTAACTTATATTGTTAACACAATAAGCATACTTCTTGTTAAACAGCTGAATGTTTGCATGATATATAATGCCTTCTTAATATTTCCTTTTTAGTTGACACTGATATTTACAAGGAAAAAACACATTTCAAATGCCATAAAAACTTTAAAATTTAATTTATACTTCAATATTTGACACAAAATTACCTTTTTCATTGTTTCCTTTCCCACTATAACCTCATGCCCATCTTGCCCCATGCCATTCCTAAAGAACAGAATTCGGATTGAGGTCTTCCCAGTAAGTTTCTTCATTCTAGTAGAAAGAACAGGCTTGGTTTTCCGTCTCTTGACTTTAGTAGGAAACATCAGCCCATTCATTGTCCAAGTTACTTTCTTCATTAACAACAGATGGTCTAGAAGAGAATTTTTTTAAATCAATATTTGGCTTCAAAATTAAAAATGGACACATTATGATTCCCCTCCCCCTATTACCTATATCATATACACTGGCCAGTCTCCATTTAGATGCTGGTTTTTTGAAATGCTACCACCAGCTTCCCACTAACCGTGACATAAGCTGTAGCAAGCTGTCTGCTCTGATAGCCTGCATAAATCATCATTTCTGAAGGGAACAGATGTTCAGGGTATGAAAGAGTAATACCACAATTTAGTCCTAATTAAAATTCACCTTAGCATGCCTCTATCACTGATCAGATGCACTGGGCTGAAAGGGTCCAAGGTCCTTTGCTTACTATTCAACAACATGGGTCCTGAACTTTTGTATTCTTTAGGGTTGGGAAAACACAGTTTTTCTCTTTAATATGATTTATTATCCATGTTGCTTTAAAGATGATGACCTCCAAACAGTAACTTTATATGTAATTCTTCCCTTGTGACTAGAATGAAGGTGCCTTTTAGGACATTTTTGGTGAGAGATTCAAACTATTTCACTAAAAATGAAAACCAGTTTTGCATTAACAGTTTACTTTGACTTATTCATTTTCAAAGATGTATGCAGAAATTTAAGTTTCAAAACTCCCACTAATATTAATGGGAGTGCAACTAAATTACTATGTATAGCTTTGAAAATATAAGAGTGAGAACAGTAGTATTGCATACTAAATTGTTGTCAGCATTCCTTTCTTTTCAAGAGGCTTCATTTCATAAATAAATAATTTTCACCTGAGTATTTTACTTGTGCATTCAATTTATTTTAGATAATGTTTTATTTTCACATAAATACAGAGGTGCAATGATCCCTCTTTTATCTGATCTTTATATGTCCTAATGAGAGAAACAAAATATATTTGCATGTAACTGAATATAGCTGCATTTGTTCGCCCACATTCCCAATTAACACTTCTCTATTGTCATTCACCTTGCAAACAGCATGGCCTCTTTGACCTAGAAGCAGTATTTTACAGAAAATCTACTAGTATTGATATGAAATATGAGCAAGTCATTATAAATAATCTTCCAAGTCCCAGAATGGCTACATTAGATATTTAAAAAACAAAAACACTTTCTCTCTCTACCTCCTTCTTGATTTCTCTCTCAATATGTTTTTCTTTCTCTCATACACATACGCACACACACGTACAGGCATACAGACATATCCTATAGGCAGAAATATGAGCAAACTTGCAGAATAAATTAAACTAAATTATAGATATGCTTAAGCCTTCAAGAAAACATATTTTTACAGAAAACTAATAGTATCTCTGAAAATAAAATTTAAAAATCTCTCACTGGAGAATAAAAGTTAATAAATTCTTGTAGTTTAATAGGAGCTTGCCCATAACCTGAATGCCTCCAAAATGCTTTGAATGGTGGAAAGGTTATAAGCCTTAACATTAGGTTTGAATCTCAGCTCTGTTACTTAGTGACCCTAGATGAGTTATCCCATCCTGCATCTCTGATTTCTCATTTACAGAGTATCTAGTCATGCAGCCGCCCGCGGGCCAGATCCGGCCCGTTTGAAATGAATAAAACTAAAAAAAAAAAAAAAAGACCGTACCCTTTTATGTAATGATGTTTACTTTGAATTTATATTAGTTCACACAAACACTCCATCCATGCTTTTGTTCCGGCCCTCCGGTCCAGTTTAAGAACCCATTGTGGCCCTCGAGTCAAAAAGTTTGCCCACCCCTGAAGTGAGTACCATTCCACCACCTGATGAAGCTTAAATATTTTATAGGTTAAAGTGCCTAACACATTGAAGTTACTTTGTAAGTGTTTGCTTCTTCCCCCATGTCCCTGAAATCCTATGCTTAGTATGGAACATTAGAGTTTATTACTCATTACATCAGTCAGGATCCAACCAGGAAAACAGAATCTACCCAGAGCATTTGAGCCAAGAGGACTAACTGCAAAGAAGTGCTTGAGTATGTGATGGAAAAGACCAAGAAGCAACCAATGGACAGTGAGGCAACCCCGAGTTTAGCAACAGCAAGAAACCAAGGCCAGAGGGAGGAGGTGATACTGGTGCCCAGATTTACAGAATCTTGCCAATAAAGGATTCCCCCCTTTGATTACTTAGAATAGAGGCAGGATTATAGTTAGGCAAGTGAGGGGCCAAAAATGCAACATTTAAGAGTGCATGCTCAGGGTGGTGCAAGGACACAGCCCTTAGAGTGAGCACCTCCTTAAATTCTGTCCCGTAGCTGCTTCTCTCTCACCCTGATCCCAGCCCTGGCTCTGACTATCTCTTTTATATGTAAAACTCTTAAATTCCATTAAAATAATTCTTACTATTAGCAAGATGCCCTTTTATACAATTTATAGGCATTGATTCACATAGTGCTCTCAGCAATTTTATGGGGTAGATAATATCATATTCTCATTTATAGGTGAGAAAATTGAGGCACAGAGAAGTTCAATAATTTTCCCAGGGATCTTGCAGCTGGTACATGATTGCACTGGACTGTGAATTTCATTCTAGAAACCGTGCCCCTAGTCACTATACTATTCTGTCTCTACCATATATTTTCCGCCATTATCTCAAATTCAATATATCTAAAGCAAAATTTCACATCTTTCCACATAAATGTATGCACACGTCACATTTCCTATTTCTATCCACTGTCTCAGAGAGATCTTGAATCTTTACCTAGTATTCACATCTCTTCAGCCAATTGCTTATTAATTCAATGATACTTGTTTGGTGCCCACTCATCAATGTACCAGGGTGGCAGCTGTGAACAGGACAGAATAGCATGTGCAGATTACAGACCCCATTGTGCGTCCACTTAGCCTCTCTAAAGAGGTGACATCTGGGTAGGAAGGCCTCTATGATGAGAAGTTGGTCATGAAAATCTGGGGGAAGGTGAAAATCACAAAGTCTCTGAGGTGAGAATGAGTTTGCAAAAGAAAAATAAAGTTTGTAGGTCGATAAAGTAAATTTGTATGTAGAAAGTGGCCAGATTGTGGAGGCCAGGACACAGGGTTTGGATTTTATTCTGGAAGTGACGGGAAGCTATCCAACGGTTCTCAGTAGGGCACTGTATGAAGAAGAAACTATGGCAAAGTGTAGACTGTGGTGGTACCCCTCACCCCTCATATTCCTTTTACATTGGGCTAAGTTCCACTGCGATGAGTCCCAGCCACTAACACCTCACAGCTGCACCCTTCTCCTGAGAACTACCCTTGGTTGAAAGGAACCAGCCACCTAGCCAGGAACTGCCTGTGAGTGATGACCTCTTCCCTCGTCTCTAGAGGTGCAGCCCACAGCCAATGACTGACTGACTGGGGGACACAACAGCCAGTCTCCTTGCCTCAAGGAGGGGCAACTCCTGGTGGTGTGTTCCCCACTCTGTAGTGTGTTTCCCATTCCAGACTAGGGCTAGACCTCAGCTCAAAACAGGGCTTGGCCAAACTTCTTCCTCTACTGTATGCTGCTTCCTCACTCACTTCTAGGTTTCACCTAAGAGTATTCCCGCACTAAGTCTTTTGCACAAAACTCCCCACCTCAGGCTCTGCTTCTAGGGAACCTGACCCTAGACAGAGTTAATGAAGGGAAACCCAATTCCCAGCTATTTGTTCTTCATAGTACTATTAAAAGCATCATTCCTTTTCATTCCCAGCTGGCTCATTTCTTTCTCAGTCTCCTATCATATTTGATCTTCCTCCATTGCATCTGACATTCTACTAATGTACTCCAATTACAACTGAATGTTCCTAAACATCAATTTTGTCATTTTCTGAAGACAAAGATATTGGAGGTAGCTTTTGAAGCTTTCCACTAATCAATCAGTCAGCCTGTCTGTCTGTGTCTGTCAGGTAGTCAACAAATATTTGAGTCTATCCTATGTGCCAGACCTTGTGCAAGGAATATGAAAGATACACAGTCCCTTTCCTTAAACTTGTGTCTAACAAAAGAGTTTGCCAACAATCTGACACTACCCAAAGTTTCTGATTTTATCTTACCCTTGTTTAAAGCCAATCTGTTCATTATCTCTTCATTATGCCAAGTTCATTTTAACCCATCCTTCACCTATTCAAACTCAAGTCCTTCTCAAAATCCAGTTTAAGATCTTCCCTTATTATTCCAGCCCACAATGTCATCTCTCTGAATCCTTAGAGCATTTGCAGCCTGTACCACCCATGAATACATTCATTTATTCCATAATGTTTGAGAATCTCCCACATGCCCAGCACTGTGCTAGGTACTGAGAAAGAGCAGAAACTACCTGGAATTTTATGTAAATGTTGTATAGGTATATATCCTATTTCTGCTTCAATACTTAAACTTTTAGAAGGTAGGGATCAAGCCTGTATTATTACTTTGCTTCAGGTATAAACAAGTTCGCTACACATAATATAGTTATTAGATGTTAACTCTTCCTGTGCATTTAAATGTTCCATTGATAGCAATTTAATTTTATTTCAGGTTTCATAACATACCAATTGTTGAAAATACTTTATTACTTGTGTATATTTACCTAGCATCTTTATTCCCTACCTCTCCCCAGTATAAACTCAAATGTGATTGATCTACTACTCTGATGCTCATGGATGACCACAACGGCATAGAATTACTTCAGGAAAAGAAGAAAGAAGAAAACTTGCCAAGGAGAAATTCTTGGCAAACGAAGGTCTAGAAGGAAGAACGTAGACTAGAATAAATTCAAAGTTTATTAAAGATAAATTCTTATATATTCCTCAAGACTTTATTTGGAGGTCATCTCTCCTAGGAAGTTTTTTTCCAGCTTGGCCACCTCCCTTTCTGTTTTTGTGAAGATATCTAACACCGAACTTATCCCACTGTGTGTCCACTTGGCTAACATGCAATGCTTCCCTGATACATGGTGTAGGTGCTCAATGTATTAATAAATAATGCTACCTTTATTCCAATAAAACTTTGCTCAAAAAAACAGACTATATTCACAATGCCATTACCTTAAAACATCTAAAGACACTTAAACTCACTTAAAAAATATGCAGTCTTAAATAAAAATAAATCCATTTCTAAAGCTCCAAACAGGTTTTCTGAAAGAACTCTAAATGGATCTAATAAACCACATAATAAAGTAAATTTTAAAACAAATTTGAAAATATTCATAGCAAATTATATGTAGTTTTTTTAAAGGTACTCCTACTTTCCAGATCTTTGTTGATATTGACCAACATGGAAACACCATTGAAAACATATAAAACTTTTCATATGAATGAAGATTTTAAAACCAACCTGTAAAGCAGCCTAATAAAATAATACCAATGATGGCTAAAATGTATTAATTAACATACTAGATAGGCAGCATAGCCTAGTCCAGGGGTGGGCAAACTTTTTGACTCGAGGGCCACAATGGGTTCTTAAACTGGACCGGAGGGCCGGAACAAAAGCATGGATGGAGTGTTTGTGTGAACTAATATAAATTCAAAGTAAACATCATTACATAAAAGGGTATGGTCTTTTTTTTTTTTAGTTTTATTCATTTCAAATGGGCCAGATCCGGCCCGCGGGCCATAGTTTGCCCACGGCTGGCCTAGTCATTAAGAACATGGGCTCTGAAGCCAAATTCTCTGGATCTGAATCTTAACTTTGCCTTTTAAAAGCTCTGTCACCTTAGAAAATTAATTCAATTTCATTTGCCTCTGATCTTAGAAACGGGAACAATATTAGTAATTCCCTTATTTGTTGTGTGGAAGAAAGAAATTTGTACAAATAAAATACTTATGTATAAATATGGTTCACAGTAATATTGGTGACATGATTATCCTCATGATTTTCATCAAGAACTTAGCATAGAGAAAGCAGTGTGTTAAATACTTTCTATGCACTAACCCATTTTATCCTCACAACCTTAGGAATTTTGTCACATTATCATTTCCATTTTATTGACAAGGAAAATGAGACCTGGTAAATGAAGCAATTACATCTCTATCCAACATCCACTAGTTGGATCAGAGATAAGAAGACCCAGGCTGAATGATTCCAGTGCCAGTTTTCTTAACCATGATACTATACAATACCTCATGTGCCTAAAAAGTAACAAAAAAATTCTCTAACTTAAAATGACTGGATACCCCATGCTTCTTAATATTTTCCCACCTTCCACCATAGTCCTACCTTAGCAACATCTAAGAAGCAGCTGCCCGTAGTGCCCTTATGTTGCTCCAAAAGTCCTTATGAAAACTGCTGTGACTGTTTACAAATCTTTGTGTCTGTGGTCAGTCAGAATAGTCTGAGGCAGTAGAACAGGGTTTCTCAACCTTGGCAAGTATTGACATTCCTTTGTTCTTTGTTGTGGAAATGTCATGGACATTGTGGAATGTTTAACAGCAACCCTGGCCTCTACCCTCTAGGTGCCAGTAGCATTTTCCCAGTTGGGACAACCAAAAATGTCTCCAGGCATTAACTTGACTTATGGTTTCTCTGTATTTTGGGAAAAGATTACATTTTTTTATTCATGATTAATTACCCTTTTCATTACCATGTACCTCATTGAATTTACTCATAAACCAGGTATCATGGAGGATAGCTCAGAGTAGAAAGAAGCAAAAAAGCCATAGGCTTAGTGCATTACTACACATTGGCTTCAGAATTATAGAAACCTGAGACTGAAAAAGACCTTAAAAATTATTAACTCTAACCACCCATTTCATTTACTGTTTATTCATTCAACAAGTAAGTTCTGAGTGCCTACCACATATTCCCTGCTAGATACACTGCACAGAGAGCCCTTGGCCTGTTTGGAAAGACAGAAAAGGAAAAGAACACACAGTGTGGCATGTGCTGAGTCAGAGGAGTGCCCAGGGTATTGGGGGAGCATGGAGTGGGGGCACCTGCCACAACTTGAGGTGGTCAAAAAAGGTTCTCCAGAGGAAGAACATGAGGTAGGACTTGAAGGATTAATGGAGTGGGCAAGAGAGAGAGAGCATACTCCAGGTAGAGGACACTAGAAAGGTGAAGTATGATGGCACCTTGAGGGGAGACAGCACAGAGTGGTGTGGGGGTCCAAAATGAACCACCCCAAGATGTGCCTCAGTGGTATGCAGATTACTTTGAGCTAAAGGCAATTTTAGCTTCAGGCTCAGGAGAAACTTCTGTGTGCCCACCCTTAACTATTTAGAAGAATTTGAATAAAAGGCTTTGCTCATAATAAGAGATTATCAGAGATAACTTCATTTGACATATCTATAGCGCAGGGCAACCTTCTATTTACTAAATGTCTGTTATTATCATGCAAAGACCCTTTGAAGCCCCCACAGTACAGTACCTCATCCCTAGTTCAGGATGTCTTAGTAGTATATATACCTCAATCCCCCTTTCTATCTCAGAACCTCTTATGTATGCGGGGTCTCTGACTCTCTTAAGTATGTGGGGTTCCCGTGTGCACAATATTAAATTTGATTTTCTCTTATTAAGCTGCCTCCTGTTGATTTAATTATTCAGCCAGCCATAAAGAACCAGAGGGAAAGTGAAAATTTCCCCCTTCCTCACAGTGGCCATGGAGCAAGGAAGGTGGGAAGTAGCCAGATCAGAGCCATGTGCACAATACTGGGAAGTCCCACACTTTCATAAGCAGGCCATTACATCTTTTGGACAGGTGAGGCTATTGGAAAAATCTTCCTTATGTTACGGCAAAATCCATTTCCCTATGAAACAAAACTATTGGGAAAAATGAGGAAAAGAACAGGTCTACTACAGCAGCATGTCTCGACCTGCTGAAGAACCAGGACACCAGGTGACTCTTGTGCACATCACAGCTCTAAGGACTTCATCTTCATATGAAGAAATGTGGTTGAGGGCAAACAACAGAGGTAAGCATGATTACCTCCAAAGATGAGGAGAAAAACAGAAACTGATACTTCCATGCCAACACTGAGAGCCTGAGGATGCTCAGCAAAGACCTGAGTAGATTTTAGTCCCGGTGAGGAAGAGGAGTAATCTCAGAGGCTGGGAGAGGGTGGAAGGTAGAGTAATAAAATGTGGGGGCTGTGGGGCATGTGGGGTAGGGAGGCAGGATGAGTATTAAAAAAGAAACAGTGTCATCGAAATGCACTTTGATCTTTTAGGAAAGCATCCTAGCCATAGCTGCCAAATGCTTTCTACACCTCTGTTTTTCCTTAACTTTCAAGTCCTGAAACCCTGGCATCCCTCCCAGGACTGAAACTATCTGGTACTTTCCTAAGAATTAGAAAACAGCCTCCCCACCAACGCCCCATGGTGGAATTGGCTCCACACTCCCTCAGCTGTGCACAACAGTGAGCAGTGCCCTGAGCCTTCCCAAAGGTCACAGGATCTCCTTTGTTAGGACCTACCCTCGCTTTCAATAATAGTTAATAAGCATCTACTATATGCAAAGATTGAGGGGAGAGAATGGGCAAGAAAGGGCGTTCCTGAGAGGATGTGGGAAGGCTAAAAATCTCAGATCTATAGGTTCCTGGGAGAGTCATTTATACCAGCACTCCACTTCTGACCATTGTCTGGTCTCAGACAAGCATTAGCATAACCATTAGCCTCTCGGCAATGTAATTATTCTTGGGCTGGCTTACTCTGGCCCCCTGCCAAAGGGAAACATTCACAAATCTACATATGAATTTGGGGTAGGGGATATTTAATATACTCCTAAAAGTCCACTCACTGTTTACAGGCCAGCACGCTGCTCTAATGAGGTCTATCCCCTCCCCTCTCACCACCAACTCCTTGGGATATGGATGGTTCACCATGGTACTATTTCATTTGGTTCTTCATTCATCCATTGAACAAAATTTGTTGAGCGTCTATGAACTGCCAGGCCCTACACTGGAAAGTGATCATGAATAAGGCAGCTATGGTTTCTTTCCTAAGCAAACTTGGTCTAGAGGAAACAAGAGACATTTATTTCACCAGCAATTACAAATCTGATTACAAAATGGGACCGTGAGAATGCAATGGGTGCTTATCCTTAGTAGTGGGAGCTTCCACAGACAGTAGGACCAAATACAATTCCTACCAGTGCATGAATCTCAACAACAGGAGGCTTGGAGTTTGTTCCCCTTTGGAGAATTCTTGAATTTCTACCTCATTGACAGTACTCTAAGCAAAGGCTCTATCCTAGGACCCAACTGCCAACGAAGGGGTCCTAGTCTCGCCTTATCACCTCATCCCCTCCTTTAAATTTGCCACCCACACCTAATGGGTTCCAAAACAATAAGGACCAGATCTATCCCAGTTTCCCTCTCTCAAGCATTTCTCTCTAGAACAGTGGTTCTCAACCTTCCTAATGCCGCGGCCCTTTAATACAGTTCATGTTGTGACCCCCAATTTCATTGTTACAAATTGAACATAATTAAAGCATAGTGATTAATCACAAAAACAATATATAATTATATGTGTGTTTTCCAATGGTCTTAGGCGACCCCTGTGAAAGCGTCGTTCAACCCCCAAAGGGGTCGCGACCCACAGGTTGAGAACCGCTGCTCTAGAAAGTTAAGAGCCTATTGGGTAAGGATGGGGTTGGGGGCTACAGTCCAGTGAAGTTCTAAGGCTTAACAAAACCTTGGAAAGTACTTTCCTGATACCATTGTAATGTAACCTAGTTATAAATAACTGGAAAGGAGCAACAGGAAAGCCAAATTTATAGACATTCATTTGTGCCACTTTGCCATGAAGCATGCCCAGTAAAGTCTAGGGAAGGTACTTATTTGTCAGTCACATCTGGGAACAGGTCATTGGCCAGAATAGGTGTGACCACTGCAAGCACAGGAAAATTTGAGATATTTTTTAAAAATATGCTTTAATTTTTTTTTAGAAAGAGAGAGAAAGAAACATGGATGAGAGAAAAACTTCAGCATGAATGGGCTGCCTCCTACACGCCTTCTACTGGGGATCGAAGCCACAACAAGGAATCAATCCAGTGACTTCCTGGCGCACAGGTCGAAGCTCAACAGTGGAACCGCACTGGCTGGGCAGATTTAAGATATTTAATCTCCTAAACACAGGAGTTCTATCTCTTGTTGGCATTTGACTCCTGACCTGTGGAACTCTCACACTTCTGCTCTTTTGCATTCGCCTACATGGCTCACGGCCATGTGGACCACACATAATGGACTGGTGGACTGCAACTAGCCTAATACCAAACCAGACCCATCTTCACCATGGAACAGAAACTCTGGAGACTGGATTTGCTTCTAGCTCTCCGGAATCCCCAGCTGCACCTCTTTGAGGACTGCTTTAAGAGAAATGGGACTTTACAAACCTAGGGATGTAATTCCATGCAAATAAAAATGACTCATGGGAGTCTCAGAAAATTCTTTTTCTTGAGATAGCCTAAGGACCCCACTCCCATTAGCAACAGAGAAAGACCATCCACGCATTTCCGATAACATCCCATCCCGGTCACATCCCAGCTGCTCTGGGACTGCCAAGCCCCCTTGCCTGTTCACATGCTTACTCTCCTACAGCACACAGAGACTGCCAGGCTCCAACCATAATTTATATTTCATTATGAAAAATCCACATCCCAGTTTATTTTCATGATTTTGTTTACAACCAAATCATGGAAAAGATAAAGTACCTTTCCGCTTGCTTCTGTGTTAGAAGGTCTATTAAAATGCCATTACATTTCCTTAGTGTACCTAAAAAAAAAACAACAATGCCTCTCATAAAATTAAATAAATCTGGGTGCTCCTTGATTTGTAAGTGTCTATTTTGCATGTATCAAGCAAAAAAAGAGAAAGAATATATTGCCTCCTCTGGCACACAAAACAGCAGCAAACTTGCAGCTCCAAATCTACAAGCTTCTTAAAAATCCTATTTTTAAAAATGCATTTTCTGGTAGTTTGATAAGCACTTGAAAACACATTCATGTTGACCGCCAAGTAGGTATAATGACGTTAAATATGAACAAGCCCGTCATTTCATGGGTGCAAGATGAACTTATAAAAGATAAATGCTCTGACAGTAAGAAAACATACTGCTATATTCAATTATATCATCTGCTCAAAGTACAATTGCTTCTATGTTTGGTAAATAGATTAAATCTTATAAAGAACAGGTCACATTCCTGTGTTCAACTGAGTTTCTAGTCACTCCCTTTTCTCTACATACTTGTGTTCTTTGTTTCTGCACGTTCTTAAGTGTCATCATTTATTGCTATAGGCATGATGGCTATATTTAAGTAATAATGACAGTGGTTGTTATTAGATTTTTAACCCAGTAACACTAGTCTAACATATTTGAAGTATGTCTTCAATTTAAATTTGATTAAAATTACAAACGTTCCATCTATTGTGTCAATCAAAATGTTGTCAATCTTCTGCTGAACTTTCCTATGAACTTTCTTGAAATAAGTTATGGCAGCTAAAAGTTACGGCTAGCCTTGGGCCATAAACATTTTTAAAAATATAACTCTTGGAGCCTTGGCTGGGTGGCTCTGTTGGTTGGAGTGTTATCCCATACACCACAAAGGCTGTCAGTTCAATCCTGGTCGTGGCACATACAGGAAACATACGATGGATGTTCCTCTCTCACATTGATGTCTCTCCCCACCCCCTCTCTCTTAAATCAATGAACATATCCTCAGGTGAGGATTTTTAAAAAATAACTCTTGGAATAGAGCAGAGAAAGGGCATTTGGGGCTCCTTTTATAAAAGGACTTGATTCTGACTTACACCCCAGAAAAAATTATCAAGGCAAAAACCACAAAACAGTGAGAGTTCAAAGGCTCTGTGATTCAGATTTTCACAATATGCTGTACACACAAGTGTTTGGCAGACATTTCAATTGAGTTGTATGCATTTTTAAAATCTCAGACGAACCAAATACCTTTGGTAGCAACAACAGGTACTTGTGACACATGTATGAAAAGCTGGTGGAAATACAATGGTTGCAGACACCTATTATACATGGTAGATTTCTACATAATCGTCTTATTTACTCATCGTAACGCAATGAGGTGTATAGTTTTAGGCTCAATCTTTGGATGAGGAAACTAAGGCTTAGAGATATTACATGAATTGCACAGCTTCTCACTGTAGTTTGCTTCCTTGGCAGTGATGAAGAAAGTAGAGACAAATGCTGTTCATTGTTGTTTTTTCCAGAACCTGCCAGCTATTCTGGGAAGGTCAGAGTGAACACAAAATCTAATTAATGGCCTTGGGATCTTAATATGCTTCTAAAATGCTATTGTCTGTATTCTCTTTAGACAAGGGATTTATAGACAATTCATTTTCAAATAATTTATATATTTTTTAGAAAAACAAGACAATATCCAATAATCCTTTAATTATCTCTGTTTTACAGGTAAGGCCATTGAAGCACAGACCAACCTGTCTAGGGTCGCATAACAGATACTAGAATCTGTGAGATCTTCAAGTCTAGTGCTCTTTGCACTAAATAATAATGCATTTCTCATGTCTCTCCTAAAAGATGTTTGAAAACATCAAAAACACAGTTGGAAAGGCAAAACCCTCTGAAACAGTAACTGTCAAATATATAAATGAATTCCCAGGTAAAGTAACAAGCAGGGTAGACAGACAATGGTGTAAAAGATTTTACTTAAAGGTAACTGCAAATGCCTGCTTCATTTTTTAAAATGCCTCCTTGTTTCTATGACATTGCTTGTTCTCATGATAGCACCCTTTTTAATTCCTTTATAACACACTATCAGTAAATACCTTACATAGTTCTTTATATACTTATAATGTCTACTGCTTGCTCCTTTCACCTCACTAGAAGCTAAGCTCTAAGAGACATTTGTTGTGTTCACACCGTCTCCTTAGGTTTGGTGCAACATCAGGCACATTGTAGGAACTCAATAAATGTTTGTTGAGAAAATGATTGCGTAAATAAATGATCTCTTTCTAACTATTCTTCTGCCTCCTTGGACATGGAAGCATAATTTTTTTATCTCCCACACGATCTTTCAGCTCTAGACAGGGAGATATTCTCTCTGTCCACTCTTACCCATGCAGCAAACAATTCAAGGTAATAAAGACAACATTTATAATCCTTCTGAGTTAATATCGTAGTGAGAATTAAAATTTATCAGGTTTCTTTACAGCATGACAGAAAGACCTGACCCCAAATCCTAAATCAGATGTGTGGTTCTATGAATAGAAATTTTTGGATTTAAAAAAAGTTCATGTGGTGCATATATCCTAATGGTGCAAATATCATATATTATGTAATACTCCCAGTAAGGTCCAGGGTAGCAGCCCATAATCAGATGAATATGTAAAAAATTTCGATATTTCTCAATGGTTTAGGAGATGCTACCTCATGAATGTTCTAGACTTTCCTGTTATCTAAAGACATTTTTTTGCCATTATCTTTAGATACTTTAGATCTAAAGTATAATAAGGATACTCTACATACTTATTTACAGATTTAAAACTTGAAATCAGGAAATAAAAAAATATACACCTATACTTTAACCCTCATTTGTAGAAATAATAGAAGCATGTGCTACCTCAGAAGAAAGTGTTTTCTCTATAGTATAATGTCACTTTCCTGCTTTGGAGTATATGCAGTTAAGTGGGAGATACAATGGACTGACAAATAACCTCACCTAATCCATATGTTATTCAAACAACATGAAAACAGAGAATTTGGGAAGGCCCACTCTACCTCCTGCTGTGTCTGCTCAAATTAAGCAGTAGTCACTTTACAGGTGAGCACCAGGAAGGCCAGTACCAGCTTTCACAGGACTAAAGCAGCCATGGGTGTCAGCAGCACTGTGGCATTGTCTTGAGACCAGTAGCAAGAACAGCACTCGGCGATGTGATGTGGATACTGGGCACTCCTTGAAACTTGTGCTTTTTCTTTTTAATCCTCACCCAAGGTTATTTTTCTATTGATTTTTAGAGAGAGGTAAAGACAGACAGAAATATTGATGTGAGAGAAACACATTGATTGGTTGCCTCCTGCACATGCCCTGACTAGGGCCCAAGGCTGGGGAGGAGCCTGCAACCAAGGTACGTGCCCTTGACTGGAATTGAACCTGGGACCCTTCGGTCTGCAGGCTGATGCTCTATCCACTGAGCCAAACCAGCTAGGGTGAAACTTGTGCTTTTAACACAACTACTTAAAAATCAACAAATCCAGGAGACAGAATAGAAGAGAGTATAACGTGTGAATCCAGGTTCATTAAACTAATGCATTTTTTTGAAAAACAAAATATGACAGAACATTTCATTATTGTCGCAGATACGAGAAAAAGTGTTATGCTGCTATTTATAATGTGTCCTGTGTGTCATGGAATTGAACTATTTCCAAATCATCAATAATTAAAATGATGAGAATCCATCATTTCACTGACATTTACTTCTACATGAAAAGATGGCCTGTTTTAAATGTGCTCACACATATTCTTGTCAATCACAAGCTGTCACAGCAAATTATTTCACTTTGTAGATCACATGACAACAAAAAATCTCTCAGTTTAAATTTAGATCTTAGGTGTAATATCTTGAACTCTTTTCATGGATTTTTTTCCTGTGACTACATCTTCACAATACAGTATGTAAAAGATGTAAAATGTTATTCATAATACTCAGTTACACCTCTGGTTAACAAAACTCAGGACTTAAATGAATCACTGTAAGTGATAACTCTAAAGCTAAATGGTAGGATAGAACAGATAAGAGAGAATGAAATTGGGAAAAAGGAGACATATGTACTACTATTTGTAATACTTTAAACAATAAAATAAATTTTTAAAAAACAGAATGAAAATATAAAACTTAAAAAAAATAATTTCTAAACAATCAGAGCTCTCTACATTGGAAGTTAGACCTAATGGATTAGGTCCAAGCAGTGTTTTTTTCCCTCATCTTCATTAAGATATTTAAGCAGCTTCAGGGCATGAACCGTTTTTTATGCTAGGTTTGCACTGCCAAGCAGTTATAAAGCAGCTGAACTCTTATAAACCCCATGAATCTGATGCAAGAATTTTCACTGTGCCCCATTAAGCAGAAGATTCAAGAACATAATACCTAAACTGCATGTCCATAAATCTGAAAACTTTTAAGTGTCTTTTCAAACAATTCATTAACTACATCTTCACAATTCTAGCAGAATCATTAATCAATTTTACTCTCCAAGTGCCAGAATTGTAAGACCTAACAAGACAGTTGATTAACATCAACTTTCTTTATAAAATATTTCTATTTTACCCCATACATAACTAATCTTTCTGCTTAAGTATTCAACTTCAAAATGCAAGAATTATTCTAATATTGCATTGCAATAGGGAATCCTTCCTGTCAGTTTTGACCTTGGCCTGACCTCTATATACAAGCTTTGTGTTTTGAGGTATGTGATGAATAGCTCTCTAGGTTTCTATTAAATCCAGTGCCACTGGTTGTCAACAGTGATACTCAAAAGAGGTAGTAAAATAGTTAAAAAATCAGAGATGTTCTCTAAATAAGTTAATTAAATATTACATCTAGGCAAACAACAACAACAAAAAAAAACAGAGATGTTCTGCGCATATTTTTCTACCTTAGCAAATCTGGAAATAGGTCAAAGGAAGGCATTTTTTTATTATCTACATTGTTTTTCCAAATTAAAAAAAAAATGAAGTATGGAAATATAATTGCCAAAATATACACAGGCTTATTTGGCCTTCCTGTGCCAGAAATTAAGTAAATTTTCCTTCCCTGTCACTTTGTTGAATAGTGCTCTCAGTTTAAAGGATTTATAACTTATTTACCCAGTTTATGGTCCTTAAAGACCAGGGCTTCTATCCCTATGCCAGGACTCTACAGATAGTAGATACTTAATAAATATTAAACTTAGATTAAACTGAATTCAAAATTGGAGATGAAAGAATAATCATAAAAAAGAAATCAGACTATGAACTCTTCTTCCCACCTGTCTCTGATCTATCCTAGTACCTGGCACATAGTATGCTATCAATGAAAGTTGGCTGAATGATTGAAAATCAGTATATTGAAATAATAATGACCAGTTGCTGACTCTAATGTCTGTTGGTTAACTGTATATAAATTATTCATGCTCATTTAGAAAAATAAAAGAGTAATACCCAATTCTGCTAACTGTTGTACCCCGGTTTACCTTTAGAATGTTTGCTTTTCCAACGTCTGAGAATGCCCTCTTACCCTAAATTCATCTACTACCTTCAAAACTATTCATGAATGTTTTATTTTTTTATGGTACATTCAGGACAACAAGTTGGCAAATTATTGATTTATCTATAAGACACATGCGAGAAAGGTAATTTTAACTTGATTTGAGAAAGTGTATGTGACATGAAATATGTATACATATGTATGACATATATACATACATATAAAATTTCCTCACACCCCTCTCAAGTTATTTAAATCAAGTTATACATATACATTATCATACATATATACACACATATGTATAATATTTATTTACATTTATATTCTTAATCTTCTGAAAGAAATCAAATGCTGATCTTTAGGCTTATCTATGAACTTAGATGAGTGGTTTTTTTCCCCATTCTACTTATCCTAAGTCTTTTTAATGGACATGTGATATGCTAGTCTGTGTCCAAGCTCACCTACCATTTCTTTTCTCAAAAGACAAGGCACATCTGCCACCTGCTCTACTCCGTGTCCCAGCAACAACTGTCGAGCAGCATAAAGATTGATTATCAGTCAAAAACCATTGCACAACACCAGATTTTGGTGGGTTAAGCTTGCTGATCCAGCAAGAGATGGTGTGAAATTTTCAGGAGTGTGTGCCAACATTTTGGTGCTAAAAGAACAGCAGTGCATGTCACAGTGAAACACAGCCAAAGATATGCAGACAAAGCAAAGAAGTTTTTGTTCGGGACTTGGCTTTAAAAAGGATAAAAGAGAAAACAAAAAGTAGGGGGAAATTAGTTTGTACATTTAAAAATCATCCACCAAGCTTAGTCATGTGTGTAACATTAGTATTTTAAGCATACATGTCCAGGAAATTTTTTAAGAAGCTTAGATGTAAGTAATTTTTTATATATCTCTTCCATTATTATAAGAAAGGCAAATATTTCTTATTAATAAAAACAATCAAGGATCTTAAGAAAGTACTAATTATATAAATACCTGAATATAAAAAACTCAGAAACATTTACCTACAAAGACTCATGCTTATATGTAAGCAGATGATTAATGAATACAAAATAAAGGCAGCCATATTTAAAGTTACAACAAAGTTAGAAAATGATATGAGTCTCCACTATTGTATAGGTAATTTTTACTGAGTATTGTAGCAACAAGTTTCTTTACAAGGACCAAATTAACTCAAACTTTCCATTGAATTCAATAAATTATTTCCTGATGATCAAGCATTATGAAAGAGACAGAAATCTTAGTATTATTTTATATGATAACATTAATAGAGAAATAATTTTTACCACTTCATCTGTAATCAACTCCAGAGTTACTTTTCTTCTACTTATGCAATTACTGCCTAGACTTGCCTTTGGCTCATCAGCTTTTTAGCAGTTGCAGGAAAAAAAACAAAACACCACAACTTTTAATAAGATATAAAAAGCATAAGGGAGCACAGCAAGCAGTTAGATACACTGAATTTGTATGGCAAAGCTGTGTCATTTAAATGTGATTACCACATATAGGATTTGATAACAGACTTAGATATGGCATTTGGATATGGAATATCTAGAAGAATATTCTTAGATAGAAGTACTTTCATTTATCTCTTAAAATGTATTTTTACCACTAAAGAAGGAAAAATGTTTTCAGTTTAGAAAATGTAAATGCACATTTTAAAAAAAGATCTTATCTACAAATAGCTCTAAAATATGTGTTTCTGTTTATATTTCATATATAATTTATATTATTATAATTTCTATCATGTATATAAGCATATATATATTTCAAGGTAAAAAAGTCAAGCTGTAGCATTTACATTATGAAAAATTTTATTAGGAAAATTACATGTATATAAGAATTATGTGTTCATTACTGGCCACACTTTCATAATTATGTTAATGCCATCTGAAAAAAGACCAAGAGTGTAAATGAATAAGTGATACTTGAAACTTTGAACTATTTTCTAAGAGAATAAGTCTAATGAATTATGTCTGTTGGGTGTCACAGAAACTAAACAGTAAATTCAATAATCTCTGATTTAATTTATTATATTTTCACCATTTAACCTCCTGCAGGCTCCCTAATGTCTATTCAGATCTATATTAAATTAAGCACCAATGCTAATGAAGGGCAATAAACGTGGCTGTCAGTGGATTTTTCTTTCATTAACCACATTATCCTCTTACTGAGCTGTAAATGCGTAAACATTAGTTTTGTTAAACCATGCAAAAAAGACAGGATGAAAATCATTTTTTAATTGCATCCCTCAAGCCATTTACTGTACGTGGGGGTAGGATTTTCTTTTCTTTTTTACCTTTAATTTTTTTGAATGGATCTAAAAAGGGCTCTCCCATTGAAACATAAACGTCGGCTTCATGGGGTATGTCTTCAGGTTCGAGGGCTTCAGAGCCATCTGCCAAGAACACTCGTCGTGCGGCCATGTTCAGATGCAGCTTCTCCGTGCACTCCTCCAGCAACTGGGAGAAAGCAAGAGGTAAGAGAAAGTGATTCACAAAAGGAGAGTTACACATTTCCATGAGACCAAACATGCTTCCAATCAAAACAGAAACTTGAGGCAATTGCCAGAGTCCACCAGTATATTTTCTAGCAGTTGAAAATATACAAATAAAAGATAAATTACAGCACTAAGAATATCTAATAATTGTCTATTTTTAGTCCTTAAATATCCTGTCAGTTAAATGTTTTTATAACTCTACAAAATATAACATGTGTTTCACTAAATGTGTTTCACTTTTTATACGTTGGTGAAAAAGGAAAGGAAAGGAATACCTGTGAATTTTATGTATACCTAAGCAATTTACAGGTTCATATTACTAAAAAGAATATTTTGACAGAATAAATGTCATTTTTCTCCACTTTTATATTTTAAAGAGAGTAAGGGAAGAAATGAAGCAATAAAAACTTTTGAACACTAGTTACCAAGGAGATGGTTTGTACAGCAACTTTGGCAAAGACTGTTCTAGATCCATTTTTGTAAGCTGTTACTCTAATCACTCTGGGTTGAAGCTTATGTCTTTGAGAGATTCTGTGCCAATTCTGGGCCGACTGAAATTTTAAAGAAGAGAACTCTACAACTCTGAAGAGAGAGGAAAAAAAAGTAAAAATCGTTGCATGTTAATTAGTAAAAACATTCAAAACCATATTATCCTGGATATTTTTTACACATACATATAAGCTCTAATGACTGTAAGTATTCTTCAAAAAAACTTTTTATAGTTGTATCTAACTACTTAAATATTTAAAAACACTTAATACAGGATAAGTTTGCCAAAACTGTTCATGGGACAGTTTATTTCAGAATAAATCATTTCTATCATTTTACTTATAAAACATCACAATACTTGTTTTTAAAAATGATATTTTTATATTAATTATGTTCTGATAGAAAGCATAAAATAGCAATATGGTCTTAATATTATAAAATACTTAGTGGAAAAATTTTTCCTTTAAGTTTTCATATTTATCAAAGTTCTTTGATTTATTTTAAAAGATTGCAAATTCAAGCAGATCATGACAACATTTTTTAGTCTAAAGTCAATTGTAATTGCTTTCATTTCAAATTATCTGGAGGAAGTAAAAGAAAATTTCTAAGTTTTGTCTTCAGTCAAAACCAATGTCAATCTTACTATTTTCTCAGCAAAGCATGTAATTGACTAAAATGTCAAATTTTTACTTCGGAGTTCTGTAACTAACCCTGATAATTCTTAATGCTACAAAAGGCAAAGTAAACATTTTAAAATAAAAACTTTAGGGAAATTAAAATCACAATATATCCGCCTATTTAAACATATGAAAATAATGGTAGCATCAGTTTCTTGATTTGACTTTTATTTTACAAATATTTTATCCTATCCACAAACTCTTAGGTTAAAAGATTATTACAAACTATGTAAAAGTACACAAAATAGTTTTATAATAAGTTCATTACAATTTAGTTTTATTTTGGAATTTTGGTTAAATATCAAAAGTATGCATTTCTATTTTTAAACAAATACCTAGTAAGCAAAGATCTATCATGGTCCTAGACTGATTTTGTTTTAAATATTTTTTAGAGTTTTATAGTATCCAGGTTGAAATATATTTCATGTTTTCCACAAGTGTAATTAACTTTCTACCCCTATGCTTTCAAAGAAAAAAAAATAAAAAACAGAAACAAAACCCTAGCACTAGAAATGTGCTACATTTTAATGTCTGAAATAACCAATTGAATCATTATGAATTCTGCTCAAAGGGAAAAGCCTCAACAGTTGGTTAAAAAGAAGAGAGCACAGCTTTGATTACCTCGGTTGACCCTCCGGAGCACTGACAGGTCTGTTTCTCTTGGATGCTGATATAAAACAGGAATTGTTGTTTCTGTTTGATTTGTAGCTGTCCGGGTATGATATTTCACCATGCCTATGATCTGATACTGTTTGATGTGTGGAGCAATTTTGAAGTCCTGACCCTTCTGATATTGCTGCTGAAAGCAACAGTCTGTTGGGGCCAAACTGAGGCTGCAAATAATCTTTAGTAGTTTTAATAACTGCTTTTGCCTGAGATGTCATAAACTCCCTGGAAGAAACAATGCATGGAAGAATACAGTGAATTGATTTATATTCACTTATTAACAACTACCACATAATAACTGGTTTTGTACTATGTGCTAGACAACATACTACACGCTTAGCCATTATTTTGTTTAATCCTTACAATATCCCTGGGAAGTAGGTACTATTTTTATCCCCATTTTCCAGATTTAAGAAATTGTGGCTCTGAGAGGCTATTAATTTGCCCAACCTCAAATAATTATTTACTTGGCAGGGAGAAACTGAACCCAAGCGGATCCTAGGACAAAACCCACATTCAGCCTTGGCCAGTGGGCTCAGTGGTTAGAGCGTTGGTCCGTCAACCAAAGTCTCCAGTTAGATTTCTGGTCAAGGGCATGTACCTGGGTTGCAGGTTCCAAACCCAGCCCCCAGTCAGGGTGCATGCAGGAGGCAACCAACACATTGATCTCTCTCTCTCTCTCTCTCTCTCTCTCTCTGCTTCTCTCTGTGTGTCTCTGTCTCTCTCCAACCCCTCCCTGCCTTCTACTTGCTCTAAAAAATCAATGGAAGAATATCATCTGGTGAGGATTAAAAAGAAAACACTCATGTTCATAACCATTAAATGTACTTACATACTTAAAGAAGAAAGCTGTGTAATCCTTGAAATAATGTAAGTAAAATTTTTAAGTTCTTAGATTAATTACTTAAACACTAGCACTCTGCTAAGTATTAGGAAATACAAACGTTAAAGAGATTTGGTTCCTACCCTTGAGAAAGTTGCAAACTAAACCCTAATAAAGAGAGAATATATGTTAAATAAACTGCTTAAACTCCTTGAAGACAAACTTATGTAGGCTGGAATAAAGTTGGGAAAGGCTTCACAGCAGACCTGAGATTAAGGTGACTAACTCATCCTGGTTTGGCAGTGAAAGTCACACATCCTGAGGGTTTCAGGTCATACAGCTTATTACCAGAATACTCAGAAAGTTCAGAAAGTAAATGTACTCCAGAAAGGCACAAAGAGAACTAGAAAAACATTCATTGCTCTCTAAGATACTCTAGTCACATAAGAACTCTAGTAGACTGCCACATTTTTGGCTCAGAAACCTCACCTCTTCCTCTTCCTATAACATTACCATTATTTCCTATCATTATTTCCAATGATTTTAGGAATTGGTCATTTTTTTTAAAAATAATAACCTCTCTTTGTGTTCACATATTGATGAGGTTTTCTACCACATGCTGGAATTTGACCTAATTTTATAACACAGATTTTATTCTTAACATTCTATGTCAGTATTATTATCTTGTCCTACAAGTCTATGCTACGTCTCTACTGTAAATCTTTCATTATATCTGTAAATAATTCATACGGTATACACAGACTTCAGTAGTGTCTTCCTCAGTAAGATTTCTATGCTACCCTTGTATATAGGAATATACTTCCTGTGCACTGATGTCTGCCCTGGTAGACCTGATAGCTGGAATCACTATATCTCATTCATTATTTCCTACCATCTAAAATGCTAGGCCTCTTGGCATTTGTATGTCTTCTTTGGAAAAGTGTCTATTCAGGTCCTCCACCCATTTTTTAATTGGATTGTGTGTCTTCCTTTTGTTGAGTTGTATGAGTACTACATATATTTTGGAAATTAACCTCTTATCATTGTATCATTGGCAAATATGAACCCATATAGTGGGTTCCCTTTTCTTTTCTTTTTTCTTTTTTAATCCTCACCCACAGATATTTATCCATTACTTTTTATAGAGAGTGGGAGAGAGAGGGAAAGATAGAGAAAAATATCGATGAGAGAGAAACACATCAATTGGTTGCCTCCTGCACAAGCCCTGACCAGGGCCTGGGCCAGGGAGGAGCCTGCAACCAAGGTACATGGCTTTGACCAGAATCAAACCTGGGACTCTTCGGTCTTCAGGCTGACACTCTATCCACTGAGCCAAACCAATTTGATGCTGGTTTATTTTGCTGTGCAAATAGCTTTATAGTTTGATGGAGTCCCATTTTTGCAGACTGGTGCAGCCACTATGAAAAACAGTGTGGAGTTTCCTCAAAAAAATGAAACTGCCATTTGACCCAGTGATCCCACTTCTAGGAATATATCCTAAGAATCCTGAAACACCAACCAGAAAGAATTAGACACCCTTATATTCACAGCAGCATTATTTACAACAGCTAAGATTTAGAAAGAATGTTGATCAGTACATTAGTGGAATACTATGCAGCTGTAAAAAAAGAAGGATCTCTTACCCTTTGAGATAGCATGGAAGGACCTGGAGAGTATTATGCTAAGCTAAATAAGCCAATCAGAGAAAGAAAAATATCACATGATCTCACTTATATGTATAATCTAATGAACAAAAAACTGACAAATAAAATAGAACCAGTGACATGGAAACATGGAACAGACTGACAAGTCTCAGAGGGAAAGGGGAAGGGGGCAGGAATTGATTAACCAAGAAAATTATATGCATTTATGCATTGCCCATGGACATACACTAGAGGTTGGTGAAGGATTGGGGTGGGTTGGGAACTGGGTGGAGGGGTGCAGTGGAAGAAAAAAGGGACATCTCTAATACTCTCAATAATAAAAACTCAAAAAGTAAAATAAGATGCTAGACCTCAATTTCTTTCAAATATTCCAATTCATCATTGTATTATTTCTTTTACCATTGGTATAAAAGCATTCTTTTTCAGCCTGAAAACTAAATGCCACTATATATTAGGATGACATAAGAACATCAATCACATTACTTCAAAACTATATCTTTTAAAAATTATCTATCAATCACCTATCTGTCTGTCTATATTAGTTTTCTATTGCTGTGCAATGAATTAGCACAAACTTAGTGACTTAAAACAGCACCTGTTCATTACCACACAGTTTTCATGTATCAGAAGTCTGGGCAATGCTTAACTGGACCCTTTGCTCAGGATCTCAAAATGCTGAAATCAAGGTGCTAGCTGGGGCTACAGTTTCATCTGATGCTCAGGGTCTTCTTCCAAGCTCTTTCAGGTTTTGTCAGACTTTAGTTCCTTACTGCTACAGAACTCATAGTGGCTATCATCTTTGAAGCCAGTAGGAACTCACTCACCTCTCTGACTCTTCTGACTCTGATCTCTGAATTGTCATTTAAAGGTTGATCTGATTAGGTCAGGCCCATCCAGGATAATCTCCCATTTGGTTAACTAAAAAACACTGATTATGTTCCTTAACCACAACGGCAAAAATCTCCTTTGTCGAATCTGAAGGGAGATCATCTATGTGGAGGCTGCCGGAGGAGCAAGGGGTCCCAGCTCCAGACCCCCATCTCAGGGTCCCAGAGCTGGGGAAAGAAATCCCTATGGGCAGTAAGAACTACAGGCTGTAAAAACCAGTATGGATTGGGGCTCAGTGACACAGAGCTGCTGGAGAACAAGCTGTTCCTTTTAAAAGGCTGACACCATAAATTGAACTTACAAGGTCTTGCTTCCTCGGAGCTCCAGCACCAGGGAGAGGCTCTGGGGAATATAGACACATACGAGGAGGAACTGGATTGTCTGGCATTGGGGCAGGAACTTGGGGGCAGCTTTCTCCCAGATGGAGGTGCTCACAGGGATCATTGTTCCTATGCTGGAACCTCCCCAGTTGCAGGGCTGACTGGCAGCCATTTCTGTTTGCTCTGCCCTGCTGATTCCCTAAGACCCAGCCTCATCCAATTTACAACCCCACCCAAGTTGTGTGCAGCAGCTTTTAGATAATAGTGGCCTGTCCTTGCTCAGGCTAAAATCTCTCAAACAAGCTGCAGCTGGGTCAGGGAGCCTCAACCCTATCAATAAAAGGCCCAAGATCCAGCACCAGCACCAGCTTACCTTGCTTCATAGCTGGGCCTCATATGGGCACTTCCAAACCCGATGCAAAGAGGAGGAATCTGCAGATCTCTCTGTAGTTCCTGCTGGGTGGCCACAGGAAGTGACTGACTTTGCACCTCCCTGGAGATCCAAGAGCCAGTGTACCCAGTGGTCAGTGTCAGACCATACCAGATTACAACTCTATACATCCATAAGCAACACACTCAAGGGGCAGACTCAGTGAACACCTAAGCCCCACTGAAGCAAGTCCTGCTCCATAGGGATGTCTCCTTCACAGCAGTTCTCCCACTATAGTCAAAGTTGGTCCTCACAGCCAATTGGCCTGGAGGTCAATTCATCCCAGTGACACCAACAGCAATCAAGTCTCAACTATAACAAGACTGTACACAATCCACAAAGGGGTGCACATAGAGTGCCCAGCTCAGGTGACTGGGAGGCTGAGCCACTGGGCCCTATAGAACACCTACTACACAAGGCCACTCTACCAACTCAAGGGGACAGAGCAACTCTACCCAATACATACAAACAAACAAAATGTGGAGACAAAGAAACATTTCACAAATGAAAGAAATGGAAGAAAGCAAAGTACTGGATATAGAGTTCAAAACCATGGTTATAAGGTTACTCAAGAATCTACTAGAAACCTCCAAATGGAAAAGGACCAGTCAGAAATTAAGCATACACTGACTGAAATAAAGAATAATATACAGGGATTCAACAGTAAAGGATTCTGAAAATCAAATCAACGATTTGCAATATGAGGAAGCAAAAATCACCCAACCAGAAGAGCAAAAAGAAAAAGAATCCAAAAATATAAAGACAGTGTAAGTGTAGGGAGGAGCTATAGGGTCAAGCCTCAGACTGACCTGTGGCAGGGCCACAAACAAGTCCTAACTTGGAGGGCAGAGCCCTCCTAGCATAATTAAGCATGGCCCTATAGTCCTCCCTTGTTCCTAGGTAGCTAATGGGCTGTGGGAGGTGCAGCAAGTGCTGCCTAAACAAAGCTTGATAGAGAGTAGGGAATGGCAACAACAGGAAAGAAGCAGATTTGAAATTTGCAAGAACATTGTAAATATGTTGACCACTTCCCTTGTTTTGCTTTGTGTGCTCTGACTATAAAATAAAGCTTCGGCTTACAGGCTGTGTCACTGTGTCCTCATCCAGGCACAAGTGAACCTACATAGCCCCAACTGTATTCTCCTGTCTGTCTTCTTTAATTCTTCACCACTCCTCATCAGGTTCACCCTTGTCTGTGCTGGACGCGGTTCAGTAAGGAGCCTCTGGGACAACTTCAAGCATACCAACATTATGGGGGTGCCAGAAGAAGAGAGAGAGCAAGATATCAAAAACCTATTTGAAGAAATGACAGAAAACTTCCCCTATCTGGTAAAAGAAATAGACTTACAAGTCCAAGAAACACATAGTCCCAAACATGAGGAACCCAAAGGGGACCACACCAGGACATATTATAATTAAAATGCCAAGGGCTAAAGACAAAGAATCTTAAAAGCAGCAAGAGAAAAGCAGTTAGTTACCTACAAAGGAATGCCCATAGGACTGTCAGCTTATTTCTCAACAGAAAGTATGCAGACCAGAAGGGAGTGGCAAGAAATATTGAAATGATGAGTAGCAAGGATCTACAACCAAGATTACTCTACCCAGCAAAGCTATCATTTAGAATTGAAGGTCAGATAAAGAGCTTCAGACAAGAAAAAGCTAAAGGAGTTCATCACCACCAAACCAGTATTATATGAAATGTTGAAGGGTATTCTTTAAGAAGAGGAAGAATAAAAAGAAAAAGATAAAAAAATATGAACAACAAAATGGCAACAAATACATACCTATCAACAATTCAATCTAAAAATCAAAATAAACAAATAAGAAATCTAATGAACAGAATAAACTGGTGAATAAAATAGAATAGAGGCATGGAAATGAACAAACTGCTGATTCTCAGAGGGAAGGAGGGGATCAGGAAGAGATTAAACAAAGATCTTATATGCATATATGCATTATCTATGGACACAGACAATAGGGTGGCGAAAGCCTGGGGTGGGATGATAACTGGGTTAAGGGGGCAATGGAGGGAAAAAAGAGGGACATCTGTAATACTCTTAACAATAAAGATTAAAATATAAATCTCCTTTGTCATTTAATATAACCTGATCATGGGAGTGACCTGCCATCATATTCACAATCCCACCCACACTCAAGAAGAGAGAATTATACCAGGTATATGCTATATACCAGGGAGTAGGAATCTTGGAGACCATATTAAATTTCTGCATATCATACTAGCCATTTAATTATCCAGGTTTTATGATCCATTTTTTAGATAATGGATAATAAGATTTAGATCAAGATATTTTATTTTCTGAATAATTCTAATTTAATTATTTAAGATTAAAATTTGACATCATCCAAGATATTTAAAGGAATGTGCCACAAATGCTGATGGGAAAATCCAAAGTAGAACTTGCAAAATGCTTTGAGATTATACATTATTTTAAAGGGGGTTGAGGGAGGCATTCACTTGGATGAAAATATTCTGGTATGTTTTAAAAAAACAAAACAGCTACATTACTGATGAGTTAGTTTACAGTCAGTTATTGAGAAAAAAAAGATGTTTTCTTTTAGCAATTTGAATAATTTATTAGAAATTAGATAATAAAAAAGATCAAAGAACAAATGTGGTTATGTGTGTTTATATGCATATACTGGTAAACTATGTAAATATTTAAGAATTTTATGTGTGCTTAGAGAAAGATGAATTAAAACACCAAAATTTAACCTTGAATCAGTGTGAATAAAAACTATCAATTAAAATTTATCAAGCTTTAGGCAAATAAATCTTTTAGACAACTTCTACATATGATACAATGGATATGATAAATCACAAAACTATAAAAGCATGTTAATAAATTAATTAAGCCTTTATTATTTTCTCAAACAGTATTATACCTCATCTACATGTTGGCTTTCCACTATAACCAAACAGATTATCAGGGACAGATCTTATACATTGTGGAATTTACAAGCCCCTTGATAACCCAGGCTAGTATTTAATTATGCTTTACTCTCTTTGATTTTTACTTAATCTAATTTATAATTTTTGCTTCACAAAGCATTAACCAAGTAAAGATGTGAGGTCTAAAAGTATAAGAAAATATACTCAGGGAGGAATATACAAACAGCAGATAAAATAGATTGTGATTAGATTTAAGGTTATGCCTCTAATTTTGACAGGGGCAATTTTTCTTCTCATTTCCTTGGCTTTAACAGCATTAGTGAATCTCAATGGCTTTTTATAACAATTTGAGGAAAACTCCTAATAAAGTCATACTTGTTGATCTCATCTTCAAGGACTTCTAACCAATTGCTGCTGCTCATTGCTCCCTGTAATATCCCTCGGCTATAACTGCACCTCATTGCTTTCCATTGTTCTTATCTATATGCTTTATTGCCAATGGTGTTCACTCAACAGATCTGTACTCATTACTGTACATCTTTCAGTATGTAAATATTTAATAAATGTTAACCTGAACTCAGTGCTTATGTTTTCTAGAAACCTCTTTCATAATTGTCTAGTAGAAGAGATAAATGTTAAACAAATAGTCACATATAAATTTACAATTACTGTGAAGGAAAAGTCCTAGTTACTATAAGGGAGAAATTCAGGGGTTAGGGGTATAGAGAAGGATTTAACAAAACTGTTCAAGCTGGTAAGATACATAAAAGGAGTTAACCCCACTAGATCTAGTCAATCCTTATTCTAAATCATTCTGCCCAGGTCCTGTGTATGAACTGATATACTGATTTACATATTGATATGTTTGCTTTGTGATTTCAGATGATTTCATATCCCATTCTGCAAGAATAAGATCCTTGTTTTACATATTTTACACTTCCACAGGAACTCAACCAGATTGATATGCAGGAATTATTATTTGATAATTATGACATAGTATAGAAATGCTACTGACAAGAAACAAACACAATTTATGAAATAAAATATGCTAAAGCTCAAGCCAAGAGTTATGTCAGGTAATGTTCATTTTATCTCAGTCATTCCCCTGATTTTTCCTTAGATGAAAACAGTCAACTACAATTGAGTATTCAATCTCCTTATATGCTCATGGAAAGTATCCCCTGATTTTATATGTGAGATAGAGATGTTTTTAATCCTTAACACTAATGATGATAATTTCATTTCCCTTGAAGGCTAAGTAATCAACTCGTGATTCCATTTTGACCAATGGGACATGAGAGAAGTCTGCTGGGGAAAGTTTTTTGTTTTGTTTTGTTTTCCATAATGAAAAAGAGATGTAAATGATCATTGATCTTCTTATTGGACATTGTTGAGTGAACCTGTGATGAGCTATCTTGTGAGTAGGAAGAGTCAAAACCAAGGATCTAGCCAATATTCTGAGGATGGCAGTGGGAAAGATACAAAGAGCCATGTTCTTTAATAACATGCTGAACCACTGAATTTAACCCTAGAATTGCCCTGCCTCTGAAGTTCTTGTTATGTGAGATAATGACTATTCCTCATTTTAAAAGTCAGTTTCAGTTTCCTATTACTTTCTAATAGTAGCTTAACTTATACAATCAACTTTCTAATCATGGTTGCTTTAGATTTAGATTTATTCAAAATCTACGAATTTTGAATACTTTTATAATGAGTTAAAATATAAACTAATATGGTATTTTCTAAAAATTCTACCTTACTTAATAAGAAATATCTCACTGGAAATGTCAGAATGAGCATAAAATGACATAGAATTTTGTTAATTTTCTTCCTTTCTGAAACAGAAAGCATCTTTGGTGAGTTTAGATTTCTCTGACAGTAATCTGCATGGGGCTAATAATTCTATTCATCAGTAAAAAGTGTGGCTACTTTGACAGAACATAGCTCAATAACAACCATGCAGCTCTAAGTTATCACACAGTTTAGATGTGAATGCAACAGCAGGATAATGACAGTTGCCAAGGATTTGTACTTGCTGTCGCTTCATACCAGTGTTGCCTGTCAAAGTGTCTCTTTTTCTTATACAGAAGCCATAGAATTTTTATGGATAGCAATTACTTACAATATACAATGAAGTACATCAAATCTAACAACCACTCTTTAGCCCGTCATTATTTGGTAGTCTCTTTGTTAAATGTAGTCAACCATTTTCATCTAAATTATTTATTTATACTGTATATTTGACAAGCATATATTTCTTGCTTTATATTCTTACAGAATTTAAACCTTCCTAAAGAGTTAGTTTTTTAATACTGTCATTTTTAAAACTTATCTTTATCCTATTACTATTCTAATGATAATTAAACTCTCTAATTGGAATAAATACAAATAAGAAAATGTAAATATAAAGAAAAATGACCCTAAGTACATTTAAGAAAAAAACATCCCCTTAAAATACCGGAATACAACCAATAAGAGAAATAACCCCACATATGTGTGATGAATGGAAACTTGTATAAAATCTCTGGGGGCCATAAAGCACAGAGATTTCATTAAACTTTCCCAAACTTGATGAATAGAATAACCTCTAAAGATATAAATAACATTCTACAACTGTTAGATAAAATGTATTTAAACATCATAAAAAGTTAATAAAAGTAAATAATTCACACATATTTTATTTTCTTTTTTTTAAAATATATTTTATTGATTTTTTTACAGAGAGAAAGGGAGAGAGATAGAGAGTTAGAAACATCGATGAGAGAGAAACATTGATCAGCTGCCTCCTGCACACCTCCTACTGGGGATGTGCCCGCAACCAGGGTACATGCCCTTGACCGGAATCGAACCTGGGACCTTTCAGTCTGCAGGCTGACACTCTATCCACTGAGCCAAACCGGTTAGGCATATTTTATTTTCAACACCAGAAGAAACCGTAATTCTAGTTTGGCCTAGAAATGTTGGTAAGGATATCCCAACTGATATGTCAGGACATAAATCAGCCCACCCACAGGAAAAAAAATACACCTGTGTGTGCAAAAGTGCAATGGAATAAAAATAAGGTATATCTGAAATCTAAAACTGGGGGAGGTTATAGATATTATATATCACTTTTCTAGAGGAAATTAAAATTTTAAAACAATTAGTCTTTTGACATTTTTAAAGGAAATAATGTATGAATGTTTAGATCTGTAAAATCTAAAAAAGCATAATTTGTTGGGTAATGGGGGTTGAAAACAATGGGGGTGGTGCCTTGCTTCATTCACTATTGCTGTCTCCCTTTATTTCTTTCTGCTGTCCATTCCATGGAAAGACCTGACAGCTCATCATTGGAATACTGAAATTAGGCTATATAACCAAGTGTTTATATTTCAAAAAAGACTCTAAGACCCATTTCAATTAAAAATATCTAAAATAACTATAATGACATACGAAGTGAGTGAATGAATTAGGCACAGTTAGTCTCCTTGAAAGCAAGATTAAAAGGATGTAATGACCCCGGCCAGCATTGCTCAGTGGTTTAGTGTCAACTTATGAACCAGGAGGTCGCAGTTCGACCCTGACCAGGTTGTGGGCTGGATCCCCAGTGTAGGGCATGCAGGAGGCAGCTGACCAATGATTTTCTCTTATCATTGATGTTTCTATCTCTCTCTCTCTCCCTCTCCCTTCCTGTCTGAAATCAATAAAAATATATTTTAAAAAAGTAGGATGTAATGGATAAAAATCTAGGAAACTGCATGATCATCAGCTAAAAATCATTAAAACAAAATATTTTATATGTGAGATAGAGATGTTTTTAACAACATTCTCTTTATTTTTATTTATTTTTCATATATTTTTATTGATTTCAAAGAGGAAGGGAGAGGGAAAGAGAGAGAGAAACATCAATGACGACAGAGAATCATTGATCAGCTACCTCCTATAAGCCCTCTGCTAGGGATTGAGCCCACAACCTGGGTATGTGCCCTGACTGGAATCAAACTGTGACCTCCTGGCTCATAGGTCGATGCTCAACCACTGAACCACACCAATCAGGCCATTCTCTTAATTTAAAAATGCTATTTTATTTGAAAATCTTCCACGCATCATTTGGAGACATTTTCTATAAATACTAGTAGCCCGGTGCACAAAATTCATGAACATTAAGAGGGGATTAATTAGAGGAAATATTTTAATATTGCTATTTGCCCTTTCTCTAGAATAGAAGTGTCAGAGATGAAAGAAAATTAGTAAAATGTATATGAAAATCTTCCTCCTGTCAGAGTCTGGGGCGCACCACAGAACCCAGAGTCAAGTCCCCGCCCAACCACGTGCGCCTCAAAATTGCACAAAACCCAGACCCGGCCAGCCCCCCGCATTAGGCTAGATCCAGACCCGGCCAGTCCCACCCTTGTCAAGCCCTGCCGGGCAGGGGGCGCAGCCTCAGGTCCCCTGGCCTGGCGCTGGGGCGGGGGGCGCAGCCTGAGGTCCCCCAGCCAGGGCCAGGGCGGGAGGCGCACCTTGAGGTCCCCCGTCAAGCCCTGCCGGGTGGGGGATGCGACCAGAGATCCCCTGTCAAGCCCCGCTGGGTGGGGGGTGTGGCCTGAGGTCCCCCAGCCCGGCGCCGGGAAGGGAGCGCAGCCTCAGGTCCCTCATCAAGCCCCACTGGGAGGGAGGTACAGTTTCAGGTCCCCCGTCAAGCTCTGCCGGGTGGGGGGCATGGCCTGAGGTCCCCTGTCAGGCCCCATGGGGTCGGGGGGGCGCAGCCTCTCAGGTCCCTGTGGGTGCAGCCACCTTGTGTTACGGAAACCCCGCCTCTGCTTTGGGCACAGCCATCTTGTATTATGGAAATCCCCTGGCCTCTGCTGTGGGCGCCGTCATCTTTGTGGCGGGGTGATGTTCAATTTGCATATTCCCTCTTTATTAAATAGTATGGCACAATTGTCCTTAGATACCTATGACCAATAATGACCAATAATGTATTCCATTTGTGTCACCTGGGATACATTAGACTACAGCTGGGTAGGAAAAGTTTCCTATTGTGCTGCTTTCCTGGAAGTTGCCACAGGAATGAGGCTAGACTTGTCTAGTCATCCGCCCTCTTAGTGGTAAGTCAGGAAATGGCAAGATCGGACCTTTGGCACAGTATGTCAAACTCATTTATTGTTGATGATTAGTTTTCTTGGGGGAAGGATCCTGGCACAGTAGTTTTCACTCTGTTACAAATAAATGTAGCAGAGAGTGATAGAGGAAAAAGAACGAAAGAATACAAGAAAGAGAAAAGAAGAGTGGATGATGTAAATATAATAAAGAGTAAAGTAATAGCATCAGATAATATGAAAATAAAGTGACTGATTACTGTATGGTTGCAATGAATGAACTTAATATATGTGGGCATATTTTATAAATTGTACAATGTGTTTATTAGTGAAGAAAAGCACAATCTCTGTGATATAAGTAAAGGGATATAAATTGACTATATTTTAATAATTATTTCTCATGAAAAGATCACAGAGATAGTGAAAGTAAGGTGGCAAAGAAAACAAAATGAGACAAGAGCCTGGCCGGTGTGACTCAGTGGTTGAACGTTGACCTATGAACCAGGTGGTCATGGTTGATTCCCGGTCAGGGTACATGCCCAGGTTGCAGGCTTAATTCCCAGTGTGGGGCATGCAGGAGGCAGCTGATCAATAATTCTCTCTCATCATTGATGTTTCTACCTCTCTCCTCTCTCTTCCTCTCTGAAATCAATAAAAAATATATATTTAAAAAAAAGATGAGGCAAGAAAGTTTTGGCCTCAATTAGGGGGAAAATGTCTTTACTCATAGAGAAAATTGCCTCTCTCTGATAATCATATTAGTACAAACAGATCTTAGATTACCATTAGCCTTTATGAACTTGATCCTTTTCAGGTTGAAATTCATTATTTTCTTTTTTATGAAAAAAGACCTCTGGGCATAGTCATTGACTTTCCATTTGATTGCTGAGAAGAGAGTTATTTATTTCACTTTCTAGGTAATAGGCAATAGTGACAGAAAAGAAGTTTGGATTCAGACAAAGAAGTAGAAGCACTGTGTAAATTATCTCATATACTGCAAATATTCCTCACAGCTCAGAGAAATAAGGCAAAACAGAATTAGTTGAAAGTATAGATTTCATTTTCATCTAAACTTAGTGACAAAACACAAAAACAATCAAACCATTCTAAGATACATATATGATCTAGCATTTCTATAAGATTAACATAACCTTAGTTTATGAACATTTTCTTTAATGCTCTTATAGCTCACGTTTTCCGTTTAACATAAAGACTATTTCATCACAGTTAGCCAACCCATAGTTTATCAATACCTGACAGACACTTTTTTGCTCTTTAACTTTCTAATAGAGAAAAACAAAGGCAAAATACTTTTGTCTCCTCTCCAGGAAATTTCCGGGAAGTGTGGTAGAATATATAGTAATAGTTAAGAGCTCTGGCTGTGGACTTAGATCGGTATGGATTCAAGTAGAGACCAGCTGTGTAATCTTGGCTAAGTTAACTAACTTGTCTAGGTCTTTGTTTCCTCACAGGTAAAATAGAGATGTTTAAAATATTATCTGTCTTACATTCCTCCCAGGGTTGTTTTGAGAACTAAATAGGTATAATTCAACTTAACTAGCACATAGTAAATCTTATCTTCTCTGCCATTATTGTTATTATCATTTTGCTACCTGTCCTAGTCAGACTCCTATGATAATATGTGTTGTTAATTGCATCAACTATCTTTTACTTCCCCCAAAACACAAAAAACTTGAAGGACTTTAACCCAGGCAACAATCTTCATAGCCCATCACATCTCTAACTTATTATTGACATCATAATCTCCACCAAATCTTGAGCATTTACAAAGACAACACTCTAGAAGTACTTTTTATCCCCTTCAGAATTCAGTTTAAGCTGCTAAAATAATATTCTTACCTTGGTAAATAATTTGAACTATATTTGTCAACGGAGTGAAAGTTATCCCCATTGAAAGTGCCTTCAGAGTTGCTTTGCTGTGATTCCTTCATGGCTTTAGTCAAGGATGATGAAGAAGACTGAGAAAGTGCTGTTCTGTGATCTTCTGTTTCTATTTTTGCCATTTTCAGCTAAGAATAAGGAAGAACGTTAATCAATTTAAAATGTAAAATCCTCCGGGGTTATAAATTGAGGCTGGGCATTAATTACAATTTACTTCTCATTATGTTCTAGACTATGCAACAGTTGCTAAATGTGAAATCTGGTTAGGAATGAACAGAGATGAGAACCCAAGAAAGACAAAATTATAGATCTAAGTCATTTGGTATAATCCTACTTAAGGAAAAAAATGATAATTGGTTGCAAAGTATTTTAATTTTTGTTTGTTAGAAAATCGCTTATTATACAAACAAACTTAACACGAGGAATATGTTACTGAAAAGTGCAGTACAACACATTTTTTTGTCTGTCTTCATCCTTTCCTCTTTGAAAGCTACCTTCCTCCTGATTCTCATGGAACTGTATATTATGTAGCTTTGCTTCCCAAGCAGAGGAGTGTGTCCAAGGCTGGCCAAAGTGCCTTCTCCAGACACAGCAATTGCTACCTCAGAGTCTCAATGAAGAAAACAAAGTAGTGCTCTGTTCTCTTGGAATGCTAGCTTTAAGAACAATATATGAAGCCAAAGCAAATGAAAGCAAAAGTGAGAGATGGAGAGAGAATAAGAAGTGAGAGAGATTCCTGATGACATTTAAATCCCTAAAAACAACCACATCTCGAGTTTACTGTGTACGTAAGCCAAAAATTTTTTTTCTTAAGCTAGAGATTGGGATTCTCTTATTTGCCACCTAGAAATCTTAAGTAACACACACCACAGACAACCTAAAATTTCTTAAGACCAAAACAATATGCCCATAAGAAATGATACCAAAGAAAGTTATAGGTTCCTTTTCGAGGTATAATCAGCCACTCACAATGCTGATAAACATGGCTACAAAATCTCATCTCTGGAGTCCCAAAGTTACATGACATACCACTACTAAGGGAAGGAAATAACTTGTAAGGTAATAAAATATATACTTCTACCTTTTAACTGTTATTCTGAGATAAAAGCATCCATTCATCCACAGATCATTCATTGAGCACCTACAATGTAGTTGGTTTGTTCAGGCACTTAGAATTTTTTAGTGAACAAAGCAAAAAAAAAAAAAAAAAGTCCCCTTTTGGAACTTACATTCCAGGGTAGGCAGATGGTAAGTAATAGATACAAGAAATAAGTAAGTTGTCAAGATATTAGGTGATAAATGCTATGGAAAAAAATGATCAAGGAAGGTAGACTGGGAGTATGGGGGTGGAGGGAATTGCAATTTTAAATAGGTTTGTCAGCATAGGCCCAATTGAGGTGGTAATATCTACACAAAGACATAAAAGAGGTAAGGAATTAGCCAGCCGTGGGCAAACTATGGCCAGCGGGCAGGATCTGGCCAGTTTGAAATGAATAAAACTAAAAAAAAAAAAAAAAGACCGTACCCTTTTATGTAATGATGTTTACTTTGAATTTATATTATTTCACACAAACACTCCATCCATGCTTTTGTTCCGGCCCTCAGGTCCAGTTTAAGAACCCATTGTGGCCCTCGAGTCAAAAAGTTTGCCCACCCCTGAATTAGCCTTACAATATCCAGGAGTGAGAAGGCCCTAAGGTAAGTATATCCTGCAGGTGTGAGGAGTAGGGAGAATGGATGAATAAGAGAGAATGTAGTTGGGATGAGGGTAGAAAGGCCATGGAGGGGGTAGAGATAACATGAGTCCTTGCCAGACACTGTTAGAATTTTGAGTGAATTAGAGAGCCCATGGTGTTTGTTAGAAAATCGCTTATTATACAAACAAACTTAACACGAGGAATATGTTACTGAAAAGTGCAGTACAACACATTTTTTGTCTGTCTTCATCCTTTCCTCTTATATTACTCGGAGCAGGAGAGTAATATAAAATGTTTTAAAAAAGATAATTTTGGCTGCTTTGTTAAGAACACATCAAATATATCAAAATAACTGCATTTCAATGTCCTGATTTGTCCATAAATTAACATCTTCTAATATTTGTATAAATTCTTTGTGGTAGAGACTGCCAACTGGCTGCCAATATCCATTCCTTCTTTCTTCTATGATACTGGAATCCCTGATTTTTAACTGAGGCATATCTGGCTGCTCAAAATAAAGACTATTTTCTGGTCTTCCTTGCAGCCAGGTAGGGGCATATGAACAAGTCTGGCCAATGAAATATTAGTGGACATGATCCATGCAAAGAGTTTGCTTTTCTTTTCCCTCATTTCTGCTACCTAGAATGAAGATATGAAGGTGGGCACTAGATGGTCATCTTTAATTTTGATATGATGCTGGGAATGAAAGCCATGCCCCAAGGAGGACAGAAGGAGTCTGAATCTCTAACAACAGAGAGCACTATATGAACCCTGGACTACCTACCTTCAGACTTTTACATGAGAAATCAACTTGTGACTTATTCAAAACAACATTAATTTGGATCTTTGTTGTGTGCAGTCAAACCTAATCCCTTGAACTACGTTGCTTTCAAGAATCTAAAATATATGGTATTGGCTTGGAGCAAGAAAATTGGATGAACACTAGGATGCCTAGGAATTGAAATTTAATGAGAGTTCAGTAATTTGGGGCTTTGGGGTTTACCAAGATTCCACAATCAAATGAGCTAATACCTTAAAGTAAATCAGTCTCTCTCTCTCTCTCTCTCTCTCTCTCTCTCTCTCTCTCGTCATATTCTGTTTCTGTGTAGAACCCTAATATTCCCCTTTCAAAGATCATGTCAGCCTATAAAGGGGAGCTAAGAACTGGAGCCATAAAGACTTTCCTTAAGCACAGACCTGTAGAGCCAGTCAGATGATGGATGCAAAGGGATCATCAGTGACGATGTGGGTCAGCAAGAACCTATAGCAACCCTAGCAACACTAACAACACCAGCAGCATCAACAGACACACCGACCACTGCCAGGGCTCTTCCTCATTTGGATGCAGGCATCTGGAGGATTTCCCTTTTGAACTGTGATTAACTCCTATAGTTTCTAGATAATTTACAAGACACTGGGACTTCAAAGACTATGATGCTAGACTTGCTGCTAAAGAACTATATTTATACTCACACGGATAATGGAGGCTTACAGACCTACAGCATTAAGAAAAAAAATGTCTTTCTCTGCCACTTACTAGTTATTTAACCTTGGGTATTATAACCTTTATGAGCTTCAGTTCTTTCATTTGTAAAATTGGTTTATCCTCATGGTTATGAGGATTAAATAAACTGGTGAACGTGAAAGCATTTGGTACAGTGTTTGGCACATGGTAGATATTGAAAAACTATTAGATGAATCTGAATCTATATCAAAATAAGACAACTTTCATAGATAAGTTCTCTCTACATAGTTTAATAAGAGAAGTACTTTTCTCTACCCAGCACTGCTCTGGTATTCCAACTGGAGACCATAGGGCTGTTGGCCTTCACACTCTCCCTTTCAAGCTTCTCACAATAGGAGGTCTGAGGTTCTCTTCTCAGGCTTCCATAACAACCACTGCCTGTTCAATTCTTTCATAGGTCATGTCCTTCCTAATTGGGGAATGCTTATAAGTGAAAAATCTAGCCCTGTATAGCAAGGAAAAATTATATGATTAGAGAGTAAATCACCTTAAAGAGCGAAATCCCTTGAATGTCCTGGTGTGTTTATTATAGAATCCAATTATTTAAAATCCAAAAATAGAATTTTCTCAGAACTATTCAAAGATATCTCTTGATATAGAGCAATAGTTTTAATTTTTACTTATGCATGACAACAACCCTAATCGTCACTAAATGAGGTAATCATTTTAGTGATGGGTATAGTTTTTTGGTTTTTTTTTTTTTTTCATGTAAAACGGTTTTAGGATGCATTTAGGCGAAACGATCTACATAAGTGTGAAATCATTACCATAATTAAATGCAGTATTTCTTCTATAATATTACCATAAAAACATTGTCATCTTCACTAAAAGTAGAACATGTTAACAGGTTAAGCAGAATATGCAGAATACAATAGGTTTCCAGATAATATTCCTGCACATGAGAACTACTGTTAAATAGAAATTAAAGAAATAAAAAGTGTTAATTTTAACTTGACTGACACTAAATACTATGATACTACTCTAGCAGAGTACAGAAAAAGGCACTGCCTGGTGCTTTATTAACTCATGCATAGTCTAGTGAATAGACTCTATTCACTACCACAGTGGAAAAACACTGTTTTTCTTTACTTCCCTTCTCTTAATAATTTACATGAAGATAAGCTCTCCTCTCATGGCCATGCCTAGATCTGCTCTTTCATCCTTTTTTAAAAAGGCATTCAAGTACACAGTGGTTAGGAGCCTGGACTCCGGAGCCACCATGTTCCTGTCCACTTACTAGCTGTGACACTTGGACAAGTCACATAGTCCCTTTGTGCATTAGTTTCTTCATCTGTATAAAGGGGTTAACAAGAATAGCTCCTTCATAAAGTTGATGTGCTAAGCACACAGTGGGTACCAGGTGTCAGCTATTGAAGAAGAGAGGCTTGATAGACTTCAAGTTGGGGCGCTAAGTACCAGTAACAACCAGGACCTGGAGACTTTCCAAGGGGCATGCACATGTGGACAGTTTAAAGCAAGTCAATTTCCTTGCATATATATATATATATATATATATATATATATATATATATATATATATATATATCTGTTCCTAAAATGCATCTGTCCAAGAAGCTGCCTGTACCGACTAGAGTTTGCCCTTGTAAAGTATCTATTTTGTCAGTTTATAACAGAGAGAAAATTTTAAGTGTCCCCTTCAAGCTATACCATCAATATATACATTTACAATAAAATTTACTTGGTACTTGATAACTGGTTAATGAATATCAAAAAATGATAATATATTCATGCTGCTTTGAATAACTGTGTACTAAAACAATTATAATAAAAATTCAATCCTGAGGAAATTTTTCAATACTTACAATCTTATGGTCACAGGGCATTTAAAAATGTATAGTTACTGTATGATAGAATGGCCTATATAAGACTTTCGAGCATAAAATATACAATTCAATGGAAGAAATGTAGAAATATAAGTTTAAAAATAAAAGAATGTAAAATTTACAACTATTGAAGAACTTGTTAATGTTTTATTTTTCCTATTAAAATTTCAATGATAAAGATTTTTGCAAAACATATACCTGAGAAAGGAAGATGGTGGCATAGATAAAGGCCGCCACAACCACATCAAAATTACAACTAAAATACAGAACAACCATCATCCAGAACCACTGGAAAGCTGGCTGAATGGAAGTCCTACAACTAGAGAAGAAGAAAGCACACTGAGACTGGTAGGAGGTATGGAGGTGTGGAATGGGCTGGTCCGGCACCCACATGGGCTGCTTTTTTAATCAGGAGGGGATCCTCTCTGTGAAGGCTGCCAAAGGAGGAGCAAGGGGTTCTAGCCCGACACCAGACCCCCAGCCCAGGGTCCCAGAGCTGGGGAAAGAAGTCCCTACAGGCACTAAGAACTAAAGGCTGTAAAAACCAGGGCAGATTGGGGCTCAGTGACACAGAGGCTGCTGGAGACCTCTTAAAAGGCTGGCACCATGAACTGAACTTACAAGGTCCCACTTCCTCTGAGCTCCAACACCAGCGCAAGGCTCTGGGGAACATAGACACATTTGAGGAGGAACTGGATTGTCTGGGCAGGAACTTGGGGGCAGCTTTCTCCCAGATGGAGGTGCTCGCAGGGATCATTATTCCTAAGCTGAGACCTCCCCAGTCTCAGGGCTGACTAGCAGCTATTTCTGTTTGCTCTGCCCTGTGATTCCCTAAGACCGTGGTCGGCAAACTGTGGCTCGTGAGCTACATGCGGCTCTTTGGCCCCTTGAGTGTGGCTCTTCCTAAGCCTTCAGAGTACCCTAATTAAGTTAATAACAATGTACCTACCTATATAGTTTAAGTTTAAAAATTTGGCTCTCAAAAGAAATTTCAATCGTTGTACTGTTGATATTTGGCTCTGTTGACTAATGAGTTTGGTGACCACTGCCCTAAGATCCTGTCTCATCCAATTTACAACTTCACTCAAGCTGTGTGCTGCAGCTTTTGTATATGAATGTCTTGTCCTTGCTCAGGCTAAAATCTCTCAAACAAGCTGCAGCTGGGTCAGGGAGCTCCAAACCTATCAATAAAAGGCCCAAGACCCAGCACCAGGACCAGCCTGCTTTGCTTCACAGCTGGGCCTCATCTGGGCACTTCCAAACCCTTTACAATGAGGAGGAATCTGCAGATCTCTCTGTAGCTCCTGCTGGGTGGCCACAGGAAGTGGTTGACTTTGCACCTCCTGTGGGCACAGGGGAGCATGTCTCCTGCCATCAACCCAAGAATCTAGTGCTCCTGCTGGTGGGAATGCAGACTGGTGCAGCCACTATGGAAGACAGTATGGAGTTTCCTCAAAAAACTAAAAATGGAACTCCCATTTGACCCTGTGATCCCACTTCTAGGAATATATCCCAAGAAACCAGAAACACCAATCAGAAAGGATATGTGCACCCATATGTTCATAGCAGCACAATTCACCATAGCTAATATCTGGAAACAGCCTAAGTGTCCATCAGTAAATGAATGGATTAGAAAACTGTGGTACATCTACACGATGGAATACTATGCTGCTGTAAAAAAGAAGGAACTCTTACCATTTGCAACAGCATGGATGGAACTGGAGAGCATTATGCTAAGTGAAATAAGCCAGTCAATGAAGGAAAAATACCACATGATCTCACTCATTCATGGATAATAAAGACCATTACAAACTTTTGAACAATAATAGATACAGAGGCAGAGCTGCCTCAAACTAATTGTCAAACTGTAGTGGGGAGGCCAGGGAGGGTTGGGGGGCAGGAGGGAGGGGGGTAAGAGATCAACCGAAGGACTTGTATGCATGCATATAAGCATAACTAATGGACATAAGACACTGGGGGGTAAGGGAGGCCAGGGGATTGTCAAGGGTGGGGGGGGACACATATGTAATACCCTTTGTAATACTTTTAGCAATAAAAAAAAAAGAATCTAGTGCTCCATGGACAGAATGAGAGAAAGAGAGTGACAGAGAAAGAGAGAGAGAGAGAGAGAAAGAGAGGAAGCACATGCTTTTTAATTTAGGGGTAGATAATGCCTTGCTAGCTCCTGATTGGTCCTTTCAAAAAATTCTGCCATAATAACATTCTTGGGATTGATAATATGCCTTACTGTCTTGTGATTGTTTATCTGCAAGCTGCCTGTTTTAGCAACATTCATACATTTTAAAGCCCATGTCTTTCCCACACCCTTCCTTCCTTGACCAGTTGGGTTGCCTTAGTAACTGACTAGCTGGTTTCCAGGTTCTACTTCCTCCCTGCTTTTATGGTCCCAATTCCTGACTACCTATCTTCTTTCTGTCTCCTCACTATCATCTATCTAATAATCAAATATTTATTTACAATTATTCCAGACTTTAAAAAAGACAATGTTGTTTGGATTCAAATGTTGAACAAGACAATATGGTTCCTCCACTAGCTGAATTTTCAATATCATCAATGTAAAAACAAGTTTAGTCTTATTAAAACCAATTTGAATGATGATAACGAGTTATTATGGAAATGCCCATAGTAAGATTAGAAAAAAAAGCATAAAAAATCCTTATAATCTCCTATCCTTGGAGTTAGCCACTATTATAATTTGTGAATGTGTGTTTCAGACTTTCACCTATGACTTTATAAAGATATAGTCTTTTCTTTAAATGAAAGTGTGACCATATTAAGTATATAGCTTATAGTATACAGCTGTGTTCACTTAATGATAATATCCTCACGTTATTAAATATTTGTTGATAACATATTTTTTATTACTTGTTTTTACCATCCTAGCTAATTGTTCCAAATGTTTCTAAATGTGATTAAAGCTGGGGTACTGTTAGGGTAGGCAGCTAGGAGTTAACAAAAGAGAAAGTAGCTAGACTGGAAGAGCCTGATTGAGTCTGTAAGTTATGGCTTCAGACACCCTAAAGGAAAGCCACATCCTCTGCCATAGGGGATTTAATCCCCACTCCCCAGATGATCAACTTTCCAACAGAGGGTAGAGGGGGTGCATAACTAGCCTTTAGGAGGGATAAGGAAAATTCCCTGACTAGGCACTTGAGCAGTAGGAGCCAAGATGGGGACCATAAAGTGAGAATTCTAGACTGGGAAAAGGATTGGCTTGGATAGGGGAGAGCCCAGCACAAGCCCACCATGAGTCAGGAAAGAGACTGGTTAGTTTGAAAGAAAGCTTACCCCTTCCCTAGCCCAAGGTAATGAAACCCTAACAAAGCACTTGTGTTTCGTGTTCTCTCTCCATAGCAGCCCTGTGGGTCCAAGTGCCACTCTACAGGCCACTCCACAGGCCTGGGTGGAGCAGTGCAGCTCCAGCCAAAGCACAGCTGAGAGCAGAGACTATGCTGGACTACCAGAGCTCTTAAGTTTGGGATCTTGACCCTCCTGATGGGCACTCAGGCTCACCAGGCCCAGGACTTCTTCCATGGCAGATGGAGCTGAGCCACTGAGACACCAGGAACCTAGACACAGTCCTTTGTGTTTTGCTCCAGCTCCATTAAATCTTAACAAGGCACCTAATCCTCCTAGGTGTGGGTCCCCAAGGTGCTATTTTGGCAGCTCCACAAAAGAGCTCTGTTTCCACACTGGCAGCAGTTCTTGTACACACCTTTGACAAACAATTGAATAGTTCAATTCCCAGATCAAAATGTATGAATACTTTTATTTTAAGGCTGATGATGTATTTCAAAATTAGATTTTTAGAAATGTACTAAGTCCTAAAACTACCAGAAATAGTATATGAAATTTCATCTAACAGCACCCATCACTAAAATAAAATATTATTCTCAACCTTACTAATTTTAGAATGATTCTCTGATAGTAAAATTTTAATTTTTCAAAAAAATTGTTTACGTTTTTAATCAAATCAATATGCAGGGAGGAATATTAAGGGATAATCAGTGAGATTTTATGGACTATAATTTAATATTACTTATAAAATCATTTAATTAAAAAAGAAATTCCTGCAATATAGAATATATATGTTGAACTTCTAAATATTTTAAACATAACCAAGTTCAAAATACCTAATTAGCCCAATGCTACCTTTCCCACATACTTATGAGAAGATATCCAATTATCTTGAAAAAGGCAATTAAAGTTACTATTAATAATCTTAATACTAGGACATGTTATAATTTATTTGATAATTACATTTCCCACAATGATACTGTCAACATAAACTGTGAAACTGTAGCTCCATCTTGTTTACAAGTATCAGAGACAATATGCTCACTATTCTGTTGTACTTAAATGTTGCATTGCAGTTTTTCTTAACAGGTAATACGTGACACGAAACATGTCTGATTTTATGCTTCATGATTTCCATTCTAATGTTTAACATTAAGAAATTATATTTATGTACTAAAGATGTCAGAAAACAATTTTAAAAAATTAAGCTAAGAAAAATAATAGCACCATGTCTTTCATTTTAAATACAAAATCTAAATCTTTTGTTCATATATGGTTAAAGAGCCATCTGTGAACAGAAATGCAAACTATTTACATTTTCTGATTTATGTAGCTAGCATTAAGTATTTTGCCTGTGTTTGTTTTATATTTTCTGAAATTTATTATGAATCAAAATATTGTCATTAAAATCAGAAAAATCAAGAGATACCTTTCAAGATTGACTCATGAGTTTTAAAAATTCATTATTTCTATTCTTTATTCTGATTTGTATAACAAGGAAAAGTAAAATGTAATTATTTTTATTTTAAAAACATACTACAGAAAAAGATACCTTCTAAGCCAAGCTGAAGTTTACATTATTTATTGCTATTTTTATTCAAAACTATGCATTAGAATAAATATGTTTCTAAACACCAAGTTGAAAAGATGCTCTGAATCTTAGACAACATAAATACTAGGCAGTAGGTGGTTGCCATAGTAGCAAGTAAATAGGAGCATTAAAATACATGTAATTTTTCAATTGCATACACTTTTTTTCATAAATATGCATATTTTATAGGTAAAGGATTACTCAACTCCTGCTTTAGTTCCCCTTTTAGAGAAAGAAAAACACCCAACTCTTTAGAAATAAAATATTAGCGCCCTGGCTGGTGTGACTCAGTTGGCTAGAGTGTTCTCCCATGCACCAAAAGGTTGAGGGTTCGATTCCCAGTCAGGGCACAACCCAGGTTGCAGGTTGGATCCCTGGTCTGCATGTTGGGATGCAACTGATTGATGTTTCTTTCTCTATCCTTCCCCTTCGTCTCTCTCTCTAAACTCAATAAAAATATATCCTCGGGTAGGATTAAAAAAAGATGACTATCATAGAAATGGAAAGGCTCAAAAAAGTTTTAAATACTCAATGAAAGATCTTAAGGTTTTCATGTCAATTTTCCAAAATGAAGACAGTAAAAAAAAGAAAACTTTCATTCTATATTACTTTAATGGTAAGTTCTTTAGTAAGGGTAAAAACGAATAAACAACGCCCACCCCCAGCATTAAATTCCCTTTTATTTTGCAAAGTTTATTATCCACATGGATTGAATGTAGCACTTGACCATGGAAAGCTGAAAGCCCTCTTAATCACAAAGAAGCCCAATAAATTTAATGCTAACCACGAGCTACTATTTGAATAAATGATCTGAAAAATCATTGTACCAGTTTGCTAAATGTGGAATTCAAAGAGTACTTTCTCCCCTCCCTTTATTAAAATACAATCTTCCTATTTACAGGTATCCTAGAAGCCACAGATACATATTGATCAAGTAATCTGAATTTTATACATACAACTTAAGAGGGCTTAACATCTATACTAATTAAAGGGTAATATGCTAATTAGACCGGATAGACCGGACGTCTTCTGGATGTCCTTCTGGACAAAGCCACGGTGGCGGGGGCCAAGGCAGAGGTGGTTAGGGGTGATCAGGCTGGCAGGGGATCAATTAGGGGCACCAGGCAGGCAGGCAGAAGCAGTTAGGGGCGATCAGGCAGGCAGGCAGAGGCGGTTAGGGGCAATCAGGCAGGCAGGCAGAGGTGGTTAGGGGCAATCAGGCAGGCAGGCAGAGGGGTTAAGGGCAATCAGGCAGGAAGGCAGAGGGGTTAGGGGCAATCAGGCAGGCAGGTGAGCAGTTAGGAGCCAGCGGTCCCAGATTGCGAGAGGGATGTCTGACTGCTGGCAGTTGGACATCCCCTGAAGGGTCCTGGATTGGAGAGGGTGCAGGCCTAGCTGAGGGACACCCCCAACTTCCCGCCATGCACAAATTTCGTGCACCAGGTCTCTAGAGTATTTTATAAGGCTGGAGAGGGAAGCAGTTCTATAAGCCATGACATGAAGTTTGAAATCTATTAAATGGTACAGGTAAGCCAACCTAAACAGAACAAGAAATTGCTCAACTATTATTGGGAAACAAATCCTTCAAATCTGATTATATAAATTTGGACTTCCAGTTTGTAACAATAACAACAATTAGGTGGAATGAGAATTTAAAACCTTTAAAAGATCACCATCTAGCTCTGGCCAGTAGCTCATTTGATTGGAGCATCATCCCAATACACTAGGTTGTGGGTTCTATCTCTGGTCAGGGCACTTACAAGAATCAACCAACGATTGCATGGATAAGTGGAAAAACAAATCGATATTTCTCTCTCTCTCTCTCTCTTGCTCTCTCTCTCTCTCTCTCAAATAAAAAAATCACCATTTAGGCAGGGTGCCAAATATGAGGTGACAAAACAGTGAGAGGAGAGTTCTAGGGCTCACTTTGTGTTCACACCTAGATGGAGTAGCCATGAACTGTAATGGCTAAGGACTGACTGAACTAGCCTGCAATAGGAACATCCTCATCAAGCATTTGCATGATCCTACACTTTTACTGAAGAGAAATAAGGTTGGTTCCTCACTCCACTGAAGAAGATAGTAAATTTAAATTATAAGACTCCAAAGAATGACCTAAAGTGTTAGTCAAATATTTATGACTGACAAAATAGAATGGAATAGGTCACATGAATGATGTAACTACTGCAAAAGGAAAAAAGAATATCTTTTTTATTTCTGGTCCCTTCCAAACCCTGGAACTATTTCCTTCCACTTTCACCATTTTAAAGTAATAGGAAAATGTCCCTGGAGGCTACAAAAGGGAAAAAAAATACCCATCTTTAAAACAAGGGGGAAATGAGTTGGGTAATTAGACAGCTTAGTTTAACCTGGAAACATGCACTAACAAATTAAAAAATCAATTAGTAACAACTAGAAGCTCATAAAATACTGGAAAAGAACCAACATAGTATTTGAAAAGCCAAATATGACAGATGAACGTAGTATCTTTTCTGATAGAATGATAGGTCATATTATCAAGTACAAAGTGAACAGTATAATCTATTTCAGTGTGGTAAGCCTTTTTATTCTATACTCCAATCCAGGATAGAAAAAAATGGTTTGGGAAGAAAAGCATTTAAAAATTGGCTTCAATGCTAAACCAATGGCTGTTGACGCATCTCTCTCTTGAGGACCTGTTTCAGAACTGAGTCAATATCCTTATTGATGGCTAGTCAGAAATCTTGGCCTCCTTTATGTTTTTGCTCCATTGCATCATATCCCTGAGATCTCTGAAATTAAAAACATTTGTTTCCTTAATTTTCTGTCCAATTTGTTGACCTTTCTTTTCCCTAGTGATCTTAAATTACTTGTTGCTTCAACTAAGTGGTGCTCTGTTTGACAAGATGTAAACCCATTTTAGGTAGAAATTTGAGAGAGAAAGGGGGACTACTTCAAGAGTGCCATGGTCGGACAGCCCAGGTTCCTATGAATTCAGGTATGGGTAGCAGTTCTCTGTCACAGGAAAAATATGTAAGATTTCTAAGCCAATCTCACTCAAGGAAAAAGTGGGGACTTTTTCCAAAAGTCTAGTAGCTATGTTGGTTGGTGGTATGTTAAAACTGGGAAGAGAAGAGGAGGAGAGAGAAAGAAAAGGAATTGAGAGCATGGGAACTCACTGTTCTGATTCTGTAAAGGCTGCTAGTTGAAACTGCTCTATAGATGAAACATCTTAGTTGGTCATGAGGCATAAAGACATATTTTTATAGTAATAACAATATTATTAAACTGGATTAATAATTGCTAGGGTCTTGGCCCTTTTTACTGATAATTTGCTTTTATCATTATAATATCTGGATTTTCCCTGAGGAAGTATGTAAAGAATTTTAGATGGCTCTCCACAACTTTCCAGACACAATCCATTTTTATTGATTTACTAGAGGCCCAGTACATGAAATCTGTGCACTGGTAGGGTCCCTAGCGGCTGCCGGCTGCTGGTCGGGTACTCCCTCCCTTCCACCGGCCAGCCCCGCCCCCTGGTCGAACTCCCAGATGAACTCCTGGTCAAGTGTACAATTTGCATCTATGCTTTTATTATATAGGACAATTATACTAGCATATAGATTATTCTTTCAAAAATTTAGATGGATCTAGGATGGAATACCTCTGTAAGAGATGGTATAACACAGAGCAAACTGTAGCAAAAAGGTCCAATAGCAGGACTGAAACAAGACATAATCTCATTAGTGCAATGAAATTAAACTCAATTCATTAAGTATGTATTGAATCCTATCTAATATCTATAATTAAGAGATTTCAAAATATAAGTTAATTTGCCAAATATATTTTCAATCTTTTCAAATGTTGTAAGTTTGCCAATTCTCCATGTACTGAAAAGTATTATCGAGTTTCAAGTCCAAGGCTGGGAACCAAGTAAGAAAAGCACTTGAGTCCTGATGACAACTGGACTTATCTACCTAAAGCAAGAAACTGGGAAACAGGTATACTGTGGACTAAGATTAAAAAAAATGTTACAATGGACCTAGAAAATCTCCTTTTACATCTGGTTAAACCTTCTTTTATCTTACTTCTTCTTTTGCAGGACTACCCAACTATAACCTAAGATGTGAGATCTAAATAGAATTTTAAAAGTCCAAACTTAAATACATATATGTATGTTGTACCATGGAATTATTTTTCATTTTCTTGTACTGAAATAAGAAAATATATTTAAGTTTCCCTAAATGAAGGTAGAAACTAAATAAAATTAACATTCATAGAGATTAGCATTGCAGAATAGGATTTATTCTACCAATAAAAAATCATAGAGTCTTTCAAATTAATATATCTTACTGTCTTTCTCTAATGCTCCTGGTTCACCTGCAGCCCGTCAGACAAGGTAATAATGTATGATAATCACATGAAAATATACAATTAATATTCATCACCTCTCATTCCTCATCACTTTAGATGATCAGTAATGCAGAGTGAAAATGCTGTCAGATTTCTAATTGCTTTGTAATGGGCTTGAAACAGGGAAATCATTAAAGGCAAACAATCTGTCATTTGTCTGTTACTTTAACTATCTATCATACAAAAAAACTCATTAAAGAAATTGCTAATTAGCTATGAAAGACTATACTTATGGTGCATCTCCAGTAGATTAAAAAGTAATACTATGAATTGCTTTAAATATTTTCAAAATAATATTTTTGTGGAAATTCATCAGAGCCGATCTATTCTTCAGTATATTTTTTAAGCTGTGTGGTTTCATTATTTTGGAATCTAACCATCATTATAAATAAAACCCCTTTAGCATATAAGATTTGTTATTCATCAGTCTCTAAATAATTAAATCGAAAGGTTGCAAGAAGAAGCTGAAATGTTAAATGTGTTTATTACTAGTAAACTGACTCAAGAAGTAAAAAATAGTGCTATAGTAACCCTGAGGCTAAGTGAAGAATATATTTTAAAATATACCCTCATATCTCTGTGTATTTGAACTGTTGAAGTTGCAATGCTTCATTCATCTTAAATAATGCTATCGTTATACAAATATTATATTCAACTATTGAAATTAAGCATAACCTTAAACTCTGCATAAGAGATCAACTACTTTGAAATTTTTGCAGATATTAACCAACACTAAAATGTTTCATAATATTACTAAAAATAATTTTAAAGAGGAAGACAAATAAATTCTTTAAACATCTACACTGAATTTTACTTGTCTTATTAATGCTACCATTCTATCTGAGGTACTTAGTACTGTATTTTAAAAATCTATAATAATTACAGTAATCTAGTTTTAAAAACAAATAAGCATATAAACAAACATAATTCAGAAATGTTTTGTTAGCTATATAGTCCAATTGCATTTTATTTTAGAAAAATTATGAGAGTAACATAGATAACACTGTTATTTTGTTTTTCATTTTGGTAGTGATGAATTAAATTATGTATTTATTTCTTATAAAACATAATCTTAGTAATAAAGTCAAACTTCTTTTAAATATGTATACCTATTCATATCTATTGGAATGCACACACATTTCTAAACCAAAATGCAATGGCATGCTTAGCCTGGTGCCGTGATATGTACCAGCGAATTCCAAGCTAACTTCAAAAGGTTCCATAACACTCTGGAAACATCTTCATTATACTCCCTAATTGACTTAGTAAACAGACTTCATATCAACTATTTAACACATTTTAATCCACAAATTAACACCTTTTGATCATTCAGATTAACCTTTCTTCTGTGAGTCAATGACATGACAAAAATAATATAAACTTTTAAAAATTATTCAGGTTTAAAAAACATTTACAATGGAAGAATACTGTCTAAAAAAGAAATAGCATATAAATGCATTTCACCACATGGTCCAAAGAGACCATCACAAAGTTTCAAATTTCAAGGTATTTGAAAAGCTCACAGAAAAGCCACAGTGGTCATAAGAACAAAGAAAAAAGGGGTAAAGAACTGAATAGGGGAAATAATAAGTTGGTATTACTAAAAAAAAACACACACAGAAAAATGTATTTTATACAGAATTTTAAACATATCCATGAAAAGATTAAAACATCAGATATGAAGAAGTTAGGAAGACAAGAAAAAAATTCTCAGGTAAGATAAAGACCTTTAAGAGGTCAGAAACAAACTTGAAAGAACATTGACAAAACTGAAGAAAAAAAAAGGAAAACACAGCAACAGGTGTGACAGCAAAACCTACTGGCATTTACCTCTTTGACTCTCATATTTCATGCATTGCCTTACTCAAACTCAATGAATGTTCAGTGATGATTATTGCTGAAAAGGTGAAAGAAAGACTAGATCAAATGAAGACAACCAGCAAGGAGCAAAAAGGCAAAAATGAAAAACCATTTCTGAAAGATGAGGCACGATTATTCATTAGAGCTGATTCTCAATACTGTCTAGAGATTTATGATAAGCTGCCCCCTCCCAGAAAATAAGTTTCTCTAATTCTAGCCATTCATCTCTCCACTCACTTGAAACATTATTTAAGCTTAACACTTCCATACATCTTCCTGGACTAGCCTAATTTTGATTCAAGAATTTCAATCATCCAATTAATCTGCTTTATTCTATTCATGTAAGTTATTAACTGTCATAGCCCCTCTTATTTTCTTTGGCATAGTACTTTCCACAGATATTTCAGCTCCTTATTTACTGTAATCGTTGTCTACACTAATAAATTCTAAGCTTTTGAGAGGGTTGCAGCCAACTCTGTCTTGTGTCTTTTGTAACAGAATGTGGGACACATAGTAAACACGCAATAAATATTTATTAAGTGAATGAAAGCTATGTATGTACTATATCATTGTATTGTGTGTGTGTGTGTGTGTGTGTGTGTGTGTGTGTATCTCATCATTAGTTAATTCTATCTTCCCAGCAGATTCTAAATTGCTCTAGGGGCAATAATTTAATCTTAGAATATAACCATAATATTCTGTGGTACTTAAATATAGCTTAGGTCACTAATATAAAAATCCTAAAAATTCAGAGACAAATAAGATCAAGGGAATTAAAAAAGAGTTGGCTAAATAAACAAACAACCCAATTAACAAATGGGCAGAGGACATGAGCAAGCACCTCTCCCAAGAAGACATGCAAATGGCCAACAGATATGTGAAAAGATGTTCAACCTTATTAATAATTAGGGAAATGCAAATCAAAACTACAATGAGATACCACCTCACACCTGTTAGAATGACTATTATCAACAAGACAAGTAATAACAAGTGTCGGAGAAGTTGTGGAGAAAAGGGAATCCTCATTTACTGCTGGTGGGAGTGTAGACTGGTACAGCCACTATGAAGAATAGTCTGGCCATTCCTCAAAAAAATTAAGAATAGAGTTACCATATGACCCAGCAATCCATCTCCTGGATATATACCCAGAAAACTAAAAAACATATGTTTGAAACAATATATGCACCCCTATGCTCATTGCAGCATAGTTCATGGTGACAAAGGCATGGAGACAATCAAAGTGTCCTGTGATAGAAGATTGGATAAATATGTGGTACATACACAATGGAATAACTACTCAACCATAAGAAAAAATGAAACACTGCCACTGGGATAACATGAATGGGCCTTAAGAATATTATGCTAAGTGACACAAGCCAGCCAGAAAAAGCTAAGAACTATATGATTTCATTCATATGTGGGATATAAAACTGAAACTTGTGGACACAAACAGCAGTGTGGCAGTTGCCAGAGGGAAGGGGGTGGAGGTAAAGGTGGGTGTGGGCGAAGGAGACCTAATATATGGTGATGGAAGATGATTTGACTTTGGGTAGTGGATACACAGTGCAATATACAAATCTTGCATCATAGAAATTGACATCTGAAACCTATATGATCCTATTAACCAATGTCACCCCAATAAATTTCATTTAAAAAATAGTTGGCAAAGAAACTAGTAAAAGAGCCAGGTAAATATAATCCTAGGATAAAAAAAAATTAGCAGAAGTATACTGTAGCTATTGCAAATGTTATCCACTATTAAAAGCATAATTTACTAATATGATCTCAAAATAAAAATGTGTTAATGGATGGTGGTCATCCACACATTAGTTTATGGACAGGCAAGTACTAAAATGACAAACTAAATAAGAATGTGACTTTTTTACTAACACTACAACCAAGGGTCTTAAGCCCCTGCTACATCTATAGCTATAGCTACCTTTAGGTATAGTACTTGATCAATCACCATGAAATCAAACATTTAATGTATTTCTACCTTGCTTATGTTTATGCTAGTGACATAGGAATGAAGTTTTTGCTCATGCTTTTAATTTATCCTGCAAACTATAGTTCAACAAACATTTGGGTTTTATTTCATTTTTCTAATTCAATAGCTGGTGGCTTTTGTTTGCTCTGTATGGAAATTCCTAAAATACTGCTATAAATATCAAAACAAAATTTTAATTATTAATAACAACAGCTAACTTTTACTGAGTACTTATGACTTTCAGGCACTATTATCTTTTTAATCCTCACAACAAATCTATGACGGAAATACTATTATTATTCCTATTTTGCTTTGCACAGAGATTAATTTAAACTGTTCACATAATCAGTAAGAGGTGGAGTCTGGATTCAAACCTATGCAGTCAGTTTCCAGAGTTTATGCTCTTAACCACAATGCTAACAGTTTATATTTCTGAAATATTAATTTTTACATGAAATGGATAAATTACTTTCTTAAAATAAGGTAGTAAGAAATAAACCTATTCTAGGTACCCATCACTAGAACTCTAGAGAATGTGGCAAAATAGCTGGTGCTTAGTTTTTCTGAGAGGTGTTCCTACCCTCAGAGATCTTACAATCCAATTAGAAAATCAGAATATATATTTGAAGTGTATAACAATACCCTGTAGGATAGGATGAATGCAAGTTAGTAGTACACACAGGACTTGCTATGAAAGTTGAGAGGAAGAAAGTGATTTCCAAGGACTGGGAGATCATAAAAGGTCTGATAAAAGAGATAGGTCTTAAAGAAGGGATAAAAATCATAGGAGGAAGAAAAAAGCTAGGATATTACAATAAGTAAGGGGAACCTCGTGAATTATAGATGAAGTACTAAGAAAAGATCCAATCTATAATATCTATAATAATAAAAGCATAATATGCTAATTAGACCGGACATCCTTCCGGACAACCTTCCAGATGAAGCTGGGGCTTCGAGGGAAGCCCAGGTCCCAGGTGCCAGAGGGAAGCCGGTGCCAGCAGTTGGGGGAAGGAAGGCCTACTCTTGCATGAATTTCATGCATCGGGCCTCTAGTTGTTTATATGTTTTATGTATTAGATAATAGTGATGAGGCTGGAAAACTAAGGATCATATTGGGAAAGTAACTGAATGCCAGATTAAGGAGTTAGGACTTTATCCTCTTGACTACCTGCTCTGTTCAATACAGTAGTCACTAGTTGAATGTGGTTAGTCCAACTGCACTGTGCAGTTAAAATACACACCAGCTTTGAAGATTTAGTATGAAAAAAAGAATGTGTTATGTTTTTGTGTCTCCTATGAAGAACCTAATCTACACTCATAGCTTGAGATTTTTATTTTATTTTACTGTGTCATTCAGTTATTCTTTATAGTTCATACCATCATTAAATAATTGGCTATATTGAAATATTTTATTGAATGTGCTTAGGTTTATCCTGATTGCTCCTCAAACTGAGATTTTGTAGAAGAAAAATAATTTAAAAAAAGAAGGAAAGCAAATCTAAGCAGTAACAACAAAACAATCTTAACATTCCAAGTGAAATTAAATCATGCTGCCAAGAAATGCCATACAGTTTCTGCCTCTGGGCACAATGCAAGGAAGAAAGGTCAACATAAGGTAAGCAGCACAAAGAAGATACAAGGTAAAAGCATAACGGAAATAAAGAGAGATGGAAGAGGGGAAAAAACTAACCAAAAAGTTAACCGAGCAGTTTACTCTGCTTTTTCTGTAAGCTTCACAGATAGCATGGCTGCCCTGGGAATATACAGACTTGCTAAAAACCATGTTCTGCTGCTCTCACAATTAGCTATTTGGACTTGATCTTTGGTTTGTTTCTTCAACTACAAAGTGAGAAAATAACACCTGCCTTACCTTCCTCAGTGGGTTAAAGTAAAAGTGAAGCAAGACAGTAAATGTGAAAGGACTTGGAAGTGTGTGTGTGTGTGTGTCTTTTAAGCCAGTTGCTAAAATCTAAAAGAAACAATTTGGCTGAACATCTTTCCCAGAAAAAAAAATTAACTGAAAAAACAAACTATACGGCAAAGGTTTTATTTCTCTTAATGTTCGAATGAGAACATTCTAAGAGACGAATAGGGACTTGAGAGGAATCAGTTCTCATTCTTACACCCCACCCCCCACCCCCACCCCCGCCATAGTGCATTCACCAACCACAAAACGGGGAGCAGCGCCGGGTAGAGCGCTTTGGGGAGGGCGGGGGCTGCCGGAGGGATGGGGGCAGGCTCGCTGAGACAGGAGAGAGAAGCGAGGGTAACGGATCAGGGAGAAGAGGGAGTTTAGAAGGAAGGGAAAGATGCCTTTCCCTATAGCTCAAGCACTTACTGCTGCGAGTAAACTCCTTAGAAGCGTCGACTGGGTACCATAGCAGTGACTGGTTACCATAGCCACCGCGTCCCGGAGGGTGGAGCGACGCTTCCGCGTAGTGCCTCGGCCACTACGCCTCGACTGGAAACGTGGTCACGTAAGAACAATAACTTCCGGCGGAAAAAGAAGCCGGTCCCGAGTTTTGGCCGACCGGTAGCGGGGAGTCCGTTCCGACGCCTCTATGAAGTTTGGTAAGTTGTTTTCGAGTGGAGCCAGCGGAGGGTACTCGCCTGTGGCTGACGATAGAGCCGCTTGTGAGTTCAGTGAATTACGAGGACCCATTTTTGAGGAGGCCTTGCTGTCTCCTGAAGTTCACAGCTGCGGGCAGAGGTTGCCTGGTGTCCGGGCTCCTGGCGGGGTCTCTGCTGTAGCCTGGAGACTTCCGACAGTATCCTCGGGGGGACGGAGTCAGGGGGCTCTGCGCGCTCCCCCAATCGCAGGGGGATTCTTGTTCGCTACCTCCAGTGTGATGGGCTGTTTCTGGTATTATTCTTAAAAAATAATTTGGAAGAAAAGAAGTGAATTGGGACATTTAAGAGGGAATGCTCCCAAATTCATCTTAATTCTTTGGTCTTTTGCTTTGCTTTAAAAAAAATAAAATCGTTTTGTGAACATTTCTTAAGCCCCTTTAGTGTGTTTAGTGAGTACTTACTGTGTGCCACGTTTACCATAAGACCTGCAGAAATACCTTCTTAGAGGGTCATCCATCACTCGGGTTCATGATCGAATTCAGTTGTTTTCAATGCTGTTGTATATTCCTTAATTTAAGACTTAAGAAGCGTATAGCATGAAACATCCAACAAGCTTTCCATACATGTCTGTACTGTTATACATGAAATTCTTGGAGTGTTTTAAATTTTTTTAAATTTATGTTAGAGAGAGAGGAAGGGAGGGAGGGAGGGAGAGAGAGAGAGAAGACAGAGAGGTACATCAGTTTGTTGTCCCACTTATTCATGCATGCATTCATTGGTTGATTCTTGTATGTACCTTGACCGGGTATCGAACCCACAACCTTCACTTATTTGACAACGCTTTTTAACAAACTGAGCCACTCAGTCAGGGCTCTTGGGGTGTTTTAAACAAAAATATATGCTTCATCAGGTTTGCCTTATAATAATGATTCACTCAACTAGATATCTAAATGTTAAGGAACTGAGAAAAGCAGTACTTGCTTATTTCATACATACATGCAAACTGTACTGAATTTAATTAATTGTCATCAATATTTTTATTCAGCTGATCAAAGAAGGCCCACTTGTTCAGTGGATGATGGCATTTGGGCAGATACCAAAAAAGGATTGGTACAGCATTCTGGGGGCAAACCCGTCTGCAAGTATGGCTGACCTAAAACAAAAGTATCAAAAACTCATATTAATGGTAAGTCTGTTCTTTCAGATTTTAAATCATTGGGGAGGGGGTGGGGGAAGGGGAAATCAGTTATTTTTATATGACCAGATATTTGTTTCCATAAAATGGATATATGATATTCAAGCAGGAATCATGGTATTAATATGGTGAGTTGAACCTTAGCTGGTTTGGCTCAGTGGATAGAGCGTCTGCCTGTGACTGAAGGGTCCCAGGTTCAATTCCGGTCAAGGGCACATGCCCAGGTTGCAGGCTGGATCTCCAGTAGGGGGCTTGCAGGAGGCAGCCAATCAATGACTTTCCCTTTCTCTCTGAAATCAATAAAAATATATTATATATATATATATATATATATATATATATATATATATATATATGGTGAGTTAAAAGTTTTAATCATATTGTAAAAAAAAAAAGTTAGTTTGAGGTGAGATAGAATGGCTATTTGGAGCAGGAGATCTGAGTTACCCTGTTTCTACCACTAACTGTGAGAACTTGGACAAGTTACTTTTCCCTGTATGTGCCTCTGTGAGGTATAATGAAATAATCTATGTAAAATGCTTAAAAGTTAGCATCCAGTAGCCACTAGTTATATATGGCTATTGAGCACTTAAAATGTAGCTTAGTTCAAACTCAGATATGCTGAAATAAATATAAAATACAAGTTGGATTTTAAAGACTTAGTACAAAAAAATCTATTGTTTTGCTGATTACATATAGAAATGATAATATTTTGGATGTATTGTCTGTTCCACATTTAAACAATATATGTGAATATATTTGAACACATAAGGAAATATATTATTAAAATTGATCTCATCTTTTTACTTTTTAAACATTGAATGTGTCTTGCAATTATATTTTCTTTTCTTTTTTTATTTTTTTTTTTAAATTTTGCAATTATATTTTCATGAGTGGATATTGAACTTTGTTAGATTTTTAAAAAATATTTATTGAAGTTTGCATATATTAATTTCCTCCTTTAATCTGTGAGTTCCATTGGTTTTTCATAGTGTTAAATCTATTTTGCATTCCTAGGATAAACAAATCTCATTCATTCATGAATTATTATAGTTTTTATATGTTGCAGTATCCTAATTGCTGTTATTTTGTTAAGAATTTTTATGTCTAGATTTATGATGTCTGTGTCTAAATATAGTATAACAGATATGCTGGTTATATAAAATAATTGGGGAGTGATTCCATTTTTTTCGTTTCTGAAAGATTGAGATAGCCTTTATTTTTTATTTAAATGTTTAATAGAATTTACTAGGCAGTTATCAAGAATTTGTCCATTCCTTTATGAAGTTAAATTTATTATTATAATGTTCATACTATCTTCTTATTCTTGAATTGCTATAAGGTATAAATTTATGTTTTCCCTTTTATTCTTTACATTGGCAATTTAAAAAAAATTTTTTTTTTTCCGGATCAGTCTTGGTAGAGGTTTATCTCTTTTATTAATCTTTGCCAAGAACCATGTTTTACTTTGTTGATTGTTTGGTATTGTTTGTCTATTTTTCTTCACATGATTTCTGCTTTTAATTTTATTATATCCTTTCTTCTACTTACTTGCTTCTCATTTTCCAGCTTATTAATGAAGAAACTTCCATTGTTATTGATTGTACACCTGTCTTCTTTTCTAAGCCAGAAGCACAAATTTTGATGTGTATATTCATTATCATTTAGTTCAAAATATTTGAAAATTTCTCCTGTAATAGTTTTCTTTGTCTTGTGGGTTACTAAGAAATACATTATTTAACTTGAAAATGTTGGAAAACGTTCAGATCTTTCTATTACTGATTTCCAATTTAATTGTGTTGTGGTTAGAGAATGTACTTGGTATGCTTTCATTCCTTTGGAATTTATTAAATCTTTTTTTATGGCCTAGCATATGGTCTATCTTGGTGAATGCTTCTAATCACTTGAAAATTGTGTACTCCATTATTGAATATAGTGTTCTGTAAATATCTACTAGGTTATGTTGATATGTTGTTCAAATATTCTATATTATTGTAGATTTTTTGTCTGTTTTATCAGTTTGTAATTGTAGATTTTATTATTTTTTTCTTTAATTCTATTAAAATTTTTTAATGTATTTGGGGTTATTTTTATTAGGTACATATATATTAAAGATTGTCATCTTCATGAATTTGAACCTTTGATCATTATAAAATTCCCTTCTCTATTTCTCATAGTACTCTTCTTGGCATCTACTTTGATATTAATATAGCTACACAAGCTTTCATGTACTGTGTTTGTATGATTTCTTTTTTACCATCCTTTCAGTCTGTCTCTTTTATGTTTAAAGAATGTTTTCTTGTATATAGCAAATAATTAGGGTTAAAAAAATTCTGTCCATCTGTCCATCTCATGCTTTTTATTGGGAGAGTTTAGTCCATTTACATTCCTCCCCACCCTCACCAGCTTTATCTATAATAACAAAAGTGTAATATGCTAATTAGACTGGACATCCTTACGGACGAAGCCAGGGCTGCTAGGGAAGCCCAGGTACTGGGTGCCAGAGGGAAGCCGGTGCTGGCAGCTGGGGGAAGGAAGGCCTACTCTTACACGAATTTCGTGCATCGGGCCTCTAGTTGAGATATAACTGGCATATATCATTGTGGAAGTTTAAGGTGTACAATGTGATGATTAATACACATATATTTTGTGAAATGATAACCACAATAAGGTTTGTCATCTCACATAGTTACCATTGTGTGTGTGTGTGTAGAACCTTTAAGATTTACTCTCTTAGCAACTTTCAGGTATACAATGCAATATTGATAACTGTCGTCATTGTACTGTACACTAAATCTCCAAATTGATCTTATAATTGGAAGTTTGTATTCTTTGACCATCTTATCTCTCCCACCCCCTAGTTCATTTACATTTTATGTAATTATTAGAGGCCCGGTGCACGGATTCATGCACTGGTGGGGTCCCTCGGCCTGGCCTATGGGGATCGGGCCAAAAACGGTTTTCTGACATCTGTGAGGGGTCCCAGATTGTGAGAAGGCACAGGCCAGGCTGAGGGACCCCACCGGTGCATGATCAAGGTCAGAGAAGGGATTGTGGGAGGGCTCCAGGGCGTATCCGGCCCATCTCTCCCAGTCCCAATCAGCCGGACCTTAGCAGCAAGCTAACCTATGGTTGGAGCGTCTGCCCCCTGTTGGTCAGTTTGCATCATAGTGACTGGTCAAACAGTTGAATGGTCAGACACTTATCATATTAGGCTTTTATTATATAGGATTGACAATCTTTGGGCTTAAATCTGTAATCTTTTAGTTTTTAGATTTGTCTAATTTGCTATTTGTTCCTCCATTTTGCCTTCCTTACCATCTTTTGGGTGAATCAAGTATTTTTTCAAGAATCAAGTATTCTATATGTCAAGTTTTCAGTTTAATTGTGTACCATTTTAACTTGATCCTCTATTATACTGATCACTAGAGGCCTGAAGCATGAAATTTGTGCAAGGGGTTTGGCCCTCGCAGCCATGGCGGCTTGCCTTAGCCCTTGTAGCTGTGGTGGCTTGCCTTGGCCCTCGCCGCCCCGGCTTTGTCCAGATGGTCATTCATCTGTCTGGTCTAATTAGCATATTATGCTTTTATTATTACAGATATTTTAAAGTTTCTGTTGGGGTCCATCCCCAGCAGGTCCAGGGGTTCCCAAAGGTGTGGACAGAGTCGGCGAAGAAGGAATGACACGGATGCAGCTTTCAGTTGATCAGCATAGTTGGGTTCTCCAGCCAGGTTCAGTCTTTATTGTCCTGTTACATCTGTATTTATACCAGTTGATTTTAATCCTATCCATTCTATTCCAAAGGTTAGGGCGTTTCTTATCTCCATTCCAAGGTTACTCTATTGTTCTATTAAGCTACAAGGAAGTAACTGAAGGAGATTATCCTAAGTAAAGATTATGTAGCTTAAGCGTGATTGTTCGTAGTTAAAGTGATTAACTACCCGCCTGGCACTTAGTTAAGGGGTTTTACTGATTCCCTTCCTTAGTCCCAAACAACCTTTCTCGGAGAGGTGACCTTGGTTAAAACACATAGCGCTAAGAAGGGGAGCAACCATATTAAGAACAGTATGCCATATACCCCAGGTCCCTTGAAACATATGCTGTGCAGATGTTTCTTCCCTGCAGCGACTGTGTCAAGCATCAAGGATGGACCGGCTTCCGGCAAGTTTCTATCTGATAATTCGAACATCTGGGTCTACTCTTCGTCAAATTCTATATTCTTTCGTTATGATGGATCACATTTTCTTGTCTCTTTGCCCGTCTTATTTTATATTAAATGCCAAAAAATTGTTTGTGAATAAACAGTAGAGACTGAGGTAAATAATATATTCATGGGAATGGGCATGCCCCTTTTACAAGGCAGTTTGTGTGGCAAGCTAAGTTACTCTTATTTTCCTTTTGAGTTCTCTTTGTTTTTTCCCTTCCTTTGGTTGTAGAGACACTCTCTTTTCATATATTTGGTGACCCTTTGTTGTCTGTTCATATTTAAGAATTAAGTTACAAGCTTATTTGGAGGTTCCTATGCACAGCTAGGGGTTTTCATTAGGTAGGGCAAATCATTTTGTTGGATGACCTCACATGTGCAGCATCTGAATCCATATCCGAGAGGGGAATTCTCAAATTGTCTGGCTGTGAAGATGGGAACTTGGATTCGTGCCACTCCCTATGTCAACTTTTTCCTTTGATTGTCAGTGCAAAATTGCATCCTACCCCTCAACCTGATGCTCCCGAATCCAGAACCTTCTCTGGTCTATCTCTTCACACAGTAAACTTCTGATTTTCTGCTATGGCAGGAGAGAGTAGATGTCTGGCTTTATGATGAGGAGGAGAGCTGGTATCTAATTATTTCTTCTAAAGTCTGAACCAGTCTTCCTGCTGATTTAGTCATGTCCCTCAAACCAACGTTCAAACATACTTACTGCCCCTGTTTTTTTTTAGCTTTTCTGGCCTCTGCATGAATGAGCTCACTTCTTGTCTCTTGCTTCAGGCTTAGGTTTCAGTTTTCTCGAGTAGATTGAATTGGTTACCAGTTATTGATCCATTTTTGGTGTCTCTCACCTACTTTTTCTCTTCTCTCCTATTGAATTTGTTCTTATGCATTTATACCTTCGCCTTTAAAAAGTATTATTCTTGCCCTAGCCAGTTTGGCTCAGTGGATAGAGCATCAGCCTGGGGACCGAAGGGCCCAGGGTTCGATTCCGGTCAAGGGCACATGCCCAGGTTGTGGGCTCGATCCCTATTGGGGGACTTGCAGGAGGAGCCGATCCATGATTATCTCTCATCAGGAATGTTTCTATCTCTCTCTCCTTCCTTGCTCTCTGAAATCAATAAAAAAATATTTTAAAAAAATTATTATTCTTTTGCAATTATATTAGTAGAGTTTTGGGAGAGATCAGGGTTAATTGTGCATATGAACTTGCTATTTAGTAGAAGCCCTGAACTATTCTTATTTCCCTTTAGGGGCCAGATACCCTTCCTTGGCCATAGGCCTTTGCATTTGCTTCTGTCTCTGCCTGGTGCACAGTGCCCCTTCCCCTACCTCACCTGATGAACTCTTACTGATTGATTCAAAATTATCTTAGTTGTAAGTCCCTGCTGCCCCCATCCCTGCCATGTTTCCCTTCCTGGTGGATACCCTCCCCCAGTAGAAGTACATTTAGGTTTATTTTTCTAGGACAGGAGAGGTATAGCTGGCAAGTAAGGAGAATGAAGGTAGCTGGAGTGTGGAAAAAAGTTTTTTTCTGCTTTTCCTTTTAAAAGATAAAGAGAGACTGGAGCATGTTTAAGTTTCATGAGAAATAGCCAAGAGAAAGCTCAGGATTGAAATGATAGGAGAGAGAGAATAACTGACAGAAGGCAGAAGGGGATGTGACCTGAAGCATAGATAGAAGGGAAAGAGAAAGGAGGGACCTGTCTCTGTTTTTACTGGAGAGAAGGAAGAAAGGATGGGTGCAAGAGCTGGTTCATTTGTCATTTACATGGCAGGAAGTTGATGAGCTCTCATTTGGTGGCTTCATTTTTTTCTCTTTAATAAAGAAGACAGAGTTACCTGTTGAGAGAAGGTGAGAGAGGGAGTAGTGGAATTATAGGAGAGAGAATTTTAACAAGCGTTATTCTGCCAAGAATCCCAAAACGCAGCTATGCATATTATAGCAGCAAGGAGTCTTGGCTAATAACTAATTGTACAGAAGACAACCAGAGTTATAAAGAGCCACCGCAACAATCCGCCTGACATTTTAGCCTCTTTTTGCCTGGGTTGCAGTGTCTTTGGTTCCTGTATTACAGCTTAGCACAATAATTTATATTCATAATTATGGCTATGGGTTAAATTACATTCAGCATATTCTGTTTAAGAAGGTGAGGAAGCATGCAGTAGTAAGTATATAATTAGTAGCATGTATACTATACTTCATAATTTTTTCTTTACAATTTACAAATGCTTTCACATCTTGCCTAGTTTATCCTCTCAGTAGTCCTGAAAAAGGCAGGTAATATTATTATCCCCATGTTCTCAGTTGAGAGAGCCAAGGCTTAGTTACAGTTAAGTGGTTTGGCTACAACACACAATTAGTAAGGGGTCAAATCTGGGCTTGACCACATATCCTTTGCCTCTAAATTCTCTCCCATTATGTCAGTTGTTTAAAGGCATACTATTTGGTGTTCTGGATTTCCATGAGACACCTAATTCACATACAATTGATGAAGTATTTCAGAAGGTCAGACATAATTACTACTCTCTCTTTTAATTTTGAAAGAATCCTAGATTATATATGGCTTATGGAATGAAACTTGTTTTCTTAATATTCTCTTGTATGAGTTTAGAGTTTCAAAAAGAGTTACGAAGCAGAAAATTATAAGGGAAAAATCATGCTATTTATTTTGCTTATTAAATTTTTTTTTCCAAAAATGGACTTTTAGTTTATATTCTTGCTTTCCAATTTGAATTACCATATTTTCTCTGACTTTCAACAATGTCTCAAAAACAGTTGGAAAATAAAATTACATTTGACAAATACCATTCTGTATCTAATTTTGTAAAAAGGCATATTTATTTTGTGTACTTTTTCAAGTTCAAAAGACTTTGAATTTAACACCTACATAATTAGTTGTTGGGGTAAAATATTGCTAAATCATAGGCTGCTAAGTTTACAATACATGTTGATTTAGTAAATACTGTTTCCTTATTTTACTTTTTGTAAATGTAGTGCTTATTCAAGGTCCCAATTCTGAAAATAAAAATTTATTGACTGAGATATTTTAGAATTGCTTAAAGATATATATATAAATGTAAAGTGCAGAATTAGCCTCAAAGACATACTAGTATTTCACATACCATTGTGTGTTGCCTAATAATTTACTGTAAACAAATAATAATGATAATGACTCAACATTTCCTAGCAGCATTTTATTAATAGGGACTTTACTTATTAATAAAAGTACATTGCTCTTTTCTCCTTATGAATCAATTTCTAAAATATTATTTTAGTTTTCTATTAAGTTGAAGAATAATCCATTGCTTTGAAATGGTTTAACATCAATAATGATTAGTTATATTATTCCCATATTTTTGCAGTTATGCATATAAAAATTACTATTTACTGAGAATAAAGTTTGCCTCCAAAAACTTTGTCAAATTGAAAATTGGGGGTCTTTTCCCATTGGTGCTGATAATATTACAGGATACCTTTCAACTGGAAAAGAATTATTGTGTTGGAAAATTATATGCTGTTGTTACTATAAGTTCCATAATCTTAAAGAAAATTCATGTATTTTGAGGTATAAAATGCCACTTAATACTTATATGGCCATTCAGAGGTTCTGTTTTATTTATAAGTGGATATATATATATATATATATATATATATATATATATATTAGGATTAAGCTAGTTCTATAATACTAGAGGTTCGGTGCACAAATTCGTGCACGGGTGAGGTCCCTCGGCCTGGCCAGCGATCGGGACCGATCTGGGGAGGTGGGGGGAGGCCACCTGCCGAGGGGAGGAACCGTGGGAGGTTGGCCCCAGCAGCAATCTAACCAACAGCCGATTTCATTAGGAATTGGGCTCCCTCCTCCCTCCTATCTGGGCCTGGGGTGTGGGTGAACCAGATTTGGGGCTGTCAGGGCCCCAGCAGCAAGCTAAGTTATGGCCAATTCCATGAGGAATCGGGCTCCCTCCTCCCTCCTGTCTGGATCTGGGGTGCGGGTGAACCAGATTCAGGGCTGTCAGGTCCCCAGCAGCAAGGTCTGGGTCAGTGCGCATCATAGCTACCAGCCAGTGGTCTGGTCATAACAGTCACTTAGGCTTTATATACATAGACTAGAGGCCCGGTGCACGAAATTTGTGCACAGGCAGGGGGGTTCCTCAGCCTGGCCTATGTCCTCTCGCAATCTGGGACCCCTCAGGGGATGTCAGGCCTAAACTGGCAGTCGGACATCCCTCTTGCAATCCGGGACACTGCATGCACCAGTGACCATACTTTTCATACAGGTAAAAGGCATCTTGCTGTTATATGGGCAGCTACATTTTTTTGCCCTGATTATAAAAAGTAGTACATAACATGATCCTTCTGAGGCAGTAGTACCATTTTCCCCATCTTGTGGGTGGAAAAACTGAAGCAGAGAGAAGTTAAGTAATTGGTTTTATCACACACTTATAAGTGTCAGAATCAGGGCTGACCACAAAATGTGCAAGCCAGAGTCCATGCATGTCATCGCTGCATGATCCTGTTTTTACAGTGTTAGAGTAGCCTTGCCAGGTTTTAATTTTTAAATCTAAGAGACTGTTCCCAATATATAGGGTAGGGTCCGTAGGCCTGGCCGGCGATCAGAGCCAATCTGTGGGGCGACTGGCAGTCAGGGTGATTGGGGGCCCCCGCTGGCACCTGCCTTGGCTGGTGGCCTGGTGCTGCCTTCTGGCTGGCCCCACCCCCCGATTGCCGCCGCCAATTGCTTCCCTCTCGGGGCAGTGTGTGTCATAGAGACCGGTCGTTCTGCCATTCGGTTGATTTACATATTAGGGTTTTATTATATAGGATATTTTAGAATCTTGAAAAAGAAAGTAGAAAGGATATCTGTGCTATATAAAGTTGGAGGAGAATTATCACATGGGAAAAGAAGGGAGCTACGAATAATTCCTTAAACAGGTCTTTTGACTACTTTACAAAATGAAGTGACCTTGATTATAGAAAAGAAATCTAGGCATGGAGACTTTTGTGAAAAAAACTGGGAGTGTTGTAAGTAAAAATCAGAAGGTTGTAACTTGTAATAAACAGTATAATTTTTGTTGGTGTGGTAAACTGTTTAGCTATCATCCAGGTGTTATATAGGATGCAAGATATCCTATATAATAAAAGCTTAATATGCAAATTGTCACCTCAACCAGGGGGCGGGGCAGCAGGTGGCCAGGGGAAGGGAGGCCCCCAGCCAGCAGCTGGCAGCTGCTAGGGACCCTACTCGTGCATGAATTTCGTGCACTGGACCTCTAGTTTAACAATAAATTACTTAGGTATTTCATGGAGACACTATTATAAACTAGTTTCTATTGTAAAAGTGGTAGGATTAAGATATTTTAAGTGAACATGGAAGTAATAATTTCAGCTAACACATAGCACTGTGTATCAGGCACTGCTTTAATCAATCTATGTGTATTTACTCTAATCCTGTGAGTTGAGATATGATTATTATCTCTAACATATAGATGAGGAAATTGAGGCTCAGAAATTAAGTAATACATTGGTTAGTGACAAGAAATTATGATACACTCTCTATATATTTTGAAAACTGGGTAAATAAAAAAGAGGAGTTGCCTTATCAATGTTTTTTTTCCTTCCCCACTGCATTCATGCAGCATTAATAGATTTTACCTCTTTAGAGGATAGGTAGTATTTATGTTAAAGGTGCAGAATAGTGAAGGGTTAAAAATGTGGGTTCTGGAGATAGTTTCCTGGGTTTGATTTCTGGTTCTGTCATGTATTAGTTCTGTGATTCTGAGCCAGCTCCATAACTTCAGGTCTTTTTCCTTATCTGCAAAATTAATGTGAATCATCATTTATTCATAGCAAATATTTATTGAATGCCTACTATGTGCCAGCTCTTTTGTAGGCATTTAGTAACTAAATTAGGGGCCCAGTGCATGAATTCATGCACCTTGAAAGGAACTGTGGGTCACAAGGCTGCAGTGGGCACAGGGGCGGGTCTTGGCCCATCCTTCGAGCTCCCACCCAGCCCCTCCCGCCATGGCCCCGGTCCCCTGTCTGTTGGCAGCCCCACTGATGGCGCAGAGTGTTTGGGGCTAGCGCCAGCAGTGGGTGCGAGCAGGGCCAGCGCCATCAGTGGGTGTGAGTGGTGGCTGTTGCCCTGATCGCCCCTCAGGAGCAGGGGGATGTGGAGAAGCCCTTAGGGGCAATTGGGGCTGGCAGCCACCACTTACACCCCCTGACGGTGCCAAGCTATTGGGGCTGGCGCTGGGCGCCAGTAGTGGGTGCGAGCGGGGCCAGTGCCGGCAGCAGGTGTGAGCACAGGTGGGATGCACGGGAGCAAAGAATTTTCAGTAACCACCAGAAGCTTGACCCAATAATAGTGACTGGCGCCCCGCCTTGGTCTGGTGCCCCTGCTCACCTCCACCATACCACTGCAGCCGACGCCCACCATATTCCCCGTGTGCCCCCTGGTGGTCAGTGCACATCATAGCGACCGGTTGTTCAGTTATTCAGTTGTTTGGTTGTTCTACCATTCGGTCTATTTGCACATTAGCCTTTCATTATATAGGATATCTATCTCAGAGGGTCATTTTAAGGATTTAAATAAATTATTCTTATAAAGCATTTAAAACTGCAAAAATATTAGATGGTAAACAGGTGAACAAAATTGTATGTGAACATTTATATGTCTATAAGGCATTTTATATATTGATATATATTTAAGACATAAATTCTATTTAAAAAGATTAAACAAATGATAAGAAAACTTGTGTAAAATAATAATGCTAAACAATAATTGAAAGGGGAAAAGTGAAAATTTTAAAGATACATTTACATTTAGAATTTTTTTATGATTTGGTGTAAATTATTTACAGTATGCCAAAATATAACAAAACAAAAACAAAAAGACATTTTGCCCAGTGTTTCCCAAAGGAATTAATATTACACTTTTGTTAAAGTTTTGGAATTCACTAGAGCATTGTTGTTCCACTTTTTTTATTTGGGGGGGGGCGGTGTGTGTCCCTCAAACCAGCCTGCACCCTCTCCAATCAGGTACCCAGGACTGCTGGCTCCCAACCGCTCGCCTGCCTGCCTGCCTGATTGCCCCTAACTGCTCTGCCTACCAGCCTGATCAATGCCTAACTGCTCCCCTGCCATCCTGATCAATGCCTAACTGCTCCCCTGCCAGCCCGATTGCCCCTAACTGCCTTCCCCTGCTGGCCTGGTTGCTCCTAACTCTCCCCCCCTGCAGGCCTGGTTACCCCCAACTGCCCTCCCCTGCTGGCCCAGTCACCCCTAACTGCCTTCCCTTGCCAGCCTGGTCGCCCCTAACTGCCCTCCCCTGCCAACCCGATTGCCCCTAACTGCCCTCCCCTGCCGGCCTGGTCACCCCTAAATGGCCCTCCCCTGCCAACCCGATTGCCCCTAACTGCCCTCCCCTGCCGGCCTGGTCACCCCTAACTGCCCTCCCCTGCCTATCTGTTTTCCCCTATATTGCTTTCTTTCTGTCGTGCTTGTTTTCTGTTTATTGTCCCTATCATGTTATATTTATTAATCACTAACTGCCCTTTTCACTCCAGTTATAAATATCCTAATTTACCATCACCATTTAATTATTTTTCTTTTTTTTTTTTTTTTA
>NW_005871140.1:3415359-3520317 GCF_000147115.1 Myotis lucifugus
CTAACTGCCCTCCCTGCCAGCCTGGTCACCCTAATTACTCTCCCTGCCGGCCTGGTCACCCTAACTGCCCTCCCTTGCCAGCCTGGTCACCCCTAACTGCCCTCTCTGCCGGCCTGGTCACCCCTCACTGCCCTCCCCTGCCGGCCTGTTCACCACTCACTGCCCTCCCCTGCCGGCCTGTTCACCCCCAACTGCCCTCCCCTGCCGGCCATCTTGTGTCCACATGAGGGCGGCCATCTTGTGTGTTGGAGTGATGGTCAATTTGCATATTACCACTTTATTAGATAGGATGCTGTTAACAAAAATGTTATGTATAATGTCTAGTTAGCACATTTTGGGTATAAGTAAATTGCCTGGCTTTACATGATTTAAAAATAGTAACTATCATCTTTCAAGGTATTTTAAAACTGTGCCGTCTGAAATATGAAACAACTTTAAAATTTGCCTTCAAGTAAATCATAGATTTTTGCTCATTTATTACATTTTACTTGTTACTAACAGGTTATTTGTGTTTTGACTTATTTTTTCTTTACGTTCCAATTAATTTATTCTTAATTGGAATACTTTATTTTACATATATGTATTCTTGAATTATCTTCTATATCACAAATACAGTTAATGCAGGTGTGCCCAGTTTTCTACTAATTAAGGGTCAAATATATTCTTACCCTCAGTAGGAAAAAATAAAACCCCTTCTCATGATATTAGGCTTTTTGAAATATTGTCTATAAGTTGAGTATTATCCTTTGTGCAGTGTGTGGTATGAGCTAGCTCAGAAAAGAGGTGTCTTATTTTCTGAAGCAACTTAAACTAGCCATTACTTTTTAGCTATCTGAAAACATTTAAAAATACAAAATAAAATTCTTACAATCCCTTAAGGTAATCCAAGACATTTTGTTTGAGAATTATACTTTTTAAATTCATTAAATGTATGGATTTAGAACTATCTATGAGGACCAAAGCAATCTGAATTTGTCTTCAGTTATTCATTCATCCTTTCACTCAACATCTGTTAGGGTTAGTACCTATTACATTTCTAGACACTATTCTGGATACTGTGGATAAGAGATTATTGTTAGGAGGAAGACACAGATGTTTAAATCTAGTATCTAGTTAATAAGTGCTATTGAATATACATCAAATAAATTCTGAACATTAAAAATTGTAAGCTTATATTTTAGATGTATTAAGTATTCATAGCTGTATATGCTATACATTTATACAGGCATATTGCTGTACAGAGTTGTATTCATGAAACTCCAAATACTATACTTAATGAAAAAAATTAATGATTTTCAAGAGTAGTTTTGGTTAAATGGCATTTTCACATTGTCTTTGGACATTGATACCTATGAAAACTCATCCTCTGTAAGTGTTCATTTACGCATATTAGTGTTATATTGGGAAATTAGTGCTATTACTGGATTTCAGGAATGGAAGAGCAAATTTTGCATGTAGTTTATGGAAGAGAAATTTGCCCCACCCCTTCCCCGGGTTGCTATAAAGGACAAAGGCCCGTAAGTGTGGGAACATATCCTTCCCACAGGGGATTTAGCTTCTCACCCTGATGTAACAGAATGGTCTCTGCATGGCTAGGCGTCAGACTCAGTTTCAGCTTTTGTGTCTATTCCAATAACCTGTTCCTTCTTCCTCTAGTCAGCCCCTCTCTGATATGTGTAACCACCTTAAGCCAAACGGGGTTACCAAAACAAAAGTTCATTTCCAGTATACTTTCTAGGATAGGCGAAATACCCTTGGAGCAAAAGCGCCTTTCATCCTTTGTCCTTGGTTATATGTTTTTCCTTTATTTTTGGTCCAGAATTCTTTACTGTCTTGTCAACAATGCTTTCAAGAATTTTTAAAAAATATTTTATTCAGGCCTGCCTCTCCTGCCATACCCCATTAAAAAATTAAATTGTATCAAAATATGCTTACTCACATTATGTCCTTTGATTTTTACAAAACATTGAGCTTTATAGACAGATAATGTATTCATTAACTAAATATGTACTGTCTTGTCTGTGCTGGCATTGTGCTAGGTGCTGTAGATGTAGTTAGTGGTAAAATGATGGATAAAGGGCCTTACTTCCTTGAGTGGCTTACAGTTTAGCAAGCATTCTTTCTATTCTTCAAGTGAGGAAATTTTTTACAGTGGAATAACTTTTCTAGGGTCACATAATTAGTCACAACCAAGCCAAAATAAAAACTGAATTTTGCCTATTTCATGGTCAGTGCTGCGCCAGTTCTCTCCTCTCTAGAATTTTCCTTTCCATTAGCTTACCCCCTCACGCAGTAAAATGCCTTTCAAAATTACGTATCCTCCTTTGGGCCTTGGTTACTATGGCTGTTACTCCTCTCTTCTTCCTCTCTAAACATGGCTTAACTACCATCCATTTGCTTCTCAGCCCACTCTCTTTCCCCACTGCCATTCTTCTATCTCGTGCCTAGTACAGTGGCAGTGGCCCCTCCTTGCCACAGTCAGTGGTTTTAATGTGACATTTGCTGTTGTCATAGATCTTCCTTGTGCCTTGAAACTCTTTCCTCCTTGGGCTTCTGCAGATTCTGTTTCCTGATTATCTTACTGCTCACTGCTCTATTATCTCTCCTAGCATCTTTTCTTCTATCGGATATAAATAGTACTGTCTTTCAGAGTTTTATCTTTGTCTTTCTTCAAGTGTCACCAAATCAGCGACTCCTACTCTGAGGCCCTAGTGCTTTGGGAGGTCTCTTAATTGTTTGCAAAATTGTGTGTGCATCTCCCTTTTACCAGCTTTTTATGATGATCTTGGAGTTGCTCATAACTCAAAAAAGTTGAGAAGGACTGCTTTCTGTATATTCCTGTAGTTTTATCTGCTTCACAGGTGACTCCCAAATTCCTGTCCCCAGCTTCACACCTTTCCCCTGTCTGATACCTCCTGCCTTCGATCCTCAATATCCCTAGCAAGTTCCTCTCCTTGTTGCCCGTTCCCTACCTCTCCTCCCTATACTCGTTCCCTACCTCTCCTCCCTATACTTTCCATCCTACCACCAGGTTACATTTTTTTGTTAGTTTGTTTTTGAGAGAAAAATATGGTTATATCTCTATCATGCAAGTAATGTGGAGTTTTAAGTAGGGAAACATCCATGTTTCTTAGCATACTAGTTTCTTTCCATTCTGAACTCAGTCTTACTTTTCAACTGCACCTTTTATTACTTTTCCTACCTAACTGTTCTTTTACTCATTCCAAGTAAAGCTTGCAGTTCTGCTATTCATAACTCTAATATCCATCTTAGTATTTTCCTGTCTTATATTTGGCATTTCTCACTGTCTCGAATGCCTTTCCCCTCCACCCTTTCACAATTCCTCCACGGGTTGACTCCTCTTCATCCTTCAAAACCCAGTCAAATGTCATCTTTATTTAAAAACCTTTCTTAATTTATTCTAAGTTAATTTTTTCATGATGTTATCTTTTTTATCAGCCCATTCTTTACATTGTATTATAATTAATTGTTTATATGTCTGATCTTCTCCATCAGGGCAGGGATCCTGTTCTATTCATCATTGGGTGCTCATTGGCTAGCACAGTATGACTTATAGTAAGATAGTTAATAAGCCTTTTTGAGTGAATAAACACACTTTCGCACATGGGTTATTTTTTCTCTATTTGAATCAGAAAAACCTTAAAATTGTTCAAACATATTTTTAAAATCGTGTTTCTGCTGTTAGCTGTTGTATAGGATGATACATGAGTTGTTGACTTTTACTTTAGGCAATATTTTCCTAATCATTAGGTGGCAGTAGTGTGTTGTACTTGACTTTACCTTTGTAATTTTTTTTTTCAGCTTTCATAATCTTAATGTGGTGTCAACATGTAAAGGACACAGTTGTAGTCTTTTACCTGGTACATCTAACTTTGTGTAACATGATCTTGTTTAAGCTAGTAGGCATCTTACAGAAAGTGAAACAAAACAACAACAAAATACGGCCATGTCAGCCAGTGTGGATCTCTCCCTCATCTACCTAAGTTATGTTGGTTCATTAGAGAATCACTGTTGCACCATCTTAACAGCATCTCCTCACCAACTTTTTAATGGCTGCTTCATAAAAACAGTGATTGGCAATAAGGAAAACCAAATATTATCAGAGAGGATATGTTTTTTCTCAGCATCCGAAGAAGCTTACTTAGGCCTTTATCTCAAAAATTGTATACTAAGTTCATTGATTGTAACTGCAGTTATTAAATGTTTTATATTTCACTCAGTTCCTGTCAGTATAAGGTCACTTCTCTGGTTTATTGAGTGTCATTTTAGGTGAGTTGCCCTCACCATTAGGTAGTTAGAATTAAGAAAATAATAGCTACCACTTCTCCAGCCTTAAGCATTTAATCTCCCACCATTAATTTTTGAACATCCTATATAATAAAAGTGTAATATGCTAATTAGACCGGACGTCCTTCTGGACAACCTTCCGACAAAAGCTAGGGCTGTGAGGGCCAAGGCAGAAGGTGGCCACCGTGGTGACAGAGGTGGCCGCCATGGCTGGGGGAGCCAAGGCAGCTGCCGTCACGGCAGGGGCCGAGCCCCTTGCGTGAATTTTGTGCATCGGGCCTCTAGTGTATATATGAAAATGCCAACGCTTTTAGTTTAAATTTCATTCCCATTGTATTTTTCTATAGCTTATAAAGTTAATTTGACAGCAGTTACACTTTAAGGAATATACATATATATTTTTGGTCCACAGGGGCATTTTTGCAAATAAAAGAAAAACAACTATTAGAGTTGATTCAGATAACTTAGTGTTAATTCAAATATGATGTAGGTAAATTAAATGTGGGACATTCTCTTTTTCATGTTTTCTTTCTTTTCTATCTCAGGGATAAAGCACTTGGGATTCAAAGCCAGTGTAGTAGTATCATTAATGTGGCAGAATGATCAATTAATAAAGGAAGAGCATGAAAGCGTTGACAGAACACACTGTCTAATTAGTACCTGATGGCCTTGATGGCCACAGAGCAGAGCTCCGAGTTGCTGCAGGAGAGCAGCCCTGTAGGATTTGTAGATGTACATCACCACCCTTGTTCAGCAGGGATAACTTCAGTTTGCCATCAGTGTCTTAAGTCTTTAATTGCACAAAACCCTGTCTTCTCTGCACCCAGAGAAGTAGTTAGCTAGTGCACTGCTGCTAATTACCACTGGGGGCTATCGGAGGCAGAATGTCATTCTTGGAATTCTCTGTGTAGTTCATGTTGAGTATGTCATCAAAGACTTGTTTGATATGATTTGGGTTGGGGGAGAAGTAAAAATTTACCCTTAAATTAGATATGAGGTAACCCATTGCTTAAGGTTTAATTTTCTTCATATTTTTTGTTCAATCAAAGAAGCAGATGTGTTACACTTGCATATACACTGAGTGGCTAGATTATTATGACCACCTGACGTTTGCAGGCGAATTAGCCGAACAGTGCATCATATGGGATATGGAATCCGAAGGCCTGTTCGAATACCTTTGCTGTCTGCAGTTACCATGATAAAACGTCTCCAATTCGCACAGGAACACAAGGATTTGACAGTCGAGCATTGGAAAAAAGTCATGTGGTCTGATGAATCACGTTTCCAGTTGCATCATGCAGATGGCAGAGTGAGAATTTGGCGGAAACAGCATGAAAGCATGTACCCCACATGCATGAGTACAACCCTTCAAGCTGGTGGGGGCAGTGTTATGGTTTGGGGCATGTTTTCCTGGCATGATTTGGGCCCTGTAATTCGTGTGGAACAACGTCTGAATAGCACAACATACCTAAGTATTGTTGCTGATCAAGTTCATCCTATCATGTTGATGGCGTATCCCAATGGAGATGGCTTCTTCCAACAAGACAATGCGCCATGCCACGGTGCTCGTATTGTGCAGGAGTGGTTTCAAGAACATGAGGGAGACTTTACCTTGCTTAGGTGGCCCCCACAATCACCAGATCTCAATCCAACTGAGCATTTGTGGGACTAAGTTAAAAGAGCCATCAGGCAGCTGGTTCCACCACCATCAAATCTCACAGAACTGGACAGTGCTATTCATCAGGCATGGTGTCAGATTCCTCGCATCCCCTTTCAACATCTCATGGAGTCAATGCCAAGAAGAATTGCTGCAGTATTGAGGGCAAAAGGTGGCCCAACGAAGTACCGATGGGGTGGTCATAATAATCTGGCCACTCAGTGTATATAGTCAACAACAAAGAAAAGGCATAAGACTAGCAAAAGGAATTGGTGCAAGATTATATTTTAGAGAGTAAATTTCACAGTTCAAAGTACATTACAGAGATCGGTCTTGGTTTTGAATAGGTTTTGCTATGGATTGGATTACTTAGCTCATATTATTTTACTTCTTACATTTCTTTATTTCTGTGAGTCTAACCTATAACATACCTTTTAATTATTTGAAAAAAGATCAATACCTACCATAAATATTGCATGGCCTTGTTTGCCTTCAATCTTTTTTAGTCTCTTCCTTCACTTTTCATTACTCTTCCTTTTCTTTTTCCTATTCCTCTATTTCTCTTCTGTTCTCCCTCCCCTTTCTCCTACAGGCTCCTTTTTCTCCACCATCCCTCTTTCCGTTTCTTTGTCTTCCCTCTCCCACCTCCTACTACCCTCTTCCTCCTCCTCCTCTTTTACCCCTTTCCTTAGAATATGACTGCAAATTATGATGCATTAGGTTACCCACTAAATTTTTGAGCTGGAGAATATTAGGGTTGTAAGTTAAACCAAGTGAATTTGGAAGCAGGTGGATGGAGTGGAGAGCTGTTAGAAGATGAATGCTGGAGACTAGGTAAGAGCTGTTGTTAGTTTGAACTAGGCTTGGCATTGGGAATGGATAGGATATAATGTAGGTAGAATCTACAGAATTTGGTGATTAGTGGAATAAGGGAAAGTGAGGTTACCCTGATATTGTAGTCTAGATTATTAGGAAATGTATTTATTTTTCTCATTCATTCATCCATTCATTCAGCATACATTGAGTGTAGTGGTGGTTTTAACAGAACAAGGAATTCAGCAAGACAAAGAACTAATTTTAGAGTCTGGCTGATAAGTTTGATTTTAGACATGTTGAACTTGTAGTACTGATAAGGTAGCTTTTAGAAGGTATTTTGAGCCCTAGCTGGTTTGGCTCAGTGGATAGAGCGTTGGCCTGCGAACTGAAGGGTCCTGGGTTTGATTCTGGCAAGGGCACATGCCCGGGTTGTGGGCTTGATACCCAGTAGGGGGCGTGCAAGAGGCAGCCAATCAATGATTCTCTCTCATCATTGACGTTTCTATCTTACTCTATCTCTCCCTTCTCTCTGAAATCAATAAAAATATATTTTTTAAGAAAGAAGGTATTTTGAAATTTGATTCCAGAATTTAAGAAAATTTGAAGCTAAAGAGCTAGTATCCTATTAATAATACTCAACTCATCTATTAATACATAGAGAAAAACCAATATGCTTTATTCTCAGGTATTGCATTGGCATAAGAAATAACCTCAGCATAACAATTTGGGAATTTTTGCTTAATCAGATTTGCTCATAGTCCTTTTCAAAATTGATTGTTACTTCCTATTTGAAGTCAATATTTTATAAATCAAAACAGCATAATCACAGATATGTAGTAAAGGATGAATGTTATCTATTTTCTAACTAATTATCTAATTGATAACTTTTTATTTGATTTAATATTTAAGTAGCAAGCTACTAGTAAATAAAGCAGTACTTCGTTTTGTAGGTAGGAAAGGCATGAAAGCTTCCAGATGACTAAGTTCTTCCAATTCTAGGAAAATTCATTTCAACTTAGTAGTACTGAAAACAAATAGAAGTTACTGTAGTTAAAAGAAATGAACTTTACAACATTGATTTTAGTACATACCTATTCTGTTAAGACCATCAGTATTTTCTCTGGTTGGTCGGTGATTTTCTCAGAACTCTGTTTTTTGTATGATTTTGCCTGCATTTTTCTAATATGAGGAAGTTCATGTTATCTTTTTGTGGCTATTTCTAGAACACAGGATGCCTTAGATTTTATCTTCCCATGAATGAATGAAGTAGGAATATCTTTGAGCTCTCAATGGTGGGAAGATTTGGTTAGTGGGGATTAAAGAAAAAGGAGGGCAAAGAATAAAATAAGCCTTGACAACAAAAGGAAAGTGACTTGGTTCTCTCAGAATAGTAGTGAATGCTTGAGCCTGCTTCCCATTGGAGAGCTCAGATATAGAAATAGCAGGAAAGAAATTAGCGTTCACTTTGGGATTGGAAAATCTTGAAAGTATTAGGAGTTTGGTTTCTCATGTTCAAGAAAGAATCACTGAAAATTTAAAAATTAAGAATGTATGTAATAATGACACCATTTTATTAATAGACCTTATAAATGAAACATCTTAAAAAGCTATAGTGTCTGTATTGCGGTTTTAAATCATAGATATCTTTAGATTATGTATAATTTATTGTGACTGCCAAAATAAATTACCATAAACTGAGTGGCTTAAACCAACAGAAAATTATTCTTTCAGAATTCTAGCGGTAGAAGTTTAAAGTCAGTATAACTGGGCAGAAATCAAGGTGTTGGCCTGGCTGCACTTCCTGTAGAAGCTCTAGGGGGAGAGTCCATTTCTTGTCTCTTCCAGCTTCTGGTAGCTGCCAGTGTTCCTTGGCTTGTGGCCTGATCACTCCAGTCTTTAAGGCCAGTATTTCCAATCTCTCTCTGCACAGTCTTCATACCACCTCCTCTTCTGTGTGCCAAATCTCCCTCTGCCTCTTTTGTGTAAAAATACTTTATATTTATCTCACCTGGATACTTTTCTTTTTCAAGATATTTAATCATATCTGCAAAGAACTTTTTTCCAAATAAGGTAACATTTACAGGTACCAGGAATGAAAAGCTAATATTTTGGGGTGCCATAATCAGCCTACCACAGAACACATTTTTTGTTTGTTTTTTAGACTTTCATTTTGTTCCGGAATTTGCTGTCAGAACAGATTGGACTGAGTGAGGCTTTTATCACCCCAAATGACGTACTTATTTTCTTGCCATAACTACCATTTTTTAATTGAACCCTATGTTATGCCCAGATTTCAAGATTCCCAAGAAACCACATCAGGGAGCCAGCCAATCCGATGCAAAAGCATAAGAATCTGTATTCGAGCTAGCTCGGCTCCCCCACCTTGCCGACGCAGCGACAGGAAGCAGAGAGAGATAACTCTGTGTGGAGACGGGTTATATAGGGGGAGTTGGAGGAAGGGGAGGAGAAAGGACTGTGCTCTGCCGATTGGCCAGGCACAAGTCTGTGTCTTGTTCCTGGGTGTGGCTAGCAGAGGCTTAGACTTCCGGGAAGAAGCTCCTTGCCAAGCACGTGGCCAAGGTAAGATGGAGCCCTTACCCTGGGGCAAGGTGGAGGGCCTAGCCCTCGCCCTTTCACCCTATATTGTAGAATAAAATGTATTGCATTCTAATAGCACAACAGAATAGATCTAAAAGCCTAGGATGGTGGTTACTTAATTAAAATAGTAGTCAGGAAATATCAAATTGGTGAAAGAGATTGATTGAATTGTTCTTTGACACTCATGGAACTTATCTATGACTCAATAAAATTTAATGATAGCTTTTAGTTTGGGGCAGCCTTGGTTTTGTAGGGCTTGCTTGGTCAGGTTGATGCATGATCAGGTCCAATTATTCTTTTATTGTACCAAGTATACCTTCTATAATGGCCTATTAGAAATGACCTGTCTTTTAGCCTGTACTTCTCCTATATAGCTACTAGTTTAGAATGATTCCTCTGGGGTCTTACTTAATGTTTCTGACATATTGAGGTTGAGTTTTCACATGTAAGTGTATCTTAATGTATACATAGTGCCTAAACCTCAGTATGGGAATAACTTTTATGAGTATCATTTGATAAATTATGATCACAAAACGATTAAGCAATAAAGCTATAGTTTCCTTTTCTTTCGTCATTATATTAATTAGCATAAATATTTAAATGTTGATAACCGATAGATTTGGCATAGGAAGAGAAATAATTTGCCAAAGGGAAAATGGAAGCCTAATTCTCTTTGTCCTATAATCTTTCTTCCAGCATGCATGATGTTCTTCTGTGCAACCAAATATCACAACTGTTTTTGCTCTGCTAGTTGAGGACATTAGCAGTGTGAACAAGTTCAGCATGAAGACAAATTCACTATCAAAAACCATAGTCAATATTATGATTAAAAACCGACATACTTTCTGAATTTTGCATTGAGAATTGAAGTCATTTGCTTCATGTTACTTGCCACAACTCACTGAGTGGTCTTGGCTTTAGCAACTTGGATAATAAATGACATGGTACTTGTAAATTTTTCATGTTCTTTCAATGTCTGTAAAGCAGTCAATGAAGTATTCTGGCTGAATACTATAAAGTGGTTCCTTATTTACTTAAGAGTGAAAGATTACATATCTCAATATCTGCTTCTGTTATTCCCAGATTACTTAAGTGAAATGTCTCTAAATTTAGATAATCTTTCGTTACTTGTTTGTTGGGAGACTGCTGAAAAGCAAATGACACATTTATTCTTTCAGAAGACCTGATAGACATCAAGAGAAGGGATAACAGAAAACATTGAAAAAAGGAAAAGGAGGACAGTATAAGTGAGGTATCCAGTAAGCCATATTTACATTATCATTTGAGAATTGAATTGACATAAAACTTTCTGTTTTTGACCAAATAGTTTAAAGAAATTGCTGCATACTGAAAACATTCTTAAAACTTTCTTAGAAAACACATGTAAGAAAGATTTACCAATGCGTTAATTTATATTCAAATGTTTCATTGAGTTCTTTAAAATTCTTTCTTATAAATCTGCATTAGGATAACCATTTTTCAATAAAAATTATGTGCAGGGATTTGTAATTAAAATCTTCATAAATGAGCTAGAAGATGAAACATTTTTTATTTTACAGTATAGGTGTATAATCTAATTTTATGAGAAAAAGCGAGTCCTCCAATCGTGGTGGTATCCGTAGCCATGCACATTATATAAGGAAGCTTCCTTCTCTGCATAGTTTGTGTTCTTCCTCTGTCATGCTCTGCTCGTCTGCACGTACCTATTTCTGTTTTTGTTAGTCATCCTCTCTAGGTAGAATGTCCAAGAGACCAGTGATTCCATCCATCAGCAAATTATCCAGAAAATGCTGTCTTTGCACGTTGTGACAGATCATGTCGCTAGTGGATTTATAGCTACTCCAGTGGTCTAATTACCCTGGCAAGTCGTCTCCCGGGCCCAGCACTGTTGACTTGTTGCCTTGGCATCTAAGTTTTGTTTTCTCATTATCTTCTTTCTTCACGAAAGCTCAGATTTACAGTTTCTAAAAACTTAACCCTCTCTATTCACCATCCTCCTTATTTTTGATTGGCAGTATCATCCAGACAAACAAAGTGCAGATGTGCCTGCAGGAATGGTGGAGGAATGTATACAGAAGTTCATCGAAATTGATCAGGCATGGAAAATTCTAGGGAATGAAGAGACAAAGAAAGAGTATGACCTGCAGCGGCATGGTAGGTACTTGTGGGGAGGAGCCACAGCACACGGGCACCTTTCTAAGCACCATCTGCAGCTGTGCCTGGGGAGCATTCTCTAGCATGTGCACCAGGTTATTACCTTCTTTACTGCCCCATCAGTTTGTAATTATTCCCCATTCTTAGTAGTGATTATTGCGACTCCATCGAGAAGTTAGCAAACGACTAAGACGTGGCTTGTGAATCTGTGGAAGCTACTTTTTGTAACTAATGAGAAATGTTTAATTACACATTCCTACTTACTATGTTTCACATGTTTATTTTTATTAAATTATAGTGCTTTTAGACTGGGTACTGTATAAAGGATAGTCTAAAGGAAGATACCCGATGAAGTAACATAAAGCACTCTCTGCCTCTGAGCTTGTTTTAGGGTAGGTTTCGAGATTATCTCTTGGATAAGCTATTCCTTATAAGATTGCTATAAATAATATTTTTGGAATGAACATTTCCCAAGCAGTTTCAAAAGTCATTTATTTGATGCATTTTAGAAAATACCTTCTTAAAACAGTGACAAGCTCTTGTGAGAAAGAAAGGGAGAAATGTAGGTCAGGTTTATCACACATGGATTGCGGTTACACAAAGTGATAGGCTGTCTTTCAGCGCTGGCCTTGGGACAGAGTCCCTCAGCCTTCTGTCTGAACCTTCACTATGGACCCTACATGTTAATGGGGGGAGTCAATAATCAGTTACAGCCTGTGGGGAAAACACTCAATTGCACTCTGCAGTAGGGCACCAGCCTTAGCATTGACTCGTATGTGTGGATAAAAGCTTACTGGCTCTGTAGTTGATTATTGAGTCCCCTTCCGTGCCCTATACTGGCACACCATCAGACCTAATAATGTGATTTTAAGACTTATACAACTATGGTTTTGAAAATTTGATATGAAAATCAAGGCTTTATTTCTAAAACATGTCATTATAGGATAAAGACAGTATAAAATAAATATACAATATCTATATTTTCAGAGGGAGTTGTCCTAATAAATTAAGTATTGCTTATAGTGTGTGATCCCATTGTGTATCAAGACTCCACGAGCTATTTGTTTATGTACTGCAGTGTTGTTGTTGTTTAAATAGTGACTTTCAGAACACTAATCAGCTCTAAGGCCCTTCTACTTTCTTTAAGACTGGTAAGGTTTTTTTCTTTAATGTTAAGAAGTTGATGAGTGTATCTTTGCAATGAATTAGGATTAATTTTCAAATATGTCTTGGATATTTTGTCCTGCTTCTATTTGGTGCATATCTGAGCAGCTTTCAAATGTATTTCTTTTGTAAATGTGTTGGTACTTCTGAGACAGCATAGGGACTTGGGCCCAGGAATAGAAAATACTAAGTGGCCAGGAACCCAGGAACTTCAACACTGGTAAGCCTTCTGGCAAAAGAATGCAGAGGTGCTTCCATTTGAGGATGAATTCTATCCATACGTATATCTTTTTAACCTGGGCTAAACATGATACAATTTCTATGGAAGTTTTGAAACTAATACACATGCGTGTGTTGTGTGTGAAAAGGTACCTATGTTCCTAGAACGACCAAACTGTACTGTAGGTGATTATTCTCCCATGGTGCTTTTGCACATCTTGATCAGCCTTTACTCTGTGGGATGCTGATTTGCTTAAGAGAAGGATAGTCCACATAAATGTGCCTTAAGGAGTGTAGGCTGTGTTCTGGCACAGTGGCTCTGCATTTTTGCCATTCCACAACTATGTTCTATTAAGAACCTATCAGTGAAACTGACTAGATGCCTGTTGTCTTAGGAGAAAAGAGTTAGGGAGAGATCACAAATAAAAAAATATTATCTCCCGCATTTACATCATCATGAGGTAATGGGTAAACCAGAAATGGAGAGAAATTGGAAACAGAGTTTAAAGTGAGTAATGGGATTGCATGAAGGAAGGCTTACAGAGATATTGGGAGAACAAATAATCAACATCTTCAAGCCTTTCTCCTTGCCTTTGAGAGTTTTGAGTCCTTGGTTTTAAGTTTTTAATGGGAACAACTATGACCTGCTGTATTGTAGGGGACTAGGTCATTGAGAAGGTCACAATAAAGTTTATGCAAAGCAAATACAGTGAGAGTTGGGCATGATTCATGATTCAGATAAATAGGCTGATCAGCTTACAATTTATATAATGTCAGTTTACTTTGTAAGTTTTTCAGGCAGGTTGAATTGAACTATTGTGGAAGAAAAGTGGAAATACCTCAGATTTAGTAAATATTTTCTTAGTTTCCAGAGGCTCCAAATAGTGAGAATGCTTTGTTTTAGTTTTAAATTGAGATTGGCTTGCTTTTTAGATAAGAACTAGAAGTCTCTTACCCAAGTATAACTTGCTGTTTTTAAGTTTCATACTAGAGCTATTTTTAAAAATCTCATAATAAACCTAGTTTTGTGTTGTCATTTCTTTTGACATTAATTTTTCCTTCCTGACCCATTTTCAGTAAGTGGCCTCTCAAAAGAAGGAAGTGAACTTGAACTTCTAACGGTGCAGATTTAGATTTGATAGAAGGTAAACCTTTGAGAGTGATAATTTGTTAAAGACCAGGATAGGTTACCAAGAGAGAGAGAATTTGTTATAACCAGGTCACAGCACTCTTTTTTTCTGGGTCACCCCCTGGGGACATGGAAATAGCTTTGTCACACAGAACTCTTTTTGCATGTGGTGATAGATCATTGTAGAACTTTCTTTTCTTAGGGTGTGCTTAAAATATGTTTGTTTCCTGCCCTCATTAATTGGGAATATAAAATAAATTTGAGCTTGGTAATTCTTGGAAAGGAGGCAGGAGATGTTTTATTGGCTGACGTTGAATGCGTTCTCATATTTCACAGCTCATGGTGCTCTGTTGTAAGGAAAGCCTCATCAGTATTGGCCACAATCATTTATTTCTCTAAAAGATCATTGAAAGGAGCCTTTGACATCCATATTTCTTTGCTTCACAAAAGAAATTATCAAATGAGTTCTAATGAAGAAAAAGTTCAGGGTAGATTACCTAAAGTAAAGTACATACATTGTTTCTCCTTCATTTCCACTTCTATGTTCCTAGTTGTCATTTTAAGGCAATGTTGGCCAGGCTGAAGAATAGCAAATCTAAAAAAGGGTGAGTAATATTCAGTTCCCAGGATAGTATACATTTTGAAAGCAATGTTAACTAGTAAATTTAATCAATTAGTTCCAGTTGGCATATTTACCTTATTGTTTCTAAGGATGCTTCCAAAGGCTGCTTCCCATGTTCCCTTGAAAGGCATGTAGTTTTTCAAGATTAGGCTTTGCATTTTAGACAGCCAGATGAACACTTTGGGAAAATCTTTTCAAGATTTATAAAATGTTCACATGAACAATATCTGTTCACATGAATGATATCTGTTGAATAAATCTTATGGAGCATTTTCTCATGTATTAAATAAGCACATTAAAACACATCAGAAGTATATCATGGGAAAATAATAGGGATCATGATTCAATAGCTTTGTAAGGACAGTCATATTACAGATCGTGGACATTTAAGTGGCTCTACAGAGTGAACAGCTTATGAATTATGTTATTTCTCTGTGACCTGAAGGGGAACAAACCTTCACATGAAGTCAGTGAAATTAAGTAATTTTTTAAAAAACTAAGGAGATTATGTTTGGAATCCTTGGAGGTATGTTATTTTGTGTGAAGGTGTATCTTGGTTTTCTGTTAGTGAATTACTTCGGGAATATGGAGCCTTCACTCTACACAATTGGCCAAGTACTTGGATATCAAAAATAGCCTGGCTCAAAAGGAGATTGGGCTAGACATAACGTTAGTGTGTCTTTACTCAGAGCTAATCAGCTGCCCCCCCCCCTTGGTTAGATATAAAGGGTCAGTTCTGGTGTTGTAATAGGATAAATATTTACAAATGGTAGGTAAGCAAATAAATCTTGGACCAAATGAGGAGCATATCTTAAAACCCCAACTACATGTATGCCAGATAACTGAATCAATACATAATTTCTTAATCTCAAAATAAGAATCCTTCCTGAAAAGCAAGTTAATACTAAAGCCTGATTAACTCCCTAAGAAGGGAAATAATACTTATAAATGTAGATAATATGAATTTGGGTTAACTGTCAGGAATGATATTTGTGCAAATTATGTGCAAAAACTGACCCTCACAAAATATTTGTAGTTAGATTAGAGTTTCCATTTATGGTCATATCAGTATTTCCATTTCATTTTAGGAATTTGAAAATTGACTATAAAAATGTGCTTGAGGTAAAACTTGAAGATAAGCATCAAGAGGCTTTTTTTGTGTGTGACTGTTTCTGGGAAAAGTAACTATGTGAAATGATGCAGAAAATTCATCCAGACAGTTAGAGATTGGCATTTTCTTCAGAGGAAGAAGAGAGTATAGATAAAACTTTCTGTGAAGGTCCTGCTGCTCCATTCTATTTGTCACAAGAAGGTGACTACTTACATTATTTGTTACTTTTACTTAAAGACAATTAACTGGTATTTTTTTCCATGAAAACATATTTTAAGATAATTTCTTAATGATTTTGAGTAAAATTTGGAAAATTTCAAATAATGCTGTAGAAACCTATGGGCAAAATTATAGTCATAATTCTGGTATACTTGGACATAATTGGTGGTTCTAATTTAATAATAGGGAAAATGTAGGATTTTAGGAAGTTTGTATCTCCCACTTTAACCTTTCTCCCAATTTCTAGTTGAAATCAGTGGGTCCAAAACCAAGACTAGGTCACCTTTCTCTCGCTTATTTTTCCCCATACTTGAACCTGGTTCATATTACACTCTGATTATTTTGCTCACTATACAACCAATGAAGTAGAAATGAGTGTTGACATTACTTTTTAATTTTTTTTTCTATGTGATCTTATTCTCACAACTACCACAGTAGTCCATACCCAGATTATAACGCATATCCAGATTATTTCCATAGCAGCTAATTGGCCTTCTCCCACAGTCTTTTACATTTTGATTGGTCTAGCTTTCTTTATTCTTACTCCTATAAAAACTTATTAAACCACCCCTTCCTCAAAAGCATTTGCCCATTCACCTGGGATTTAAATGGGCCAAAGATTTTAAGTTTGTCCCTAATTACGTTTTCTAACCTTATCACTAATCACAAACCTAATGTAAATCCTCTCCCCTGGGTGATTTAGGGACTCCCAAACACAGCTGCTTCTGCTGTGTGTCACTACTCAGAACACCCTCCCATTCTGATTCTTCACAGTATCCTTTATTCAAGTTCCAACTCAAGTCCTCCTGTCTCCCTCCCCACCCCACCCGACCCCACCAAAACAAGCTTCTCTGAAGTTCTAATCTGCCATCACCTCTAACGTCTGAATTTAGTCCACAAATTAATTATTTTTAATTTGTTTCTGTGTTTCAAATCTTTCAGTTCCATTTGTTACTTCAGAAGGACCAAATAATGATATAGATATGGCTTTGATAATAATGGGTCAATTTTAATGGGACTGACAATAGCAAAGTACACTGTGCTGCCTCCCTATACTAAAGCTTCACAGCACCTCCTCAATAATAATGGACGTTTTGTCATTTTGTTAATGGTCTGGTAGAGACAGGTCAATACAAACATTATTAAATATAAGAGTTAAAATAGCTGCCATTTATTGAGCACTAGAAATATGATAATTGTCTTTTAATCATTGTTAATAACCTTATAAGGAAGAAATAATAGTTTCCAGAGAGATTCTGAGGCTCTGAGGGGTTAACTAATTTGACTAAGGTTGCATAGCCAGTAATTGATAGAGGGGACTTCAAAGCCATTCTGTGACTCTTAATCATTGTGCCAGGCTGCCAAGTTTTGAATAGGTGTGTACCATTTACTATTTTTAGTTCCAAATAGTAAAGAATGAGGCTTAGTTGAGGGTCAGAACAAAAGGCCAGACCTACATCTGCTGCTGTTCTACCTGCTCTGTAGTTAGTGAAACGTCAAATTCAGTTTCTTGGTTTTATTTGGTACTTTTCATGAGCACTGGCTTTAGGCTTACTTTATAAAAGGTCTACAGTTCTTCAGTCCATAATTAAACTCCAAATATGTAATTTTTCTTCGATATAGAAAGCCTTGCATTTGTGATTCTTTAATTCCGTTTGGGAAAGGATTGCAGAGTTTCATAATTTTAATGAGCAGGTTTCAAGTAAACGTTGGCTGATTCTGAATCTCTTATCAAGGTAGAGGCCATTCAAAGAGCAGAGACTGTTAAGGACAAGGAAACTGATATCCATCAAGTCATTTCCTATTTGAAAAATTTAACTGTGTATAGTGAAATACATACATAAGAATTTAAGTGATTGTTTATAATTAAATTACTTGATTTTAAAACAGTAAGACCTAAAGGAAAACATTGCTATTTGCTTTTAACATAGATGACTTCTTTAAGTTTGAAATGCACTTTAAATATTTTAAATTGCATAGATAAATACAATGGATGATTTGAGAGCATTTTGGGGACTTGATCACTTGAGTAACAGACATTGCTACACATGAATAGTGGGGACAGAGCTGCAGATGTACTCAATCTTTTGGCCAACATTGGGTTGATTGAGACTTTTAGATACCTCAGCAATAATGAATAAAGTTAAATTCCTCTCCTCTGTAGCTTTTTGTTGCTACTATTTATTTATTTATACTTATTTAAATTGTAGTTACAATTAGAAAAAAGTATCCTGAGATTAGGAAGTGTAATTATTTAGGCAGCAAACAAAGAGTTGTTTTAGAAATTTTAGTATCATTAGGAGGAAGTTGAAAAAGACTGGAATTCCATTATCTTGTAAGAAGTAAGAAATATTTATTGATTCCCAAATGGAGCTTTAAAAAAAACCTTTCCTCTTTTAGAAAGTTGTGAATGACCCAGCGAGAGCTCTAGTAAGCTTTACTGAACCAAGCTGCTAATAGTTATTTAATGTTATTCTTCAGTGGGAAAGAATCTCTGTAGATTTTCCTTTTAATCTCTTTGAATTGTAGGCTCATAAACCTCTCTGATGAGCCCTGCCACTGTTTTCTTAGATCCCACCATTGAGACAATGGAGCCACAGAATTCTTTCACCTCTTGTTGTCAGACAAATCCAATAGAACACAGGATCAGAAGGGCCTGTACTTCTAAAGGTTTAAAGATTCTTTTTCAAGTAACCACATAAATTATTTGATTTTATCATTATATTGCACAGGAATCTCTTTAACTATAGTGCATTGCTTTCTATATGTAAATAAATTGGGAAGTTTTTCCTGTCCCCATATTTAGTTAAGCATGTCAGCACTGCACAGGGTGTAAACAGACATTAAATGTTCCCCAATACCTTCGAAAAAGCTGAATCTACTCACTTCAAAAGAATTAGGGATTGTAATGTCATTGGTCTCAAGATAGAGTACACCAAATGCCTTTCCAGTGGCTGGGTTTTCTTTTTTATTATTATTATTATTACCATTCTGTAGCTAAGAGCCTCTGTTCCTTTAATTAAAAAGTACTTTCTAAGTCAATTTATGTTTTCTCAACAATTTTAGTAGTGTCATGTTAACAGAAGAACTTTGAGATAGGATTTATATTTTCAGATTTAAAATCTTTCATTGTAACAAAGCAAAAATATTTATAATATGTAAAACTCAAAATAAAAACAAATTGATCTGTTTTGCAGATGCCTTGCCTGATAGACAGTTATCAAAGCTAATTACAGGGTTCCTGTTACTTTTAATGGCTAGGGATGAATTATATTTTCTAATTATAACGACAATGGTGGACAAACAGAGATCATTGTTTAAAAAGAAAAAAACAAAAACAGGGGGATCCATGATGGCAATGGAATAAGTGAAGCTACACTCATGTCCCAGGACCAAACAGGAATTACAATTAAAATATAGAGCAATCAGCCTGAATAACCAGCTGAAGAATAGCTGAATAGAAATCATATAACCAAAGATTTACAGAAGAAGCCACATTGAGACTGGTAGGAAGGGCAAAGCAAAAGAACTAGCCCCACTCCCACGGGCCACGGGTGGTGGCTGAGATTCCAGAGTGATATCTCAGCTGCAAAGAAAGGTTCTCCCTGCGAAGAGTAGGGTCTCAACCCCATGCCAGGCTCCCCAGCCCAGAGCACCAGAACTGAGAAGAGGTACCCATATAATATTTGGCTGTGAAAATCAGTGGGGATTCTGTCTGCCAGGGATAGACAGGATAATGCTAGGAACATAGGTGCCCCTTTAAAGGACCAAAGCACAAAACCTCGTTTGCAGCCACTCACCTTATGCTCTTCAGAGAGAGGGTGGAGCAGACTAGAGTTATGTGAGGAGAGACTGGAGTTTGTGGCTCTGAGGAGGCAGTTGAAGGGACAGCTGCTAGGATCCCTGAGCTGAGATCTTCTCCCACATATCAGATGCCAGCTCTCCTGGGTGGAGCACTCCCCTCCACAGGGCACCAGCTTGGAGCAATGCATAGCCCCACCCTCTGGACTCCCTGTTGCCTTACCTTGTGGAGCTTGTGCTCTTCTGAGGAATCAGCTGCCTGGGCTGGGGATGTAGAGGTCTGGCAGACTTGGGGGAGGGGTATTCCTCCCACTTTTCCCGTAACCTGATTGACACTTCCTCTGCACTGTTGCCTCCCCCTCACAGGAAATCCGCTAGCCCCAATCTCCAGGCTCCCTGTGGCCTCACCCTCCCAACTCCTGGTGGCTTTGTCCTGCCTAGGTCAGGGCAGATCCAGGACAGACTAAGTTTTGCGGCTCTGAGGAGAGGCCCACTCCCTTCACCTTCCCCCAAGCCTGACTGGCATCTCCCCCTCACTGGAGATCCACTAGCCCCATCCTCCCAACTCCTGGTGGCCCTGCCCTGCTGAGATCCACCTCCTGGCAGAATCTGGGACAGGGATCATTTTTCCCTCACAGGCCCAACCGTGCAGAGCCCTACCTTCACTCAGCCAAATCTTGGTCTCTTTCTGCCTGATAAACTACTGGCCTGTCCCTGATGACTCCCTGAGACCCCGCCTCACCACAGAGGCGTGCGAGCACCCAGCCTGGGTATACCCAGGGACATTTGCTGAGTGCCACAGACTCAGCACTGGCAAGGAGGTTGAACCTGTATCAGTCTGGTAAACACCACTCACCCCTACCTGTCACTCACTAAGAACCTACCTCAAGCAACTCAAGTACCAGCAGAGGCTCTTCCAGTAACAGAGCCTAACGGCAGAGCAGGCAGAGGCGGATCTTGTCCCCAGCTGACCTGTCCCCAGGCCTGGTGCTGGTAAAAACTGGTCTTGGTATGCAGTTTGGTCCTTTGCACACACAGGCCCAGCAGATCCAAACTGGATCGCTTTGTAACTCCAAACACGTTGCCCAGGGCAGCATCTGACATTGGCCTGCACTGGAGAGCCTCCCAAGAGGCCCCAGAACCAAACACCGAGTGGCCAACTTTTGTTTAGAAATTACTTGGTATGTTGATACTCTACATAAGCTATTCAGTGGGAACACAAAGATAGAGGAAGTACCCTAGCCACTAGGCAAAGTCTGTATCTTTGGATTTTATGTATAGTTTAATAGACCATTGGTACCCAATAGATGTGAAGTGATACAATATTTGACATACTAGTAAATTTTAAAACGGTAAGTAAATTAGAATTATACTGACCAGGCTGGAGTTGCTTTTTAAGCACTCTTCATGGTTATCAAAATTAAGTGTCTCATTTTATATTTTACAGAAGATGATCTAAGAAATATGGGACCAGTAGATGCTCAAGTATATCTTGAAGAAATGTCTTGGAACAAAGGTTGGAATTTATTTTCTCTCTTGATATAGTAAAGGAAAATATTAGGGATTTTCTGTAAGAAAATAAAAATTCTTACAGGATATTTGGAATCTTAAAAAGAAATACTGGTAATAGCTTGGCTTTTGATATATATGTGGGTGTTTTTGTCTTGAATAGTTTTGTTTCATTCTGAACTTCAATTATTGATGTCCCCCTGTATGACTCATTCCTAGTTATTTTTCTATCCTAATTAGATGTTAGTTATGTAAGGTTTCATAAGGTTTTCTTTTTTAAAACTACTTTGGTTTTTGGTTTATTCTCCATCTGTGTAATGGGGAAATAAAGTTAAAGATAATTTCCCCACCCTTCCTATGCTGACATTCGAGGTGCATTCCCATTAGAATTTTTATTTGTTTATCATAAACTGTCAGGGCAGGCCTTTCATTGTTAAATTTTTTTACTTGGAGCTTGATTTTACACTTTTTTATTGTCTTAGGCAGAAAATAAAAATCTGTCACTGTCTTTTACTCACTATGAAGTCATATCTTTTTCACTTTCCTATTACTAGAATGTTAACACCTAAATCTAATTTAATTTCTCCACTCTTGGTAGTTCTTGCTCAGGGAGACATTCTTAGGTTTTTTTCCTAAATGAAGGCCTTAAATATCACACTTCCATGTTTCTCTGGTCAAATGAAGACAATCTTACCATTTCCTCGAATTTGTATATACTTTTAACCCTATAATTTTATTGTTCAGCTTAGCGTAGAAATCCCTTAGGGACTTATAAACTTTACTGAGTGTGAATAGGTAGAAGATAAACAGCCCATCCTTCCTGAAAACAAGTTTAATGAACTATTTTTTAACGGCAGATTCTGCAGATTCTTCATGTAGTGCTCTCAGGAAGTTGGGTCACAAGCCATATTGACTGAGAGAGAGGATCATGTTTTTGCCTAAGGGCCACTCTGTTCCTATAGTGCCAAATGAGGCCCTGGAGTAGAAATTCTTATTTGCAGTGAATGATTAGAAAACAAGGTTTTGTGTAACTGGGGCTCCCAGGGGTTCACATAGTTTCATCAGCGTAAACTGGGAGAGCTATTGCTGTGAAATAGAATATTCTAGTGATATAGGCTTTTACTTCTAGATCGTGAGCCAGACAGAATAGAACATGTTACTTATCAGGGAGACCTGCCCAGCTAAATAAATCTTTTGAAAATATAGTATTGCTACTTTACCAATCAGTATGTGTGTGTGTGTATGTATGTGTTTTAATCTCTTGTTAGACAAATCTCTTCTTGCTTGTAGTCGACGTGACTAGTATATTTTGTTTGCAGTTCCTGATAATGTAAAAATGGTGAAAACTGGGTTTTGTAGTATTTCTTTCTTCAGTATCATTTAAAAATATAATTAATAATTTAACATTTTTTAGTCAGACAGAGGCTTCCAATGAGCACAAGACCAGCATTTTTTAAAAGTAAGAATATGGATTGGGTGTTCAGCATCTGTTAGTCCACAAATATATGAACTTTCTGATACAAGTGAAAATGCTAAAAATTTGGACACTCAAGATTTAGTACAGAAGAATGGATGAAATGCTACACGATAGACATGGCCAAATTATCAGCTTCTTGACCCACGGACAGTTTGAAATGGTGCATATTATTATGCTTAAAAGGCATACCTGAAGAACTCTTGAGAGACTAAGGTTTTAACCTTTTCCCCTCACAGTTAATTTCATATATAACTTAGTCATTTTGTCTTTATTATATTTAAAATGATGATTTCTGTGAAGTTATCACTTTGTTAACTGATAGAGGAATCATATTAGAAGAAATTTGACAAGATTTGAGTGTTTAGTGAGATTAACATTTGGAATCATCTATGACAAAACTCCACAGTATCCCATGGTGGCCTCTGCATCATTTACTGAGCACATCACCTCAAATTGTTTCTCATTGTTCACTGAGGTGGTAAAAAACAACACAAACAAACAAAAAAAACAAGGGGGTAATGTAGCTTAAGAAATCTAATGGCTAAAATGTGTGCATTTTTACACAATCTATATAATAAAGAGCCAGGGTTGTAACGACTGTTATGACTGAAGGCTCAACCAGACCGGAAGTCAGTGCTGGGTTGCTAGGCCGGACCCACTGCGGGCACCCAGACCCAGCACTGACTGCCTAGGGCAGCGGTTCTCAACCTGTGGGTCGTGACCCCTTTGGCGGTCAAACGACCCTTTCACAGGGGTCGCCTAAGACCATCCTGCATATCAGATATTTACATTACGATTCATAACAGTAGCAACATTACAATTATGAAGTAACAACGAAAATAATTTTATGGTTGGGTCACAACATGAGGAACTGTATTTAAAGGGCCAGAAGGTTGAGAACCACTGGCCTACGGGGCTGCAGATCAGGCCCAGAGAGAGGCCTGCAGAGAGAGAGAGGCAGGGTCTGATCCATAGCCTCTGGCAGCTGTTGATCAGAACTTGCCTCTCTTTCTCTCCATTTCTCAACAGGCCTCCACTAGGGCTGCTGATCAGCCCTGCCTTTCTGATCAGCCCCTGTTGATAGGCCCAGAGATGCTGACTGGCATAGAAACTGACCAGTCAGAACCAAATCTGGGTGAATGTAAGGAGCCAATGGCTGCCTAGGAGGCGGAGCTTTTGATGCTGACTGGCATAGAAACTGACCAATCAGAACCAAATCTGGATCAACTGTGAGGAGCCAATGGCTGCCTAGGAGGCAGAGCTTTTGATGCTGACTGGCATAGAAACTGACCAATCAGAACTAAATTGGCCAGCAGAGGGCAGTTGGGGGTGAGATCAGGCCTGCAGGGGAGGGCAGTTGGGGGTGAGATCAGGCCAGCAGGGGAGGGCAGTTTGGGGCAACCAGGCTGGCAGGGGAGGGCAGTTGGATGCAAGATCAGACTGGCAGGGGAAAGCAGTTGGGGGCGAGATCAGGCCAGCAGGGGAGGGCAGTTAGGGACAATCGGACAGGCAGGCAGAGGCAGTTAGGGTTAATCAGGCAGGCAGACAGGCAGAGGAGTTAGGGGCAATCAGGCAGGCAGGCAGGTGAGTGGTTAGGAGTCAGCGGTCCCAGATTGTGAGAGGGGTCCCCGATTGGAGTGGGTGCAGGGTAGGCTGAGGGAACACCCCCTCTGTGCACAAATTTCGTGCACTGGGCCTCTAGTTTAATAATAAAACAATTCACTGTGAAAGCATGCTCCACTTCATATGTATGTTGGCTCAGACAGGGAGGATGTTAGCATTTTTAAATTCCAGATTAAATTATATTTCCCTGTGGGGGAAAGACTCATTGTGGTAAAAAATAAAAAGCAAGACTGGTGAATGAATCCATGTTTTCCTTTATGATAAAAGAAACACATAAAGTTGGTTCATTTAATTACTAGTTTTTCCAAGGCCAGACTTCATTAGCGAACAAAAACAAGGCAGTTATTTTTTTCGTTTCCTTCTCTCTCTTCTTTTAGTGGCATATGTTGATATCAAACTGTTAAAAAATGAAATTTGAGAATTGAATGAAGATACCAGATGTAAGAAATCATATCTTAGTTGATTTATCTATGTAACAAATTATGACAGTAGTAAAATAATGTGATAATTGTTTTTCTTTGACAATCATGTCTCAGTGACAGAATGTCCAGTAAATTAAGAATTCTTTTAAAGGACATAAGCATTTCAGCTTCTCAGGAAAATGACAGACATGATAAAATTTCCGTAGGCTACACATCACACAATGTTGTTTCCTTTGGGCATCTCACTTCAATGATTGCCCTTTGGTTCACAAATCATTTGTAAACACCAAACAAACAGGTACACACACAGAAAAAACACACCATAGTGTGTGTTTATATATTTGAGTCAGGACTCTTAAAATAGTATGATACCAGAACAGATATATTCAAATATTGAATTTGATAAACAGTCAAATTAGCAGTTTTTTCTTAAAGGATATATATACTCCAGGCAAAAGCAAGTTCTTTAATAAGACAGGTAAAGTTGTTGTTTTTCCTTTACAGTCCTATTTTGGACAAACGCATTGTTGAGAAGAATGTGAAATGTGTATGAATCTTAAGAAAACAGACTTCAAATAAATTTTCTGGGTTGCTTCAGAGCATTTGCTGTCACTCCAAGATCTTTGGACTACTGATTTATAGCTTTAGTCCGTCTCCTTTACAGAGATTCTTTGGTGGATAATTTTTTAGAAACACTGCCCCTGCCTATATATGAAATATTTTCAAGTTCTCATTTAATACATTTTACATTTACTGAACTTATTTCTTTTGTTCTTCAGTTTCTGTGGAATAAACCACATTGTGTGTGTGTGTGTGTGTGTGTGTGTGGTGTCAGTGTAGTTACCTGTAAGCATTTGAAGCATTTTTTTGTTTTCTCTGCAGATGATCACTCTTACTCTCTGAGTTGCCGTTGTGGTGGAAAATACAGTGTTTCCAAGGATGAAGCCGAAGAAGTTACCCTGATTTCTTGTGATACATGTTCACTAATTATAGAACTCCTCCATGGTAGCTGAAATTGTTCACTAAATGGATTCCCTTAACTATATATTCAGACATGTTGAGGAAAGTCCATTCCAGCTTTATACATTCAAGCAACTGTCTATTATTTGCAAAGAAAATGTAAGCTTGTCAAGCAAAGTCTAACCCACATTAATAGAAAATTAATTTAGCTCTTTATATGTTTACTAGTAACCCTGTGCACGAATCTGTGCACCATTATATGTTTACTAGTAACCCTGTGCACGAATCTGTGCACCAGTAGCTCGCCAGTAGCTTGCTGCCACCCTCCAGTAGCTCTCTGCCCACTGCCCCGCCCTCCTGTAGCTCCCCCCGCCCCCCCCTTAGCTTGCTGCCCTGCCCCCTCCTGTAGCTCTCCCCCGCCTGCTTGTAGCCAGTAGCTCACTGCCACCCCTCCTGGTAGCTCTTTGCCCACCCCCCGCAACCCTCCCCTCCCAAATAGCTTTCTTCCCCTCCCCCCTCCTGTAGCTCTCAGCTGCATACCTGTAACCTCGCTGCCCCACCCCTCCCTGTTGATCCCGTGATCCCGGTCGTTATGCAGGTCGGTTGTTTACGCTTCACGGCATTAACAACCATTTGCATATTACATATTTTATTATATAGGATAATTTATAGATTCCCAAAAAAAGATTGAATTATAAGTTATTTATAGCAAATTCCTATTTGAGACTTTATTATTTGTTTCTGCAAATAAGCATGTCTCCTCTTTAATGGGTCACGATACCATCATATTCCTTTATAGTTACTAAGTTTCTGAGGTAACATGACATTTCTAGCTGTCAAAGTTATAGGCCTATTGTACAACTATTTCTGAATCTCAGGTCATTAGAGTTAAATTACATTCTGTGTGAATGATATGTGAGCCTGGTTCTCCCATCGTGAAGGCTGACTATAGATATTCATGAGGTTATTTCAAAGTTAATAACGAAGACAAAGTGGCAACTGTAGAAGGAAGAATAGCTTTGGAGATGACTTCAGTCCTGCCACCATATTTCCAAAGCCTTCAAGTGGTTGTATTAATTGGAGTAAGGTTCTTGATTACTGCCATCTTCAACTTTAAATATAATTTAGGAAATGGTAGTTTTAGAAAAAAAAAATTTGAAACAAGTGCATTACTTTCCTTTTGGTTTCAGAGTGCGAAGATACAGTATTAATGCCTGTATTTAGGAATAAGGAACCATTGCACTGCTAGTATGATGAAATGGACTTTTATAATGTATCATTGATTATAGTAAACTAAAGATTTTATTTTTCTATGTATTTAACATTTTATGTACAGTGTAAGTCAGAAACAATTTAAATTTGATTTGAAAAGGAATCCCTTATGGGATCACTGAAACTTTAAAAATATACATATATACTTTTAAATACATTTTTATTGATTTCAGAGAAGAAGAGGGAGAGAAAGATAGAAATATCAATGATGAGAGAGAATCATTGATCAGCTGCCTCCTGCACACCTCCCACCAGGGATTGAGCCAGCATCCTGGGCATGTGCCCTGACCAGGAATCGAACTGTGACCTATTGGATCATAGGTCGACGCTCAACCACTGAACAACACTGGCTGGACTGAAACTATTTTCAAATGAGTGAACCAAGTTTGTGACTTAGCAGCTTTTTATTAGGTTGAATCTTTGCATTTATTGTTGATTTGGACTTATAAGACTAGTTTCTACTCTTTATAAATATAGCTAACAAAAAAATACAATAAAATAAAAAATAAATGTAGCTAACGTATGAAGCATATTCATGTGGAGAGTTTATTATACCTAGAAAACTAAAAATTCAAAAGTGAGGTTGTCATCCAGGTTTCCCCCCTAAAAATATTTTTACATATGTCATAAATGTTAAATGATTTATTGGATTACACTTACCCATATATTTTGAATTAATGTAGCTTGCAGATTGCGTGTTACTTATTCTTTACAAATAACAATTAAAAATAACAAACTGAATAGCAAATAGTTTATTAGTAAGTACATGGTTTCAGTGGCAATAATAACTTCACTTGAACAGGAGGCAATAATCAAATGAAAAGAATAAATGTTGGCTAATCATCAGAAAATCTGTGGCCATTAGGGCTATCACGTAGAAATCCAAAATCACTCAGAGGCCAAATCTATAAAATCAAAATTGATTGAAGACAATTAATGAAAGTGATGTTATATCATCATATTCCTTTTTATTTCATTCATCCTTTTTCTCTATGCCATATAACTAAACACTTTCTCTGTATTCACTCAAGAACAAATTTCCTACATCAAAATACGACTTTAGAAAGTAAATTTATGTGTCTATGTATTTAAACTCTAACATGGGTTTGAACTGCATGGGTCCAATTATGCACAGATTTTTTTTTCAATAAATATACAGTTAGCCCTCCATGTGCCTGGGTTTCATAGCCATGGATTCAACTAACAACAGATTAAAAACATTATTTTCCATCCATGGTTGGGAATCTGGAAGCAGAGGGGCAACTGTATGTATTGTTCTATGTGATTTTACATAGGGACTTGAGCATCCACAGATTTTGGTGTCTGGGGGTTTTCCTGGAACAAATTCCAGATACTATATGTAAGTTTTGGGGGAGTTAAAAGTTATATGTAGGTCAATGCCCCTAACCCCTGAGTTGTTTAAGGGTCAATTGTATATATGTGTGGGTGTGTGAGCATGTGTGTGTCTGTATTTTCTTTTACTGCCCAAAAAGTTAACTGTAAATCTAAGTACTTGAGTATATGCTTAAGTGTAAAGAATCCTGTAAATTACCCCCAAGTATTCCTGTCTGTTTTTCCCCTTACTGATTGTGAGAAAAAAGAGGAGCCAGTAAAAACAATAATCTTTCCTAAGAATCATAAATTTACTACAACATTGATAAGTCCATTCCTCACTGTACTTAACTAAGATATCCCTGCATTGCAGATATTTTGCCTCTACACTGCTCTTCTGCAAGTGCACATTAATATAGAGTATCTGCCCAAAATGTATACACACACTTTGAATAATTATAAGGCAGTGTTTATTAAAATGCATTTCATTTTCAAAATTGACCTATCAGCTGTTAAAGTGTGTATACAATTTTTGGGAACATGCTGTATATTCCCAGGATATTAACATGATTGTAAAAATACAAGAGAGAAATTTTTGAAGGTTCAAATTAAAGGCTTCTTATGCTACAAACAAAGGTAGCTAGAGTTTTATTAGTCAAACAAAAATATTCTCGATTACCTGTCTCAATAGGGGGGAAGGGGTAATGTTTATAGCTATGAAGGCTAACATTTTCACTACTGTTACTGTAACAGGTAAGTCCACTAACAGCCTAAAGAGTTCAGAGTTCATTTTGAAAGAAAATGTTTTTTCCCCCTCAGCTCAGATAAGAAGGCCTACATTTTAAGTACAAAACAGTACCTTAAAGAAGATCCGTCCTCTTATTAGTCCATATGGAATAGGTCCATAGGACCTGGAATCTGTAGAATTCTGTAAATTATCACCTTCTAACCAAACATGGCCCATTGGCACCTGGAATTAGAGAAGAAAGCAGCCCCTTTAAAAAAGAAAAAACAAATTTGGGTACTGTCAATAAAAAGTATCTTGTGCAGGTAAGGAAAAATGTCCTAAAGTTGTCTTTTTATAAAATACATATAAACCCTATGATTTCATTTTTGCACAATAAAATAACTTTTATTAAATACTAGTAATATTATGGTTTCAAATTTATTTTTTTTTCATTTTTTTTAATATATTTTATTGATTTTTTACAGAGAGGAAGGGAGAAGGATAGAGAGTTAGAAACATTGATGAGAGAGAAACATCGATCAGCTGCCTCCTGCACAACCCCCACTGGGGATGTGCCCGCAACCAAGGTACATGCCCTTGACTGGAATCGAACCCGGGACCTTTCAGTCCACAGCCCGATGCTCTATCCACTAAGCCAAACCAGTCAGGGCTCAAATTTATTTTTTAAACATATTTTTATTGATTTCAGAAAGGGATAGAGAGAAACATCAACGCTGAGAGAGAATCATGGATCAGCTGCCTCCAGCATGCCCCACATGGGATCAAGCCCACAACCCAGGCATATGCCCTTGCTGGGATTTGAACTGTGACCTCCTGGTTCATAGGTCGACACTCAACCACTGGGCTACACTGGCCGGCAGGTTTCAATTTTTTAAATGCCCATCTTTTTTGCCACATGGTTCCCCAAATTAATTTGTTATACAAACCCCACACTGAGGTTATAAGAGATCAAAACAGTGTGACAGGGTCATTAATTTAATAGACTTCAAAAGAGGTCATTAGAATGCTGACTGAAAATGTGCCCTCCTGTCTCCGTAAAAGCATAAACAAGGTAGCCACTCATTCTGCAACATCCTGGGGCCAATAGCAAGGCCAGACTTATTAAAATGCTGATGATGAACTAAATGGTAATTGATTGTGACATCAATTACAAATAATCTCATCATTTTATTGGAGTGGGCTTGTCAGAATTCTAATTAAGATCCCTGTTCTGCCTTGTACAGGCCATATCTTCAATGCATTATATTTCAATAATGACCATGAAGACCTAGAAGGAACTATTATAAAACCATCAGTTGTAAAATTAATGTTGGTGAACCTCTACTAAAATGAAAAGACCCAAGTTCCTATATGTCCTGTGTATTAACATAAGCCTAAATTTTTACTCAGTGACAATCATAAATATATTTAGAACAGAAAATGTTTGTTTTAAAAAACAAGGCCTCTTTGATATGGTACATTTGCCCATTAATATCTGTTCAACATAAACTTAAAAAATTACTCTCCAGCAACAATCATCTGTTGGAATAACCAAGTTGCTATCACTAAAATGAAAATTCAAGCCAGATAAGAGAAGATAAATTCTGCAGCAATATAACAAGATACTAACAGATAAGAGTAGATTAAAATGTATTTTATTTTATTTTTTTAAAAATATGTTTTATTGATTTTCTACAGAGAGGAAGGGAGAGGGATAGAGAGTTAGAAACATGGATGAGAGAGAAACATGGATCAGCTGCCTCCTGCACGCCCCCCACTGGGGATATGCCCGCAACCAAGGTACATGCCCTTGACTGGAATCGAACCTGGGACCCTTGAGTCCACAGGCTGACGCTCTATCCACTGAGCCAAACCGGTTCTGGCGATTAAAATGTATTTTAAATGGAAATTAAAAAAAAACTATTATAACTTTCCAACTAAAGTAGAACAGGACTTCAATAAATGCATTTGTAATAAATGTTTTGCAAATGGCCAAAAATGGAAATCCCCAATTACATGATTCATTGCTTCTCATAACCAAAACTTTTAGTAATTAGGTGCTTTTCCTTTTTATACTTTTATAAATCTGCCAAGGTGACTTGAATGAATATATGAGCCTAAGAATATACAGATATATATTTTTACAATGAATGCCACATACAACATTTTACTTTTGTTCAAATCTGAATTTTCCCAAGGTCTTAGATACAGCTAACTTGAGAGCTAAATTTTAAAGCAAGAAAAGAACTCTTAAATTATTCTTGTTTTTCCTTTCTACGTCAGAGTTTACTTCCTAAGCTCTGAGAAAGCCTAATCTCAGGGCTGGACAAAAGAAGCCTCTAGTTCTCAGGTATACTTACTGAGGTCCAGTTAAGTGCTTCTTTTAGTACAGGCAACAAATGTAATTGCCTCATGGCCTGCGGGTGTCCCTTTAACAAAAGAGGCTTTAGTGAACCAACCCACAGGTGTTACCTTTCCTGATTGAAGTGAAATCTGATGAAAGAGTCCCCAATATCAAATAACACATTTACTAAACTATAATCAAACTCATTTATTTGATTAAGCAAAAACTAATTAAGTAAAAGTTCTGACTGCAGAGTAGATATTTGTATTTCTGACCTTCCAAAAAGCAGAATAATAACAGATTTGATTTTTTAATTAACTCTTTGCCAGATGTTTTAGAATTTACAACCAGCAAAGGTAAGGGTGGGGACTGGCCCTACTATTGCTTATGCCACTTCAATGGTTCTTAAATAACTGAGTGGAAAGGAAATAATAGTTTATTTTTATTAAAGAAACAAAATAACAGTTATTAAAGAAAAATAAAGGTAAGGAGAGGGGCAAAGCTTTTGGAATATTTTTTTAACAAGATTATTTTTCTTTATCCTCAATTACACTGGAAAAGGAGAGGCATACATGTTTTATAAAAACAATCAGAAAACATTCTTTCTTTTGGGCAAAGACAAACAGGATAGTTTCTTTGTCCAGGAAAAATAATCCATAAAATGAATGTACATTCATATGTCATTTTAGTCTAATAATTAATACCCAAGTAATTGTTTTTTATGTTACCATCTTTCAGGTAAGCAGGAGCATGTCAAATTACCCTACTGTTATGTGGCTAATGCATATTCTGTTTAATCATGACATATACCCCAAATTTAGCCATGGCCATGGTTTGATGCTAAGCAGATAATCTACTGGAGAGAATATTTGGAGAATTAAATAATTTATTACACAGTCCTAAAAGGACTGAAAAATCCAGTATTTCTTTTTTTTTCTTTCTTACTTATGTAACAGCAATCAGAAACACCACCAGTGAATAACTGTTGGAGTTTACCCTTCCTATAACACCAACAAAGCTATGAATAAAGATATATATGTCAAAAAGTAAAGCATTAAATCCCCACTAAGCAGCAATTTAAGTAGAAGAGCTTTTAAGAACAAAAAAGCTGAGAAACAGTATTAATCTTTAATTTTTTTAAAATGGGAGTGTTAGTTTTACTAATCTATTTTCATTCATATTCTCCTTGCCACAACTTCTTCATCACATTTGTCTGAATATAATATCTGGAGCCCTGATGGGAGGTACTCCCAAATGCTAGGTTCATGACAAAGGGATTAACATTTATAAGCAGGTATGGAACACTGATTATTTCAATGGATACTATTTCATTTATATAATCTTTATTGTTGAAAGTATTACATATGTCCCCTCCCCCCCCCCCCCAACCCTCTCCCCGGGCCCCCACAAGCCTTCCCCCACCCACTGTCTATATCCTTGGGTTATGCATATACCCACATGAGTTCATTGGTTGATTTCTTCCCCCCCACCCCCTCAAACCCTCCCCTGCCTTCCCTCTGAGGTTTGACAGTCTGTTCGATGTTTCTGTCTCTAGGTCTATTTTTGTTCATCAGTTTATGTTGGTATTAGATTCCACGTATGAGGGAGATCATGTGATAATTATCTTTCTCTGACTGGCTTATTTCACTTAGCATAATGCTCTCTAGGTCCATCCATGCTGTTGCAAATGGTAAGAGTTCTTTCTTTTTTACAGCTGCATAGTATTCCACTGTATAGATGTACCAAAGTTTTTAAATCCACTCATCTGCTGATGGGCACTTAGGCTGTTTCCAAGTCTTAACTATTGTAAATTGTGCTGCTATGAACATAGGGGTGCATATATTCTTTCTGATGGGTGTTTCTGAGTTCTTGGGATATATTCCTAGAAGTGGGATCACTGGACACTATTTCTATGCAGTCCTACTCTTTTTCTCCATTTAAATTCTGATTTATTACTATACTATTTTCATAATTCCTGGAGACTATTACTGTCCTTCCCTACTTAAAAATTATGCCACCTTAGGTTCCCAGCCAATTACTGCAAAAGAGGAATTTACTATACACAAAAGTTACAGTAGGCTACAGCACTGGGAGTTATAATGGGGGATGCTTTTTACTAACAAGTTCTATTTCATTATTCTCCCTGCTGAGTAGGTTTGGAACTTAGTCTAACACTGGACTTGTTCATTCTCGTAGCTATTATAAGCTGAGATCCTTCATTTTCTTCCTAAGTATTTAATACCATCCAGTCTGAATCAGAATATATGATGAGTTCTTTAGCATAATGGTTACAAATACAGTCTATAGTCATAGTTCTGAGTTCAAAATGTAGCTCTCCTACTACTACTAGTTAAGCACCTTGGACAGGTTATTTAAACTTCATCTATACAACTGGCAATAAATGCCTTACAGAAATATTCTGAGAACCAAGCGGAATAACACACAAGGCTCTCAGCACCAACTAAGCACTCATTAGTAAATACTAGTACTAGCTATTGTTATTATAGTTGCCCTAGCTGCTGGTATGAATGATGCCTTCTTGGCTTTTTTCTTTGTTCCTGATTTTCCTATGCAGTCTACTCAGAAATTTGCAAAGTGAACTGTGCTTTGTAATTTATTTCAGTTATATTTTTGTTATTTACACTGTATTCAATTACATAGGTCTGGTAGTAGCCAAGACTGTGATTGAATCCAATATAATTTAAAATGTATATTAATTGTGAATAGCTGCCATTTTATTTATGTTAAATGATTTGGTGAAATTCAGTTTTAAAACCAAATCATCCAAATGTTAGTACTAAAGACTAACATTTTTATTCATTTAATAGGAATCTTCGCCGAAACCGGTTTGGCTCAGTGGATGGAGTGTCGGCTGCGGACTGAAGGGTCCCAGGTTCGATTCCGGTCAAGGGCATGTACCTGGGTTGTGGGCACATCCCCAGTGGGAGATGTGCAGGGGGCAGCTGATCGGTGTTTCTCTCTCATCGATGTTTCTAACTCTCTCTATCTCTCTCCCTTCCTCTCTGTAAAAAATCAATAAAACATATTAAAAAAAAAAATAGGAATCTTCATCAAGCAATTTTTATCAAATACCAAATGCACCGGCTCTCCCTTATGGAGCATTCACTTATTCAGAACTGTCTACCAACTAGTCAGAAGGTTAGAGGAAGGGGAATAGGGCTGGAGATGAAGCTAGTAATTATGTCCTCCCATACTAGCCATCTGAATCTAATGCCCCATTCCTACAGAATTTTTTCCCTAGACAATGGATTATTTTGCTTTCTGATTTCTTGTTCTATTTATAAAACAATATTATTTCTGCTGTTTTTGGATTAGTATTTAAAAGAAGTGTCTTTTATAGTCTCATTTCAAGACTATCTCTGTATTTCCATTGTAATATAAACTGATGTATAATCTGGTTCTCATATTCTAAAAGACCTAACTTAATGAAATACTAGGTTTTACATATAGTAGAATCATGCTAAGCATATAAATAATGAGTTTTCCCATGCATGCCTGCTTTTATATGTTATTTCCCTTTTCCATTCTTATTTTAGGTAGAGAATAGTTTAGTAGCATGAAAATGCTTTCTTTAAAAATATGTTTTATTGATTTTTTACAGAGAGGAAGGGAGGAGGATAGAGAGTCAGAAACATTGATGTGAGAGAAACATTTATCAGCTGCCTCCTGCACACCCCCCACTGGGAATGTGCCTGCAACCAAGGCACATGCCCTTGACCGGAATCGAACCTGGGACCCCTTAGTCCACAGGCCGACGCTCCATCCACCAAGCCAAACCAGTTAGGGCATGAAAATGCTTTTATGGACTAAGATTAAATGGGTCACAGAAACCTATAGAATTTTAATTACCCAAAGTGGTAACACAGAACTTCATTTATTTGCTTATTTCAAAAGACATCTGAACACATTACACCTACTCAACAGTAGCTGTCCAGCAGACCACTATATCATTAGGAAGCCACATGACATTTGGAATATATTCTCTTTACTCCCAGTTATCAGAGTTAGAGTCTGCTTCACATGCTAACACTGAACAGCGTTACAATTTGTCTCAATTTTTCCCAATTACTTTTAGGCAACCTTAAAGTATAGAGATCTCATAACTTGCAAGTAAAAGTACATATAATATTTGCATTTTGCACAACTGCCTCCCTATATTCACTCCAATGGAAGGGTTTTCCAACTTTGAGCTGGAATCTCAAACCAACTGTGAGTAGTTAAAATATTTTTAGATGAGCACACATTAGTTTCAGGAAGACGTGCTAATCTCTCAGTAAAAACATTGATCTTTATATATACATACACATACGTATATATACTCAAACATGTAAGATAAAATACAATTTTATAAAATAAAATTCTATAAACTACATATTGTTGAAGATCAAATTATTCTGAAAACGTTCAGAGAACACATCAGAAAATGCTTAAGTTGTGGGGGCCTCAGAGATGATACTTTAGTGTTAACGTCAGAAGAAAAACACCTCAGAATTGTAAACAAGAAGTCAAATTTATCTTCAGAATCGTGTTAACTATAGGATGAAAAAGTCACGTAATCTCCGCAGTGAACTTCATTTTAGCAAAAGAGTAAACATATTTCCTCCACATCAGCTGCAATCAAGACATTAGCAGTATGCCATGATTGATTAACCTGGGAGCCGTTGCTGAGAAATGGATGTGTAGCACAGGTTTTTATCACTATAGTCTGCAAAAAGCAAGTCCCTTGTTTAGCTATCCTTGTTGTAATAAGTGACATTATTAGGTAGTTCTTCTATTTAAGTGACATAAGGATTTAGTGTATCAGCAGCTTATAATAAACAAGCTTTCAATCTCCTGATTCCTCTCCCTACACATAAGTACTTTTTCTGTTTATAATATAAGTGGTAATAGAAGGCCATATGGTTGTGACTTTTAGCTGAAGTAAATGACATTTAAACAAACAGAAAAACAGCACTAAGATATTCAAGGATTTGAACTATAACCTAAATACACAGTGCACATTAAGGGGCTATTAGTATTAACTATATAAAGTGGCCATTTTATTTTTTTAAATTGAATTCATTGGGGTGACATTGGTTAATTCAATTATATAAGTTTCAGGTGTACAATTCCATAATACATCATCTGTACATTGTATTGTATATTCACCACCCCAAGTCAAGTCTCCTTCCACCACCATTTATCCACCCCAGTGACCATTTTCTAATGCTGTCAAATTAGTGAGCTTGTTTTTCACTTTGTTAATCGGTTTTATTTAAATATTTTCAAATACATTATAAAACAGCTTTATTACTGGCATATTGTCCCATTTCCAAGTGTTCCTTTTCAGAACACTCTACTACCTGTGCATCCTGGGAACATTTAATCAGTTTTTTCTGAAATGTGAAACTGTCTCTATTTCTTACATTTCCACCAATAACAATAATGATGTTATTAGCATACTCTATAATACAAAAAATGTAAGAAATACTACATTCCTTATTCATGTACCACCATTCTGTGGTAACAGACTAACATATGGTAAATAATATTTCACCTTTTGTGTATAACACTGGAATATATGGTATCAAGAACCAAAAAGCTTTAAATAGTCTGAAATTTTGATAGGTTGATAAAAATAAAAATATACACTCTAATAACTACAAACATGTTTTCTTTAACAATAGCAAAAGATTATTATGATCTAACTATAGGAACATACTGAAATCTTCATAATCATATTTCTATTAGTGTTTCCATTTTCAATACAGAGTGGCTGCTATGGTTGAGAAACTGAAATTCAATAATATTTTAATTTTGGAAGATTTAAAAATCGATTATTCATTTTACAGTTAACACTCAAAGGAGCAATTTACCAACTACAAGGAACAACTTTACCCACTGTTAATATGCCAACCAATAAAGGATCAAAAAAACAAAATACCTGTATAGTAGTTAATAATGTCTAAAAGGCACATGCCTTTCTACTGAAATGTAGACAACTCTTATTAGCTCACAATGTAATTAGTAGGTGCTGCATTTTGCAAGGACAACTTAGCCTTCATCATAACAAAACCACCATAGCATTTCTGACAACCAAACCTTCCCTTAAAATAAGAGCAAGGTAGGCCAATTTTAACATTTCTTTAAAAGATTTAGTTCACACTGTTCTGAACTGATAGGTCAGTTCAAAACCAAGTGAATTTTTAGTCTGCTTAGTAAAAAGGGTTGGAAAATATCATTCACTCCAAATAAAAGTCACTTGGGGAAAGACACATTAGTCAGCACTCTGCTGTCCTGGTACAAAGTATCAGGGACATTCCAATATTTTCTACAACTTTTACTTGCGATTCTAGAGGGTGGTCAGGTAGCCCTACCATGGAAGTAGCTTATCTTTCAAATCCTCTATGAAGACTAGAATAACCACTTGATAACCTCAGAAAGATAAAGTATTTTTCTTCGTCTTCATTAGCTTTTATAACAAAATTTTACTACATTTCCTGAGTCCTGGCCCAAATCCCCTACATTAGATAGGCTTTTACTTTGCCTAACATGCAAATCAATAGGAGCATGCCAATTCATTTTATATATTTCTGATTTGCTTAATGTTTCTCCTTGCAACTAATTATTTTTGGCAAACTAGAAGCTTCTAGCAGCAAATTGAGAAATTGCTATAGTATAGGAAGGTAAGTTATTTAAGATGTTTAAGCTGAGTACAATTTGTTTCTTTTGAGAGTCACAAATTAAGCTTTATCTTAGCTTATATTGCAAAACCCACTGCAATAGAACCTTGATAGGAACTGCTTTGTTTCCAAATGCTTAATGTAAAAAATAAATCATAGTTCCTAAGTGTTGCTTGCCACATGGACTTTTAGAACTCTGGAATGAATAAAATGGTTCCACTTCACTTAACCAATGATCTGTTTATATTATTTTATGCCAACTTGGGAACAATGCTATTCTTTCATATGCTAAACTATATTCTAGGTTCCAAATGACAATTTTGGTGTTTTGCTCTCTGAAGCATATACTTAGGGAATAAATGTTTTTTTTGCCTTGAATTCAAAACACTTTTAATATTCATCATCTTTACCATTTAGTTCAATCAAGATCTGAATAATAATGTCTTCATCTAATAAACAACAATAATTTTTCTAAGAGGATGCATAGGTAGGGGAAGAAACCCATTTCATACAATACAGCACCAGTGTGCTTTTGAGATAGCGGGAAAAGGGAACACTCTAGAGGGGCAGACCCTGCAAACAGTTTGGATATCTCTTCAGAGTGCTCCAAACTTGGATGATTTTTTTGTTATAAATCACCTTGATTAATGGAACACATTTGCTAAAGTGGTTCTGTAATAGCTACACAATTCTTATGGCTTGAAAAATGCAGTCTAGAAAAAGTGGTGGGGATGAAAAAACCTTCAAAATTCACTGGGTTCTCTTTCAGAATCAATACTGCCCCTGAACGGAAACAGTTACTTTTCTTTTTAAAAATAAAGACAATACATTTTAAGGAAAGTACAATTTTGTGAGATGGGAGTAGAAATAAACAAGTAAAGGATATTTTGGGAGGAGAAGTTGTGGCATGTCAAGGCGTCCAGATTCTGGGTGGAGCCAGGCTACTTGTGTTTGAATTCCAACTATTTGTCTCATGAACTGGGCAATTTATTTAACCACCCTGTTTTTAGTTTTTCCATCTGTCAAATACTACCACTCCTATCTCTCTGTGTTGCTGTTGTGATGATTAAATAAATTAACCCTTGTAAAAGAGTTTCAACAGTGTATGGTATAGCTTAAATACATAAGTATTGGTCAATATTATTACAATTATGTTTGTACATTTATAAACATACAAACCAAAGTGAATGGAATACACCAGGAACTATATACTAGTGTCCTCTAATTAATCCATTCATCAAACACAAAAATTTGATGAATGTTTTCGTTAAATAGAATATTCAAAAAAATCTACATCTTACAGTCCTCTGGTTGTCTTTTCTGATTAGCAGAGATTTTATCTAAATCCTTTTGTCCTGATACTCCTCCTCTGATAACTCAAAAACAAAACAACAATGTTGTGGTATTTAAGTACACAGATTCTGGATAGTAACATTAATATGTTTTATTGTTCTGACTGCAAATTATTTCTGGTTTCAAATTTATCTTGCTAAAGCAATTCAGAAGTGATAACAAAGCCTCAAGAAATGATAGCAGTCATATGAAGGTGCAACCATTATGTAAAAATCTAACATTTTTTAAGAATAAAAGGATACAGTGTACAGTGTCCCTCATGCAGTCCAAAGAAAAATAGATTACCTGATACCATACTATCTTCAACATTATTATCACCATCAGCTAACAATCACTAGTGTGTTTAACATTATAGTAATAAACATCAAAAATATTTGAACAGCTGACCCATAGTCTATTGTGGATGGTAAATAAATGGACTGATTATGTAATAGTCAATTAATCAAACTTACTCATAGAGAAGAAAGAGGCCATTATAGTTCAAAATAAATTTACAGCGATGAAGACAATTTAACTCTTAATACCATACTTACATTGGGGATGAAGATAGAGGTAGTTAGTTAATAGATGTAACAGCTATAATAACTTGAGAGTGACACAGAAATTTTAAATGGAAGTAGAAATTAAGTTATAATTATTAAGGTAGAAAAATTTATATGCTGAGTAAAGTAAGGCCGCCTCCTCTGCCATAAACTGCCCTATCAGCCATGTGATTGGTGAAAGGAGGTAACACATTACACCTGCTCCTCACTCTTCCATTCTACTGCTCTTGCTCTATCTTTCTAACTGGTAAATTGACTATACAAAAAGTACATGTATTTTATATTCTAAAAACTTAAATAGGATTTTAAAAAGCTAAACTACAGGCTTTATTTGATTTTTACCAGCTTTTCCTTTAATAAGTTAACTGAAAAAGTTTCTGAGCCAGGAACCCAGACCGCATTTAGTTGTCACTCACGTCTCCTTTGTCTTCTCCAATCTATCACAATTCCTGTCTTTCCTCGTTTTTCATGACCTTAACATTTTGAAAGAGTATTTGTCAGTAATGTTGCAGAATGAACCTCAATTAGAGTTTGTCTGCTGTTTTCTCATGATTAGACTGAGGTTATACCCTTTGCAAGAATGCCACAAAAGTGATGGGCCCTTCTCAGTTCTTCAATTCAGGGGCTACACCATGTTGATCTGTCTTGTAATTGGTGAAGTTAACCTTGATCACTCAGTAAAGGTGGTGACAGCCAGGGTCTCCTCTGCAAAGTTACTATTTTTCCCTTTGTAATAAATATCTTGGGAGAGATACTTTAAGAGTATGCAAATATACTATTTTCCCTCGAAATTTTACCCAATATTTTGATATCTGATGAATCTTGCCAGCAACAACTATTACTGAGATATTGATATAGGGTTTTAAAAAGAACTAAAACATATAATGGCCAAATGATTCTTGATACAAACATACTTAAATTCCACTGAATACAGCACTTTAAGTTATATTCAAAATAGATGTCATATTCTTTTATGTTTTCAATTAATGTTAATAAACTATTAATAACATAACTGAAATTGTTACTTACATAACTATGGCTTTTAAAGAAACTTGATGAACTACTGGTGAGCATTTTGTCTCCTTCCAAACCAATTACTCTTTTACAAATATTTGATTTTGGATCACTTGGACTTTTTGCAATCACAATGTCACCTCTGAGGGAAAAAGTCAAAGAAATGTCAGTGTTATTTATTAAGCACATGCATAGCATTGCTATAATACTTTTATAAAGCAACTTAAAGTCACACCCTTTATCTTCTCACTGTACTGGCCCTCCCAGACATTTACCAACTTTGAGAACCTCTGTGACTGACTTTTATGTGTTACAATCCAACAATGAGGATGATGGAAACATTATTAGAAGATTCTAAAATTTCTAATAATTCTATAAGAATTATCTTCTTTCACTGTATCTATTGTGTTACTCAGTGTCTAAATTTTTAGCAACGAAAGTATGGGAAAACAATTTCATGTAAATAGCACCAAATTAACTAAGTAAATTTTACTGTCCAGCCAGGAGTATTGATGGACTCTAGAGCACATAAAATGATGGAAACATCATTTGTTTCCCTAGAGCTCAAAGTATCAAGGAATTATATAACCAAAGTAATCAACAGTATAGTAAAAAAAATACATATTTAAGGAAAAATATCAGAAGACACAAACAAATAACATGCTAAAAGCTGCCCAAACATACACTACAAAAAATAAATTGGCATGATTCATGAAAGAAGCAACAATCTACATGTATTAGAAAAATAAGAAAGATCTTCAAAAATTAGAAAGGAAGGAGACAAAAATATAGGGCTAATGCTTCAACCAGAACACAATGCTTTTTATGCTAAAATAAATAAATTCTGTTGACTAACACATATTTGAAAGGATTTACTATATTTACTTATTATCTATACCTAGTTCCAGAAATAATTTGATGTCATTATAAACTTTTGCAAAGAAGGGTCAATACCTTATTCATCTTAACATTCTCTCTAACATATAGCATATTTTGTGAATTAGGTGTTCATTAACTACTAGAGGCCTGGTGCACAAAAATTCATGCACTGGGGGGGGGGGGGTTCCTCAGCCCAGCCTGTGCCCTCTCGCAGTCTGGGACCCTCGGGGGATGTCCACCTGCTGGCTTAGGCCTGCTACCTGGGGGATCAGGCCTAAGCTGGCAGTCAGACATCCCTCTGGCAGTCTGGGAGCCCTCAGGGGATCTCCGACAGCCGGACATCCTTAACGCTGCCATGGAGGCGGGAGAGGCTCCCGCCACTTCTGCTGCGCTCGCAGCAGCTGAGTGGATCTCCCCCTGTGGGAATGCACTGACCACCAGGGGGCTGCTCCTGGGTTGAACGTCTGCCCCCTGGTGGTCAGTGTGTGTCATAGCGACTGGTCATTCCGCTGTTAGGGTCAATTTGCATATTACCCTTTTATTATATAGGATTTGTTGAAAGAATAAGTAGTAGCGAAACTGTCAGTGTTTCGAGTATAAGTGTTCTGTGCATTTGACCCAAAAGAGATCCATGTGCTTTAGATCCCAAATATGCAGACTTCATTTTGCCAAAAATGGATGGCTATTCTAGCTTTAGAAATACACAGCAAGCAAGAAATCTGTGCTACAGATGAAAGAAAAAGAATACTCAGGATAGTAATATTTTTAAAGTACAAGCTACCAACTGACTACTAAGGTTGTAAAAGTTACTTTAGTATGTCTCATAAAATGCCAGATTTTGAGCTATTTTTCAACCTAATGGGCCCTTGAATGAATAGGATACAAATGAAACCTTCAAAGAATATGAATTAATTTACTGAATGTAGTTATTTGTATTACCCATCTGAATGCAAAGAGTATCTATTACAAAGAAGGACAATATTGAGCTATTCATTCAAAAACTATTTAGCCAACAATTGCAGCTCCTTGTTAAGGATGCTCAAGAACTATGAGAGTAAAATCAGGTCTGTAGCATGGAAAGCAGAAGCTTGTCTTCCTGCTATAGTGAGGCTAGATTTCCAATTAATCTACAGACTATATTATATTATTTTGACATAAGTTATAAAGAAAAAGCTAGGACACAACCCATTACATAAGTTTTATTTTATAACCCCCATATCTTGATGTTGTTAGTAGTAAAAGATCTGAAGAACAATTACCTAGGAACCATGCTAGACCATATGGCTGGACATATAGTTTCTATCTATAGAATCTGATGGTAAGATCAGTAAATGCAAAGAACAGTTTCACACCATTTTTTATGATTTTTCAGTAATGTGAAACAGACTATTGAGAAGGTCAATAATGAAAGAGGAGTGCCTAAACCTACTTGGGTCATAGCTAAATAGCTCGAGTGAGTCAAATTTGTAGTTAATGGAGATGAATGCTGATATAAATTTATTTTTGCAGAATTATGAAAAACTAATGGACCCAAAATTCTAGGGGATCAGAGAGATACCCTATAGAAAATACATTAAATTACTAATACTTGACATGCATTCAGAAGGAATAATACAGTCAACTAGAACAAATAGTATCTAAGAATTGGAAACACCATTTAAAATAGGATTTAAAATGATTTATGGTAGTGGCAAACAATATTCGCCATGGGGTTTTTCAAGTTAATCTGGAGACTCATAATAGACTAGAGGCCCAGTGCATGAAAATTCATGCACTGAGGGGGGGTCTCTCAGCCTGGCCTGCCCCCTCTCACTGTCCAGGAGCCCTCAGGGGTGGGAGGCAACCCAACTATCAGGAGAAGGTGACACCCCATCACACCTCTGCTGCTGCCACTGCTGGCAGCGCAAGCCTCGGCTGGCCCTGGTTACCTGAGCCTCGGGCGGCCCTGGGCAGCTGGGCAGCCACCACCTGAGGCTTGCCTGCCCCTTGGGCCGGCCCTGGGTGGCTGGGGGGGCTGAGAGGACTGGGGGAACTCCAGAGGCAGGTGTGCAGAGAGGCCAGGCCCGCCTGGGGTGGGCCCAATCTTGCCGAGCACCTGCTGCCCTGGCGGGGCTAAGGGGACTGGGCGCCACCATCTTGTGGCTGCGGGCGCCACCAGCTTTGAGGGCGGGGCACCCAATTAGCATATTCCCTCCTTACTGGCTGTGCGTGCCGCCATCTTTGAGGCCATGGCGGTCAATTAGCATATTCCTGCCTTATTGGCTGTGGGTGCCACCATATTTGAGGGCGGGGCAGTCAATTAGCATATTCCTTCCTTATTGGCTGTGGGTGTCACCATCTTTGCAAGGATGTGAGGGTCAATTAGCATATTCCCTCTTTATTAGATAGGATAAGATTCCTCACTCACAGCTATATACAGTGTTATAGTCTAAAGTCATCAAGTGCTCATCATAGGCCACTGAGAATAAGATAGTCATCAACAGAAATAGGATTATTTTAAACATGAAAAACCAAATCAATGATTTGGATATGCAAAGTAGTTCATAAGTTCCTAACTCTTGCCTCAAAACACTCTAGCCAAACACTGCCCCCAAAAAAGGGTAAGGTAGGCTTGAATGTACATAATAAAAGTGCCTGCTATCTACTTTGGACAATGACGCAAGGGGCATAATGACCTACGAGACAATGCATGCCACAGAAACTATTAAAATTTCTCAAAACTGAGAGAAAATATTTGCATCAAAATTTTATCTAGCTTGTCACTCTTTTGTATTTACAAGAGAGTTTTTAAAGATAAAGTTAAGAGGCTGCAGGAAAGACACAATGTCAATGTGTATTTCCACCACAAATTTAATATATCTATGACAAATATACCTTTGGATACCATAAAAATGTCGACTAAGATTTTCTGCAAAGACAATATCTGCATTTTGAATCGTAGGCTCCATTGATGGTCCAGAACACTGAAAAGACATAATTTTGTGATTGGAGTTGAAAACCTTTTTAAATATAACAAACATCTAAGCAGGCTTAAAAGAAAGAAATCAAGCCAATGTTCTCCATGCCTGGAGGATGACTCATAATAAGCTGGCAGCTCCCAGAGAAGTTCAACTCTATTGAGTGGCCACCAAGCAAATATACTAAAAATGGTTTATTGATATTACATTATAATACATGAATAAAATAACAATATCTATGTTTCCAAATCTGAGGCATTCGGCACAAAGTAAGCTCCATGAGGCTTGGGACCTTGTCTCTCGTGTTGCCAGGGCTTGGCATAAAGTTGATACTAAAAAAAAACATGTTGAATGAATAAATGAATGATTTATTTTCTTATTATTGTCAAATATCAGTGATTTATTAAATGGTATCATATTATTCGCAATTAGTTGATGCCTTTTTCCAAGAGAGCAGCTCACCCATTGATGGGGCTGCAACTCCTATTTTATACTGAAAAAATATTGGCATAATTAGATGCACTTTAAGACTTCATATTAGTATGTCTTAAAACAATCTCTGTATATATACCTCAGAGCTATAATAAAGTAATCATTGCCACCTAAAAAGTCTAAATACAACAGTCTCTATTACTCCACTTTTTAGTCAAATAATTTTTAGTCAAATCTTCTTACCCAGGCAGAAAACAATAAAGAACACAATGAAAGTTCATGTTTGCTACCTCTGTAGCCCACTGGAAATTTTAAAAATCCAAGGGGCGGGGGGGGGCGTCTCAGTTAAATATATTTATTTGCTGAATATTTGAGGTTGTATGACTGAAACTCTTAGGCTAAACCTGATAAAAACAGCAACACCACCAACAAAACCCACTAAGTAGACATTCAATCAATTATTTCATTTACATGATAAAAGGTTAGTATAGTCATGGTTGATAGATTCATAATTCTATATTTAAAAATATCATTGGTGGGGGGGCATCCTTCACATTTTAATATTAACACAAGGCAGAATAATCATTTGTTTTAATGACAGTCAAACACATGGTTAAGAGGAGCAGTTTTGAAAACTGGAGAAAAGTCTGTGTTGAAATTCCAAGTCTGTGAGACATGGACCGAGTTACTTAAGCTTTCTGAGCCTCAGTTTCATCATATGTATAGCGGATTTCTAGTACGTATCTCACCGAGTGTAAAGATTAAATGTGTTAATTGTAAAACATCAAATATATCCTGGACATTTTAGCATTCAATAAATGGTATAAACTATTATTCTTAGTGTATTAATAGGGTCTTTTGTGCCCTGTCAGAAACAGATTACAGAACCATATTTAAAATAATGGTTCTTATATTTTATATCAGTGCCAATACAAATACATTCTCTTACATCCAAAAATTTAGAAAGAATTTATTTTAGCAGAACATTATTCATTAAGTTAATAACTTCAATTGTAATAAATGGGAAAACACATTTTCCTTCTATTTAAAAAAGTATATACTTAAAATGATTTTCTCGAAAGTAAAAACTTACCATGACAACACCACCAACATATTCAAAAGCACAATGTGCTATACAGCCATACTGAATAGTATAGCCAACAAGTCGAAAGGTTTTCCCCAGAACGCCACGAAGCATAGTTCTATGTAGACTCTGTCACCATTGGCCTGATGGTAAATTTCAAAAAGTTTCATGAATAATACTATTTTAAAACATTTAAGAAACAGTTCTATTGTAAAATATTTTATAATCACCTAGAATGTACTAAATGAACAATTTGGTGCAGAAAAGCAACACCTTATTTTCATTTCTGCTAAAAATATTTTTAAATGACAAATTATAGACACTTAGTAGTTTGATCTACTGAACAGATAGTTTATTCAGATACCACTGGGTTTATATATGAAGTAGAGGCCTGATGCACAAAATTTGTGCAAGAGTAGGCCTTCCTTTCTCCGGCTGCTGGCACCGGCTTCCCACCGGTACCTGGGACCCAGGCTTCCCTCGCAGTGAGAGGCCCCGCCCACCCACCGCAGCCCACTGACCAGTGGCCTGGGCCTCCCTCTGCGGGGCGATCATGGGGCGATGGCCGGACCCCCGACCAATCACATCACGCCTGCCTTGGCTAGCTTGGTACCAGTGGGTGTCATAGCGTGGTCCCTGATGGTCGTCCAGATGGTTGTTCCGCTGTTTAGCCATTCGGTCGATTTGCATGTTATGCTTTTATTATATAGGATTAGATAATTAGTAGACTCAACTTGTCTGTCCCCTTTCATATCCTGGTTATTTCTTGGTATTGAGGCAGACAACTATAGAAAGATATTAACTCTTGCAAAGTACTAGTAATAGTTTTTCATAATTGTCCCCTGTTATCCTACATCAGTTCTTGTCATCCAACATAAGAAAAGCCTAATATGCTAAGTGTCCGGTCGTCCATCATCTGTTCAATCAAAGTGTAATATGCTAATGATATGCTAAGGCTGCTCAACCGCTTATTATGACGTGCACTGACCACCAGGGGGCAGTCTACCAGTCGCTATGATGTGCACTGACCACCAGGGGGCAGACGCTCTGACTTGTAGGTTAGCTTGCTGCTGGGGTCCGGCTGATTGGGATGGGCCGGACACACCCTGGAGCCCTCTGATGGTCCCTCCCCAGCTGGCCAACCTCCTGCGTCCCTCCTGGCACAATTGTGCACCGGTGGGGTCCCTTGGCCTGACCTGTGTCCTCTTGCAATGCGGGACGCCTCTGGGGATGTTGAACAGCTGGTTTCAGCCTGATTCCACTCAATGCAGGAGCTGCCCCCTGGTGGTCAGTGTGCTCCCACAGGGGGAGCATCACTAAGCCAGATGCCAGGCTCATGGCTGGTGAGCGCAGGGGAGGTGGCGGAGCCTCTCCTGCCTCCACGGCAGTTGGACATCCCCCCAAGGCTCCTGGACTGCGAGAGGGTGCAGGCCAGGCTGAGGGACCCCTCCCCCCCCCCCCCAGTGCAAGAATTTTATGCACCGGGCCTCTAGTGATATAATAAAAGAAAGCACTAGAATAGGTACATGGAAATTCTAGCATTAAATTGGTCCTTTTATTAACTGTGTGATTGTCAACGAATTACTTAATCTCCCTGGGCCTCCGAAAATGGAAATATCTCACAGAATGGATCTGAGGATCACATTCGATAATGTGAAAGCGCTTTGGAAATTATAAAGTTACATTCAGTTGTCAGATTAACTATTGATATTAATGAACACATGAATACAGTAAAACGGCATAAAGAACCATATCAAATACTTTAAAAGCTATATAAAATTAAAACATTAATAACATTCATCTAAAGTGTTCCTAGTATCTATTATCTCCTTTCTATTTACCTGTTTCAAGTATTTCTCAAATAATGGTTTATGCCTAGGCTACTATGTATTGCTCTCAGATTAAAACTACTAAAACACAATAATATTAATAATAATAATTAACATTTGCTCAATACTTACTGTCAAGCTTTACAAATTAACCTCTGTAAGGTAGATATTATTACCATCCTCATTTTATAGATAAGAAAAATGAACCTACCAGTAGTAAACTTACATGATGAACATCTCAAAATTGGAAAATGGAATCAAGAACTTAATCACTCTTACACAGACTCCCAAATTACTCTCTTGCTCCCATAACTGCAATAGCTCTATTATATTACCTAAGCCTCATTTCAGGATCCTTGATAGTAGGTTTGTTGTTGGTTGTATATTTCAGATAGTACAAATGAGTAAATATCAGGACTCTCAATGTCAGAGAAAGAAGCTATGAATATAGAATGCGAGGTTAGGAATGAGTAGAAGGTATCAAAATAAATTTAATTAAATAAATAGATATGTTTGTGTTTGTCTGCCCTTCTGCCTATATAAAGTACCATCCTAGCCCTTCCACTAAAAGAAGCAAGGACCCTGCAGTAGTAATGGGCACACTTAGCAGGCAAATGTTTGGTTTCCAAATATAATTTCCCACTAGGAGCAATAGCATAGGGCAGAAAGCAAGTCAGTGCTCAAAAACTAATGGAGACATCCAGAATATGCAGAGAATTTATCAAATTACTAAGAAAAAGACAACCTAACAAAATTAAGAAGAAGAAAAAAGCCATGATTTCACAAAGGAAGATATCCAAATGGCTGATGAGAATATGAGAAGCATGGGAAAGAGAGAGGTTGGACTGATGTTAAAACTAAAAAAGCCCTGGCTGGGTGGATCAGTTGGCTGGAGCATTGTCCCTACACCAAAAGGTTACGGGTTCCATATCCTGTCAGGCACACACCTGGGTTGCGGGTTGAATCCCTGGTCAGGGCGCATATGGGAGGCGGCAGATCTATGTTCAATGTTGATGTCTATCTCTATGTCTCTCTGTCTCTCTCTCCAAATTCAATAAAAACATATCCTCAGGTGAGAATTACAAAAAAACAAACACAACAACAACAAAAACAACTAACTAAAAAGATGGAGCTGAGTGAACTCCAGAAGCTGAACTCTAGGCATTCCTCCATCCCTGTAAGTTTCTAGAATAGGGGTACAAGCCTAAGAGCTTGATTTAGATCTATCCATTTTTTGATATCGGTGAAGTGATTTCAGAATACCCTAAGCCCCAAGGAAAACATCCACCTGGTAGTTCAGGTCTGGAATTCCTTTTAAAAGAAGAGAAAGCATTTTGTTTCAGAAATAGGAAAAAAAAAAAAGGCAAAGTGTCAATGTTAATTGAGACTATCAGTTTACAGAAATGAATTCATTTTAAGTTATAAGCAGCCAAAGTGATTAATATCATAATTTTTTGTTTTAATAAGAGGAACAGTTAATAAATATATTAACACTTACAAAATGTTCACATTAGGAAAAGGTGAGGAGAAGTAGATGTGAAGCAGAAAACAAATCCCAACATCAGTTTAGCTACATATACCTTCATTTGGACAAGAAAAAGCAGACTTATGACATTCCTGAGACTTCTATGATTTTATCAAATTCAAGAAAACCTACACAAAATACATTTTCCCAGATAATGATATATATAAAGTAACTGAAAGATATATGTCCATTTCAGACACTGAGTGGAAGTTATTGTGACTAGGAGAGAACAACAAAGACTCATTAAGACATGGATGCTGAGTGATGTACTCTGCTCAATAGCTAAATAATTCACTCACACAGCAGCCTCTCTATCAAAGTAATTCAAATCCCTGCCATTTCAAAATCACCTTCAAGGCTGCTCATGATTTGTTCAAATCTATAATGTTAAATCTACTGTAAGACTTGTGCAAAGGGTTTTTTTTTTCTAGAACAGTAAATTCAAGGACCTCTGATACCCATAATCTATGAAGATTTTTCTTAAACCTATTTATTTTGATTCATTGCCAGAGGAAATAATTGCCATTCCTTTAAGGTTTAGAGCAGTAAATACTGTTTTAAATCTGACTGCAGCATCACAATGACCTGAGAACTAAATTCAAAATCAAAATTCCTAGGCATCCATCACAGAGCTCAAGAATGACAATCTGTGGGAGCAAGGCTGCAGAATCTGTGGTTTTAATAAGTTCCCAGAAAGGAAGGCCAGAAAAAGACTGTGCTGTCAGCCCTAACCTGTTTGGCTCAGTGGATAGAGCGTCGGCCTGCGGACTCAAGGGTCCCAGGTTCAATTCCAGTCAAGGGCATGTACCTTGGTTGCAGGCACATCCCCAGTAGGGAGTGTGCAGGAGGCAGCTGATCGATGTTTCTCTCCCATCGATGTTTCTAACTCTCTATCCCTATCCCTTCCTCTCTGTAAAAACTCAATAAAATATATTAAAAAAAAAAAAAGATTGTGCTGTCATTTGAGGCCAATGAGACATAGTAAATACTTTCAGAAACTTGACAAAATTTAACCATGATTATAAACTGAATGTTAATGTTGAGATAATTCTATACATTTTTATCAAATAAACTTTATAATGCTAATATTTCAGTGATTTTTAAAAATCCAATGTTATCTTCTGAAGTTTTTTATATATATACACATATAATCAAAATGAAAACTCATTTTATGTTTATAAAGCATAAACAGTTGACACTTTTAAAAAATATATATTTTATTGATTTTTTTATAGAGAGGAAAGGAGAGGGATAGAGAGTTAGAAACATCAATGAGAGAGAAACATCAATCAGTTGCCTCCTGCACACTCCCCACTGGGTATGTGCCCGCCCCGCAACCAAGGTACATGCCTTTGACCAGAATCGAACCTGGGACCTTTCAGTCCACAGGCCAACGCTCTATCCACTGAGCCAAACCGGGCAACAGTTGACACTTTTAATATAATCAAGTACCAGCTTCCAAGCAGTGAAATACCAAAACCTATATATATATAGGCTATATAATCCATGTATCTCAGGACAATATATAAGTTGTACAAGCAATAGTTGAAGGCTATGCATTCAAATGGAACAAATACCATTCAGCATTATCACTGACTGGCTGTAGCTGTGCCAGTCTACAGTTCATGCATGGCCCTTTGGTATTATGCTAAGCCTCATAAAACAGTTTATCATCCCTTAAATAATTAAAAATTCCCATGATTCATATCCTGCTCTTTTGTTGTACCGTATTTATTCCTTTTTAAAAAATGTTTTCTTCTAATTTCTCTCACCCTGTATCTCTTTCTCTTGTCTCCAAAAATACCTCCCTTAACTCTTACTGACATAATTATGAGTTACTTATTAAGTTAGTAGTAGCTTTTAAAGATAAGCCAAATTTCTTACAGGTTGTCAATAAGGTATTAAATTCAAGTAACCTATATCTGAAAAGAATGTATATCATTGAGAAGGCCTTATATGTTAATAGTGAATTTAATTAAGATGAGTTTATTTGACCATCTCTAATCAAATAAGAATAATGTCCAGGATAGAGAAAGAAAAAATAGTAATTTTCAAGACGCCAAACAGTTACCAAGTAAATAAAAAGCAGAAAAGTAACCATGTTTAATAAAAGCTTTGAGACAAATTTTATTTTGAAAGGAAAGCTACTTTTAAAAAATAATTATCTAATACTATTAACTACTCTAGAAAGTTAGCCTGAGAAAATACACTACCTGGAAAAATAATTTTAAATTACATATAAATCAAATATTTTATATTTAAAATAAAATTAATTATGAGGATAAAAGAAATATTTTAGACCACTTATTTCATAGATAGATCTTTTCATTATGATAATAGAATTTTAAATAGGCAGGTTTTCCAGTAGCAAAAATAGAAATAGAAGACTAAAAAAGTCCTTTATAAACTAGCATAATGCAGTTCAATAAAAATATTAAGCTTTCTCATTCATTAATTTTAAATGTAACAACAAATGAAGAAACACATTTTCAAATACAATAGCTTAGATCTGGTTAAAACAAAATCCATGAAGAATGACAAGTTTGCTAGGTAGGTTTGACCAAAGATCTCTACATAAATTTATTATATTGCATTTATTGATTTTTCCAAGAAAGAAAATATGGAGAATATAATGTATTCTATGTAAACAGAGGCTATAAATAAATCAATATATCATTCATAATGGATAATTATATTTTAGTTATTATAATTCCAAAAAATATTTTAGTCACCTATATTTAGGTAAGATTTTAGAGCCTAAAAACATGATTAAGGTTTTCTAATCTAGCTCTTAAAAGACAAAGCTACTAAATAAAAAACAATAAGATAAAAATCAAGTTCTATGAATATTTTAAAAGTAAGTACTCTAGGATCATAACACTGACAACACTAATTATCTTTTCTAGTCTTGGCAGTTATGTTGCATACTGTTTGGGTGACTGATGGGATAATTTCATTTCATTTTGTCTCAGTTTATTCTGGACCATGTAAGAGAAGAATATTAAAATAATACCTCTAAACAAAGTACTTGATAAAGTTTTAGTTGAAATAAAATGCTTAAAAAATAAACCTCAATTAATGAATACATGATTCCAGAGCAAATAATTGAATCCCCATCTGCTTAAGGGAAAGTTTGACTAAGAATTTCTGATGTTAGAAAAATAAGTCTATTTAGTACTAATATTAGTTATTTTAGGACTTTTAAATATTAAGAGCATACATATACTTTCAGAAAGAGCCCTTTCATCAGCTAGCATTACTGTAACTATAAAAAAAAGTGTCTATATATTTTTATATCATTAAATGTTTTATTTACTAAAAATCATTTAATCAGCAGGAAAAAAAGCAGTTAAAATGTATGAAAAAACACATTATTCTGATTCCTTACACCTATACACATTTTACTTAATTTATTGATAATGGCTTTATACCCAAAAGAACACTGAAGTACTTAATTTAATATTTAATCTCAAATATAAATCTTCACCAATAGCAATTATACTATATCACTCAACTGGAAAAGGTATAAAAGACATTATTAATCATCATTTCTACTTGAATATTTAAATAAATTTTAACTCATACATAGTTTATAGTTTACATATGTCTTACATAATTTATAAGTCAAATAGCTAAAGCTCCATATTTTAAATAATTAATAGAAAGCATATTCTTTGCCTTGATCACCTGATTTTTTGTTGTTGTTTATAAAATTAATCACAGTTAGCAGGATAGAAATCGCTTTCAGCTTCATGAATGACATCCAAGAGATGGGAAAGGATTAGTTCTCAGTTGCTGCCAGTTATAGCGCCAGGTGGCTTTTTCTGCAGTGAAGGTGTTACCGATAATCCCATTACACTGGTACTAAATCTTGCAGACATCAAAATTATCACCAAGGTTCCTTTTCATCCCATCCTTTCCAAATGACTGGAAGTCGCTTCACCTGAAAGAAGTCAAATCCACATGCAGCTGCTGTTTTAGCAGGCAGCAAACTCCCTGAGAATGCCAGTCATGATTCAATTTTGCTGTGCTGGTGGCCCCCTATTCCCTGTCCAATAATACATCTGTTAAAAAATCGTACAGCTACAAATCAAGTTTAATCCTACCGGGGACCTCATGTTGGTCTTGTCTTCTAAAAAGGCAGCAGGTTCTGCTGTCTATCTTGGCCAGCGTCTGGGGAATACTCTTTAAATCCCAGCCCTACTTAGAAGAATAAGCTAAGGATCACAACACATGACCTCAAAAACCCTGATATGACTATATCCTGACCCAGAGGCATTCATTCTAGGTGAAGATTAGAACTTTGCATAATAAGATTACACAGCAAGTGAATGATATCAAGGGACTATCCATATGCAGCCGCCTGGTTTTCTATAGACAGCCTGTGCTCTGCAATATGCAGTACAGACGAAAAGGAGCTTGGTCTTTCTAGCTGAAATAAAATAGATTCACATAAATTAGTTGGCCGTTTCCAGATTCCTAAATCCCCCATTACATCTTTTATTGACAGCTCCTGTGAGGATAGCACAAATGTTATTCCTTTTTATTCTGTGCTCCTATAACAATCATGCTCTGTAATTGAAATGTACATAGATTATGGCTTGAAATTAACATCTTGTTTGCTGTAATCTTGGATTACAATTCACTGTGTACATAATAAAATTAGGAAATCAATGGATGGATTTATCAGCTCCAAAAAACTAGAGGTATTGTTTAAAGAATAGCTTAACATTTTGCGCCAACACTTTAAATGTAGAAGTCACAGAAAGATGTCAATAAAAATTTGAGTGAAAAAATACAAACATCAGCCAATATCTATGTAAGCTAGATTACATATGAATTAGCTCAATTCCCTCAAAATTCAAAAATATGAAAGATTCAGAGATCTCATGAACATATCATTTTCTCTCTAAACCATACTTGAGCAAGGTCAATTACACATAAGGTCTCTACTTTTATAAAGTACAGAAGCAGTATTTTATACTAAGCACCTTGATCATTTTGTATTTTAAGATATTTGAATCCATTCAAACCAATTACAATTCAAGGTTTTAGAGTTCTTAACAATATGTTTTTAAAGTATTTAATGAAATAACTTCTTATATTGGAATATATACAGAGCATTTTAACTGTATAGAATCCTAGAGATGTTTAGAAAACAATACGTTATGTTAAGCTTTTTTCTTCTAGAAGTTTAAAGCTATACCAGCTCTAAGCAAGTTTATATGAAAAGAAAGATTCCTATCATTCATGCAAACACCTATTCATGCAAACACAGAAAAATTATAAGCATGCGAAGAGGAATTCTCAACTTTATATTTTAAAAAAAACTATTGAGATTTGCCATGGGATTCATGTAAAACTAATCTCCTTGGTATACTTGAACTATGGCTTGTTTGACAGGTTCTATTTGCCCACAATTGCTGAGGAACATACCACATACCTTATATTAGTCATTTTCTCCTTATAATCACAGTATCTTTAAGCATATCTACACAATATCTGTTAAGTACTCAGGAGTCAGGTGTTATAATTCTGATTTTGTGTATTAAACAGGCATGTATAACCCAACAATATTGTGTAACTTCAACTACATACATAGCACATGTATACTCTTTGATTGACTTGATTAGGATATTATTAAAAAAATAATGAGAAATGCAAAAAATACACATTTCTGTTATGATATTTACATGTAATACTTTAGAGCTATACTGTTTAATAAAGTAGCCACTGGCTACATATGGCTATTGAACACTTGAAATGTGACTACTCCAAACTGAGAGGTATTGTAAGAATAAAATATTCTTACACAGGACTTTAAAGACTTAGTACAAAAAAAGTAAAATATTTTATATATTAATTATATGTTGAAAAGATAGTAATTTAGATACAGCAGGTTAAATAAAATACATATATAACTCATATTTCTATTGGACAGCACTGTTTTAGCAGATTACATATTTTTAATAATATATTCTTAAACTAATTAAAATTGTACAACTAATAAAAATACTAAAGCAGAGGGTTATTATGGAAGAACAAACATTACATTCTAGTGTTAAATCTGGTAGATAAGCTTAGTAAAGAAAGAAGAAAATGCAGTCATTTTAGAATCTATTTCATATCTCTAGCTTAAGGGTAGTGAGGAAGGAGGGACTAGCCAAATTACTGACCATTGTGAACCAAAAGAGTATAATGTGTTATAGTTAGAAAAATGTTTTAGTCCAGTAAGCATAGGCTTTTAGAAAAAGTACATCTTGAGCAACTTCATAAAAGACTACTAAGGTCTGTGTGTACCACTCACTGAGTCCAATAGACAGCAACTTCAAATAACATGTCTGCATCTACCAAGTGCCATGATTTTTTCCCTAAGGTGCTATATAATTATTTATATTCAAATTTTTCAAATACATCATAATAACTACATAGATTTGAAGCATTTAGTATATTTCAGAATTTTAGAAAAATGAAAAAGTTCAATTTTATAAATTATTAAAAGGCTGCTTTTCCATTAGTCATTTCATTATCCATCAATGTAGGTTTATAAAATTTCATTAATAAAAATAGTTTTACAGAAACAAGGAAAACTGTAAATAGTTAAAATATAAAATGTATGCCTAATTTAAGTAAAGAAAGTTAATGGTAGATTTAGAATAACCAAAGAAAATTGATATTATACAATTAAAATACAAAGTCTATCTATGTCACACATTGGGAATTTCTATAAAGAGTAGTACATAAAGTATTAACTCATTTAAAAGTTACTTTTTCATAATTATTCCTTTATAATATAATATTTATCTAAAATACTAAGACTGAAGATGATACATGAGTATCAATAAATAAGATGGATAACATCGAAATCAGTTCTTTATAACCTAGCCATGCCACTTTTTCCTACCTTTTTAAAATTATGTATTTCTTTCCTTTCCTGGTTACAAGTATCACATATACACACAGACACAGACAAACACACACATATAAAAACAAAGTAATAACAATAAAAAACTTTCTAATCATCAATATATGAGAGCAATGATATTCCGTCTAAGTTAATCCCCAGACATCCAAATTCATGAATAAAAATTCATCAGTTTTAAATACACTGAGCCTATTAAGCAAGAACAAAAGCATATGCACAAAAGAGCTTTTAATATATTTCAAAGCCCACAAGAGCCATGGTCTCATTAAAATTATAAATTACACAAACATGGAATGAAGATTCAAACTGCAGTGCAGCTAAGCAGATTACAGAAAACCCCGCGTTCCATATGATAACACACCATGGCCCTCCCAGATGGGGGCTTGGAACAAAAAGGCCATCACCACAGCTAGGGAAAACCTCCTTGTGATCTCTGGTTTCTGTTCAGCAGATGACAGCCAAATAATATGTTGATTATTCTGTTTGTGCTGCTAAGCTTGTAAGATGGAATAAAAGCGATATGATCTATTGTGAACCCAATGCTAATGTGTTGCTCCACTCATAAATAATATACTGAATTTATTTTGAAACTACCTTTTATCTGTATTTCAGTTTTTAAATGCATGAATTAAAATAAAAGCCAAGATAAAATATTATTTAATTTGATGCTTTAAACTAAGAAATGTAGATGACAAGTGAAAAATATCTAAGTGCTTAGTTAAGAGCCTTTCTATAATTTCACCACTGTGATCACAGACAAAATACATTTTTAAATAGGCAATTTCTCTCATTAAGAAATATAAATGTAGACTTAAGTAATACAGTAAGTTAATAATATACATTATTGACAAAATAAAAACTAAAATACTAGAGTATATAAAAATACTTTTCTGCAATACAAATAATGGCACATAATCAGAATATATGTCTCATATACTTCTGAATAATAAAAAGTATCACTGAAAGCCTTGTGAATGTTCATAACTTATACACAAATGAATGCTCACCTACCTACAATCAAAATAATTAAAAAGAAGCTTATAAAATAATTCTCAAATTAACAGCCAGCATTTCATATTGCTTTGATGACAAAAACTAAAACCTAATTTTTCCCTCGCTGAAATATCCCAAACTTTAACAGAATGAACTATACTTAAATGAGGTAACTGGCATTGTGTCTGTAAATACTTCACCAAACTTTATATTTCATGGATAAAAATTTTTATGATTACTAGCACTATTTAAAATATTGAAAATCATAACATTTATTTTCCCACCCCAGAAATCCTTCCCTGAATAATCTTGTAGAATTAGCTGACAGGCAAGCAACATAAATAAAGAAGTACATTAAAGTTATAGTTGAGGCAAACATAGATAAACATACTGTTTTCTTAAGGGAGTATTTAGTAAAAAAGCACATAAGTATGGCCATTAACATAAATCCACCTCTCTTTTCTGTTTAGAGGTATAGATTTTTGAGTCTAAAAACCAGAGCAAAATTGCCTAACATGAAAAATACAATCTAAAATTATGGGTATAAAATGTAAAACAATAATACTGTTAGAGAAAAACAGAATACAGACCATCTTTGGAATAGACAAATATTTCTTAAAGAAGAGGTAAAGAGCACTAAACATAAATGACAAACTAGACGACTTTAAAGTCATAATCATCTGTTCATCAAAAGCACTATTAATAAATTGAGAGGGCAAACCTCAGAGCAGGAGAAATGTTTGCAATACCTATATTAGATGAAGGACTCATATTCCAAATATATAAAAAACATCTACAAGTCACAGAAAAAGACAGCCAAACAGAAACGTGGGCAAGAGAAATGAACAGTTACTTCACAAAAGAGAATAATGAAATAGGCAATATACATCGAATGAAAAGGTGCTCAACTTCATTAATCATCAGGGAACTAAAGAATAAAATGATAATGATTTACTATTTATACACACCAGAATCTGAAAAATATAAAGAGGTGGATAAAAGAATCGAGTGTTGGCAAAGACGTGGAGCAACTAGAGCTCTCATATAAATGTAAACTAGTACCATTTTAGAAAACTGGCAATACTGATTAAAGTTGGACATATATTCTTATGATCCAATAATTTTGCTCCTAGATATATCATCAAAAGAAACACATAAATATATTAATCAAGAGATATGTATTATGATGTTTATAACAGTGTTAGATGGAAACTTCCAAAATGTCCATTAATAGAATGGATAAACAATAGTTGTGATACAGTCATATGATGACATGCAGCAATGAAAATGAACAAAGTATGACTACATGCAACAATATGGACAAATCTCATGACAAAAGTTGAGCAAAGGAAACCAGACATAAAATAGACTGTATAATTCTATATAAAATATAAATACAAGCAAAACTAATGATGCTACTGAAAAGTCAGGTAGGGGTTATTCTAGTGCAGGGAGGGAAATAGTGACTGGAAGGAAACATGACGGTGTCGTCTAGGGTGTTGATAATGTTCTTTATCTAGGTGCTGGTTACATGGGTTTTTTTTGGCTTCTAAAAAATTCATTGAGCTGTCTACTTATAATATGTGTACTTTTCTGTATATAAGAGCTTTCTTTTAAAACGCAGTTTTACACACAGATACACAAAAGCAGTCAAAATCCTTGTCATAGGAAAAAACTAAGGGTTCTGAGACAGTTCATTTAAATAATCAAATTTTCAACTTACTAGATTTTGTATACCATTCCAGATTTTCTTATGCAAATATAAGCATCTCTAGATATATTCATATTTTGGTTCCCCGCCCTTTTACACAATAAGTAGTTTACAATACATTGTTTGAATTCTGCTCTGTTGAAATAACAATGTATGTTTGAAAACTTCCAAATCTGCATATAGAGAACATCCTTTCTTTTTTTAAAGCTGTATAGCTAGGCCACAGATCATTTAACAAGTACCCTATGGGTAGATATTAGGGTGTTTCCAATAGTTTGCTACTACAAAAAGAAAAAAATATAATGTAAACTCTAATGTATGTTGGTTATAACTTTTAGATGCCATTAAACAGGAAACAGACAATGAAAATTAGAAGCAAGACTATCAGCACTTTCATCATATTCCAGATATCAACACAATGACAATGGTATTACTCATTATAACAGAGTTGCTTTTGTCATATACTATTTTGTGTGTGTGTGTGTGTGTGTGTGTGTGTGAATGTAGCCAAGGATTCCCCTCCAGCTAACCAGTTACTTGTCCATCTATTAAGTGCCAACCTTCAAAAATTAGTGTCCAGCAGGGAGCAGCATTAGGGCATTCATAAGACTTAACTTGAACACAAACCAGACAGAAAAAAAATGAGGAAAAGAGCCCACTTACCATAGATCTGTTCTACAATACATTCAAAGTTTAGAGTTGTTGCAGGGCTTCCAGGAAAAAAAAAAGCATCTAACGCATCTCAAAGCATATGTGGGTGACCCATGGTTTCAGGATTTCTAAAGTAGAAAATCAAAATTATATTAGTTAAAGGCTTTTCTCAGCTATGTTGATTTGAGTTAACATATATGACTAAATGTTTCTCAATTGTTAAGATTCATCTTCCTCTTTAGCAGGTCAATGGGATTTTGAATTCAGATATTCAATGATACTTTGGATAAAATGATTTTAAAAAACAGAATATTCAAGTTCTTTATGAGGGAATTTAAAGTAGGAGAAGAAAGTAAGTGGGTAACATAATGTATCAATCAACCTAAAGAGAACTGTGTTCAAGGACTTAAGGAAGTTGATCACACCAACCGCATACAGTTCTGATATATTAAATTAATTTCTACATGTCAGCATGAATATCTAAAGTTAATTTTAAGCATGAAAAGGCAGCAGAGAAGTAGTTTGTAATGCTGATGTGCTAAGACTAATTAAACAGATATTTACTCGATATGAAGAATGTATACGATATTGTTGAAAAACTCTGTGACAAGCTATAATATGACAAAGGTAAAATATATTATGGTTGATACTGTCTTGGATGTCAAAACCTGCCTCATATTCAACCATAATAACTCCATTACAATTCTTATGATTAAGAGAAAAAGTTTTATCATTTTTATTTGAAATGTTAAAAGTTTGCTCTATATGTGTTTACATGTGACATTTGAGTCTACACTGAAAACTAAATTTTTGTCATTAAAAGAAGATAACAGCATATGAATACTCATCTTAAAATATACAATTACATAGAATATACAATATCACATATTAATATGTTAATGAATATGTAACAAGTTTCCTACTATTTTCTTCTGGCAAAATGATATGAGAATCTTGAGTGCATATCAAGACTACAGTGACTCTCTAATAATTATCATTAATTTGACTGAAGCTGAAAGAAACTCTCATATCTTAGTCTTCTATCCTTTATCATTAAGCTATTCATGACATTTTTTCTTATCCTTTGCTCTCCTTAAAGTCTTCCTCTTATCCTGTTTCTTGCCTTTGCTACTGTACATTGCACTTTTCCAATACTTCCTCATTTCTGCCAAATCTATCTTTCTTCTCTTTACTGCTTCACAAATAGAATGTTGAGCAAAAAAAGTCAAAGATAAGAATAAAAAGTGTATTGCTTCATATATATAAAGTACAAAACAGGTAAAACAAATCTATAATCCTGGAACTCAGGACTAAGATTTCCCTTCATGAGTACTAGTATACTGATAGGAAACAAAAAGGAATTATGTGGTGTCCACCAATTCCCTCTGTGCAGGCATAACCATGGCATTCATTCATTCAATCATGCTACCAGAGTATCATGAGACTCTGTAGTAAGCCTCCACAATATCTGTTACATGCTTTATCTGCACTGACACAATGGGAAAAGCCACTGAGTTAATTTTTGTGAAAGGTGTAATAAAGTCTATGTCTAGATTCTTTTGGTGGGGGCGGGGAGGGGGGGATGTGTATGCCTATGTGTTCCAGCACAATTCGTTGAAAAGACTATCTTTGGTATTGCTTTTGCTATTTTATCAAAGGTCAGTAGACTATAGTTGAGTGTATTTCTGGGCTATTCTGTTCCACAAATCTGTCTATTCTTTTGTCCATACTATATTGTTTTGATTACTATAGCTTTATAGTAATCTTGAAGTTTGGTAACAGTGGTCCTTCAACTTTGATTTTCTTCTTCATTGTGTTGGCTATTCTGGGTCTTTTGCCTCAATCAGCTTATATCTGTAAAGTAACTTGATGGAATTTTTATTGGAATTGCATTGAATCTATAGATCATGTTGGAAAGAATTGATATTTTGACAATATTGATCTCCTACCCATGAAAATTGAATGTTTCCATTTACTTAGTTCTTCCATTTTGCTCATCAGAGTTTTGTAGTTTTCCTCATATAGACCTTGTATGCATTTTTTTAGATTTATGCCTAAGTATTTCTTTTTTTTATACTAATGTCAATTGCATTTTTTTAATTTCCAATTTTATTTGTTCATTGTTAGTATACTGGAGCTGATTTTATTTTGATAGGATGATAAGATGGCTTTACTGAATATGGTGAGTACAGAAGAATAAATAACAGAATTTAGAAAATAAGGGAATTTATAGAGTGATGTGCCTACAGAAGTAGGTAGAAGGAACTACATGCAGGTCCTTAAGAAGTTTTGTTTTATATTATATGATTATATTATATGATCATATTTCTATTGAAAAGGTCGGGATGGCTCTTGAATGGAGAATGTACTACAAGAGAACCAAAGAAGGGCTAAATGCCCTAGAATAGATCAGAGAGCTATTAAGAGGTAAATTCACAGGTCTTGGTAATGGACTGCATATGGCAAAATGCAACTTGAAATAGGAATTGAGTGAAGTTCCATTGCTTAGGCAACTAACTCTACAAATTGTCTTATCATTTAATAAGATACAAAACATTAGAGCGAGAATAGGGAACCTTTTTTCTGCCCAGGGCCATTTGGGTATTTATAACATCATTCTTAGGCCATACAAAATTATCAATTTAAAAATTACCCTAATATATTTGGTCAAACATTTAATTAACTACCCCTAATGCCTTGGCAGAGCCAGACCAAATGATTTTGCAGGCCTTATACAGCTCTTGGGCCCAACATTCCCCACCCCTGCACTAGAGGAAGTTCAGTCTGGGGTATTGTGAGGTTAAGGTTCCATTAAGACTTTTAAAAAATAGGTAAATATATGAATTTATGATTCTGGAGGTCAGAGAAGCAATCTGTACTATAAATGTTAGACATTGGTATATAAATTGTAACTGAGGTCCTGGGAGTGGATGAAGGTAATAAAGAACATGGTAAAAAGATAAAATGGTCCTAAGGACTTCAAGATTTAATGGCAGAAAGCAAGAGCCTTACTTTTTTAATACCCTCTAGCCATTGAATTGTCCCTTCTTTCAAACACTAATCCCTCTCCTGTGCTCCAATTCCATTCCTTCTACCTCATTCAAGTCCTTTTATCAATTGTCTAAAGTTGTTTTACAGTGCCTCTTAAACAACAAAACTCCTCCCTTGATTTTTTTGTCATCTCTTTCTATCCCCTCCCACCACTCCAGAACAAATTTTTCTAAAATGTAAAGTGGTCTATTTTTATGGAATATTCAACTTCACTTGCCATTTAATTCTAAATACAATTATTTGACTTTTCAGTTTAACAAAATAAACCATTATTACTAAATCAAATAATCACTTTCCAATTCTTATTTTGTTTTCTGTTCCTCTGCCCAGCTTGTAAATACTTATGTTCCCCAAAGTTTATTCTTAGTTCTTTTTTCTTCTGATTCTAAAATTACATTTCCTGGGGTAAACTTCCATCATATGCTAATTAACTTCAAATCTATGTTTCATCTAGAGTTCCCTCTTTCACATAATCCACTGTGCATTGGATATTTCCACTTGAATACTCCATAGGTTCCTCCAATTATATACATTTTTTAAAAATACTCATTTTATGATCTCCCATTCCCTAAAATAACCAACATAACTACAAAATTCTGCTGTCTCTCCTTTATCCTTTATCCTCTACTAGAGGCCCGGTGCACAAAATTCGATCCCTATGGGATCAGGGCCTAAACCAGCAGTTGGACATTCCTCTCACCATCCGGGACTGCTGGCTCCCCAACTGCTCGCCTGCCTGCCTATCTGATTGCCCCTAACTGCTTCTGCCTGCCAACCTGATCACCCCCTACCACTCCCCTGCCAGCCTGATGGACGCCTAATTGCTCCCCTGCCAGCCCAATTGCCCCCAACTGCCCTCCCCTGCCGGCCCATTCCCTAACTGCCGTCCCCTACAGGCCTGGTCGCCCCCAACTGCCCTCCCCTGCTGGCCTGGTCACCCCCAACTGCCCTCCCCCTGCCAGCCCGGTCACCCCCAACTGCCCTCCCCTGCTGGCCCAGTCCCCTAACTGCCCTCCCCTACAGGTGTGGTCATCCCCCAACTGCTCTCCCCTGCAGGCCTGGTCACTCCTAACTGCCCTCCCCTGCCAGCCATCTTGTGGCTGTGTGAACAGCCATCTTGAGGGTGTGGCAGTCAATTAGCATATTCCCTCCTTATTGGCTGTGGGTGCTGCCATCTTTGTGATGGTGTGAGGGTCAATTAACATATTCCCTCTTTATTAGATAGGATCACCCACAAAGCTGTTCAAGGCAGAAACCTGTTAATCATCTTTGGTTCCTCCTGTCAACAACCTTCCTTGATCATATCAATTCTACCCCTTATAGTAATATCTTAATTCACTCCATTCTCTTTATTCCAGTCACACTTTTAGACAATCCATTTTCTTCTAGCATGTTTAGCCGAAACATAATGATCAAATATAATCACTGTCATCCTTTCCTTAAAAGTTTTCAATGATTTCCCATTTCCTATTATCCCTAAAGGAAAAAAATCTACTACCTTAAGAAAACCAATTAGACCTTCTCCAATCTCCCCTTCTATTCATACTATGCATAAACCATGAGAACTACTTACACAGAAGCAATGAGAACAGATTTACTGAAGGAGCCGTCTTACTATTCTCTGCAATGGCTTCCATTCTCTATAATGATTATATCACCTACACATTCTTTAAAACTCAGGTTAAGCTTTCTCATCAGGGGAAACTTTCCAAGGCCCTTCTCAGTACAAGTTAGGTATCATACATTTGTCCTCCAATAGAAATTATATAGCATACTTTAGTATTCTATTTATCCACCTATGTCCCTCAACTGTGCACTCAAGGAAGGCAGAGACTAAGTATTCTTTTTCCTGTAACCTGTGTACTTAGCTCATTACCTGGAAATTAATTAATTAATTATTATTCATCATTAACAGCACACCTAAACATATACCTTTTTATCTCTTCGCTTCTAAAAATACACTGTATTTAATCCAATGCCTTATATTCAACTCTATATACTGGTAAATTCAAATATCTGTGATTATTTGCTTTGAGAGCGAAAGTTTTGTCTTTGTAAAAAAAATCAAGACAAATTAAATTATCCTCTGATAATTTTATACTATTCCAAAGATACAGCCTAACTTTAGAAATTCCTTGGGTGCATATGTCATGTTTCCCAAATTATAAAAGTTGAAAACAATTCTTCAGTTCTAGTAATAAGGCAAATAAAGCATCACATCATCATCCTTAGAAAACCAAAGGGTAAACAGAGTAGGAGACAAGGGAATAGGAAAAATAAAATGTAAAAAATCAGTATTTAAGAGCAACAAAAATATCCAAGATGTTTCTATTTGATATTAAAATGCTTTGACACTTTTTGTTTTGCTCTTCTTAGTAGTTACTACAGGACAAAATTTGTACATATTGCTCAATGTATTCAAGTGCTGTTCTGTTTTCTAATGTTAATCTTTTCTCCCCTCACATAAGAACATTTTTATTTCTGTAGGCCTAAAAATGACAAGATTAGGTCTAAGCAAAGAGTAAGCACTTAACAGCTATTTACTGAATGATTTAGATATATACTGGCAAAAGATCCAAAATAAAAACATCTAAACCTCATCAAACTTTCCAGATGATATCGTTGAATGGCAACATGAGTTTGTTTTTTTCCTGAACATTTTTCTTAAAAAAAAAAAAAAAATCCAGAAAATGAAAGACCTCCCCAAATGAAAAACTCCAGTCACTACTTAGCAAACTAATTTTGATGTATCAAACAGAACCTGCCAAAGAGTTTTAACGGGTCATTGAGATTTAAAACAATTCAATGGCAAGAACTGCCATGAGGTTTGGTTGTATTTTAAAAGTAGCATACATCACTGTCAAAACCAGTCATAACTTTGTAGTACAGGCATGATTTGGGAGTCTTTTTATAGTTTAAACTTGTCAATCATGAATGCTTTTAAAAATCACTTACCCACCACACACACACACACACACACACACGCTCAGTTTTAAGAAAAATTTTAAATCGAAAGACACAGCTCTAAATTACATTTTCCCCCTGCACATAAAATTCCTATTCTAATAAGAAAAGAAAGCTCTCATTTCAAAGTTCACAAATCACTAGGAAAATAAAGTACATACACATTTCATTCTTACCAGTTTTTTTTTTTGGAAGAATACCTCAAGTAGTTTGTTATTTGAAGGTGCCTTAACAGCAAACGACAATTAAATGTGTGAACAAGGTTGTCAGAGTAACACTTGTCATTCACACCACTTATGGAAAGGGACTTTCAGAAGCATTAATTAAAATTAACGAAAGCTTGTCACGGGGACGTGCCAGAGAAGTACATTTTGTCATTTGCTCTTAGAATCAGAGGGAAACCAAAGCGGCTCCAAGCTCAAGAGTTTTCACTCTAAGGTCTAAACCCAACCCACCTGCCACTGACAAACTGAGCTCAGATGCTCAGCAAGCAACTCATTAAGGTGAGTTCCGATTCCTTCAGTATAACACAACCATTTAAAAAAAATTAGTGACTTCAGGTGAAGACGATGAATTTTCAATCAGATATCAGAAGAGAAAGGGGCGGGGAAATGTATCTTTCCTCTTCACAGACAAGCCTAGGTGAAAAGTCCTACTGGCAGTTGCTTGATATTTCGCTCCACCGATCGCTTCTGTAATTAAACGTGCATGAAGACACTCAAAACGAGAGCAAAGTTGTATATTACCCACCTCTTGCCCCAAAGAACCCCGGAAGGCTCTCACCCAGGGCTCAGGGGGGCCTTTCTCACCTGGGTCCCGCACAAGTCCGCCGTCCTCACGCAGAGAGCACTTTTCAGCAAGACGCCTTGCTATTGGTTGACTTAAGACGGAACTCTCAGTTCTATTGGCTACGAGAGCCGTAAGGGGGCGGGAGTTGGGGGCTGGCGCTGACAGGCCGGCTACGGGAGTTCCCAGAGTTCCTATTGGGTCTACGCGGGAAGCGCCAAGATGGCGGCAGAGGGAACCAGCGGCCCCGGCGCCTGGAGTCCTGGGTCTGTGGCGGCGGCAGCCAGCAAACACAACGTCACCAGTTTCCAGAGAAGGGGTCCGAGAGCCAGCGGCACCGAGAGCGGCGGCTGTCGACTGGTGTCCATCGCAGGCACACGGCCGTCGGTGCGGAACGGACAGCTGCTGGTATCAACCGGGCTCCCAGCCCTGGACCAGCTCTTAGGTCGGTTCAGAACGGAGATCTAGGCTCGACAGAGGGAAAGCAAGGGAGGGGACTTGCTGGGGGAGCTCGCCTGACCCCACGTGTCTGTGTGGCCCCCCCGCCTTCGGACGTGGAGAGATGGCCTGGTCTGAGAGAGTGGAGGGAGGAGGGGTTGCATGGAGACTTGGAAATGCTGTTAACCAGACCGGTGCTGGTGCTCCCACTGTCACTCGGTTCCTGCCCAGCAGCCTTTTTCTAGTTTGCGACCGGATCCCTTCGTGCTGTTACCTCGGTCAAGGGGAGTTACGTTTGGAGACGGTGCGGCCGTCCTCTCTAGAACCCCCTCCAGGTCTCTGCCACCCCCAGGTAGTTCGTGGTTTGGATTAACCTGCAAAAGTTGGTATCACTGTGAGAGATGGGCTTCATTGGAAGATATTGGGGGAAAAAAAGAAAAAGTAACTTCCTGTCTTCCACCGCCAGGCTGCTCATCTCCGGTTCTGAATCTTTAAACAAACCACGTTGGCTTGAAAAGAATGGATTAAAGGTTTATGTAGATCCCAAGTAGTTACACGCGTATCTGCTGCGTTAAATACACTTATGTTTCTGTTCGATTTTTTTCTCTATTAACTCATTTTAACGAGTGAAAGAAGGGCAGTTCCTAGGCGTCCCTGTATAATCTCTGGAGCCTTTCTTTCATGACAAGCCTGCTATGAATATGCTTGTTTTGTAACTGTTACACTGAAAGGATTGACCAGATTAGGTTGGTAGGACAGAACTCCTATGTTAATAAAGGTTGTGAATTAGTTAATTCCTATCTGAATGCTGCTTCATTCAAAAAGATGTATGTTTGTATCTCATGACTTCTTAATAGTGTGTGATATGTGCCAGTTAAATCTTGTACACTTTCATAAAATTCTAGAAATGCCATTGCTTGTTCTTGTACTTCACTCGACATTTTTCCCTCTGTAATCCCTCCACCCCTAGCCCCCAGCCCCACCCTGCAAAGTTTAATGCAAAGGAAAGTGACAAGGCAAGCAACCAGTGAGAAAGAATATGGTTGGGTTTTTTTTTGCCTCTGTTATTTCATGTCCTTAACTGGATCTTGGTTATTTCTACATAAGTCTAAGTATTTTTCACTTAATTCTTTCAAGTCTATTGCCTTCCTAAATTGCATGGTACTACAAACAAAAATTATTCAGAATATCTCGTTGGCAAGTATTTATCTCACTTTTTTTTTTTAACCCTTGCAACCTTACTTGGGTGTGATCCTATATTTGAACTTAAAACTTGGAAGCTGTTTTCAAATTGAAGTTCAAATATAGGATTACACCAAGTGTTTAAATATATGTAATATGTATTATACGTGATTATATATTCAATTGAGATAAGTAATTTTACTCACTGGATCCTGAAACTCTCCAAACAAAAAGGTCACATTTCTGACGTTATATTCTTCAGTTCCTAATTAGAGTAACAAAATGTGCCTAGCACAGTTCCTGTCACTTAGTAGATTCTCAATAAGTTCTTGATTGAAAAATAAAATAATGTGTAGAAAAAAACAGCAAAAACCTGGACAAGAATTTATGAAACATGTAAGATGGAGCTCAAAAAACAGACTCAGAAATTAAGTTACATGAACAGCCACAAAACCATTGACAGCCTGGGCTGATTTTTAGGCTCCAGATTTAGTGCTCTGCAAATGCTACAGCTGTTTCAAATTTTTGAGAACTCTTTTCAAATGATTTTAACCATTTATTGAACCTGAGACTAGTGATTTAACTATAGTCCCTGGAAGCACCCCACCAAAAAGGTAACTCAAAGCAACTTCCTCATGTGTTTCTACAGTGATATAAACTTGAACTCTAATTTCAAAATTTCCCAGGTATGCTTGAGGATAGGGACTCTAGTATTTGACTGTAACAAGCTTATGCTAAAAATTAGTGTTCATTAAGATGATTGCAATGAGTATCAGTTTTTAGAGATTTTGAAATATTTTTTACGTGTGTATAGTTAACTCTCAATGTACAAAGGAGGGGAAGAAGTTGTTATAGGAATTACTACATTTGGAATAATAATATGTGCAGAAGTATTTTAGTTGTTAACTTCTTAATGCCATTTTTGTATTTTCATGTTCTATTTTGTATGGCCCTGTGGAGCAAACCCGTTACATTTGTTTTTCATTAAAACATTATTTGAAAGTGAAACATTTGGCTGCTAATGTGTATATACATAGGTATAAGCAATTCAGATTATGTTGTTACTCACATGTTATTTGACTGGGATTCTGACAAGCGTAATATGACCATATTGTGACAAAATGTAATGATAGGATGGTATATCAGGATGATGAAACTATACTGTGACATTATATTGTTGCCTAAATAAATTCAGTAATTACTGGGTAACAAGTAAATACCATATTGTTATTGCCATACAATACAGCGATATTTTACTGTTGCCACTGTGACATCATTGTAATTTTAAGCAGAGATGCAAAATATACTTAAAAGTCATCATACAAGCTAATTAAATAATATTCTCAAATTTCTATTCTTACTACTCCAAGAGCAAAGTGTTTCATAAATTTGAGAATTTCCTATATATGGATCTTCTAAACATGATCTAATCATATTAAATATTTTTGTTCTGTCAACTGAATTTTATTGTTAGATACTGATAGACATTTCCCAAGTGGGCTACATTTAAATTTTTCAGGTTCTGAGATTTCCTAATCCAGGTTCTCAACCCTGCCCTTTCAGGAAATTTATGTTGTTATTTGATGATACTACATGTAAATATTCCATTTTTCTTTTCCAGAACTTCCAAAGAGAGGTTATAGTGGGTAAAAGATTCTGGCAGAATTTCTTTTATCTTGCATATAAGGTGTAGTCCATTTTAGGGCCGTATCATTGAGTCTGTAGGAATTATTCCCCAGCCTCATCCTTCAAAAAGATACTTAAAGAAAAGGTGACTTCAGGCTTGACTGGGTTAACTTCTTTGCTGTTTAGGACTTACTGAATTTTTATTGTCGGGTGAATGGCAGATAAGAATTTGGGGTAAATAATAATCCAGGAAGAGTATTCCAAAGAAGTTCGATATAGCTGCCATTTTCAACACTGATGTCAAAAAATAAATACTAGTGGGCTTATTTCCTTTGCTTCACTATATCAGTCTAGAGACTGTAGGAGATGTTCATTGAGTTTGGACTCAATAAAATAATCCTGGTTATGATATTTTAGAACTAAAAGCTGTAGCCTGTTCCTTTTTTTATGTAAAATTGTTTCATGTGATTTAATCTATATAACCATTGTCACTTCATAGCTTTTTGTATTTGATTCCTATATTTGCCCAGTCAATAATTATTATAATTAAGAGTTGTCAGGATGTCTTATACTCCTAGAGAGAGAAGAAAAGGTAGATTTATTAATGAAATAACTACAGTTTAATTTGAGGTATGACATTAAATATTTAAGGATATTGCTATGAACTAAGGAAAGGATATGTACTTGTTTTTAACATTACGTTTTCTCTAAAATGTCTTTCTATTCTTTTAAGCAAAACTATTCTTTTATAGAGAACACTTAAAAGGACTTGTTTAGTTCACTGTTACTTTTTCTAAGTGTTTTTCCTTTCCCTTTTATTTTCTCTTAACTTTGAAAAGGGAGATACCCTTGTTGTAAAATAAGGAATCATTGCTGGGCCTTCATATTCTAATATATTACTTTGACGTTATTTACCCACAATTTATAGCTTAATTAAAGATTTGTTTTGGGAAGTGTGGGGATTGAATATTCTTTCTTTAAAATAATATCGATATAATTTTCTAACTTCATACAAATTTTAAAAAATCCTTTACCTCATATTTAAAAAATCATAAGATAGGAAAATATTGGCACTTAATCACAAGATCTTAAATTTTCTTTAATGTTTTCTAAAGCATTAGATTTTTTTCTAGTTTTAAGACAAAATGCTGTGTCATTTTTAAATATAAAATCTTGATGAAATTAATACATTACAATATGCTTGTAAACTCATGTAATCTTAAATGTGGGTATGATTTTTACTGCCTGTGTTTTTAGTAAGCTGGAGATAAATATATTTCTTAAGAAGGTCTAGAAGTAAAACCAAGTGTTATTTGCCTACAGACTTAGAAAGTGTCTCCATATTTCTATAAGATACAATTAAAGAAGACCATTTTACTTCATTGTATGTTTAATAAAGATATTATAATTGCTTACTTACCTGTCAAACGTTTTAGGGATTACTGATTTTAAAGATATATTAAAAGCTAGCTTTGGTTGAATATATTGTCAAAATATACTCTTGTGGTTGGTTGTTAGGCTTTCAAATTTTTGCAGGTGACATAACTACAAACTTATTCGAACTTACTCTAGTTTTGGCTGGCTGCGGTGGCTCAGTGGTTGAGCATTGACCTATGAACCAGGAGTTCTCAGTTCGATTCCCGGTCAGGGTGGGCTTGATCCCCAGGGAGGGGTATGCAGGAGGCAGCCAATCAATGATTCTCTCTCATCATTGATGTTTCTATCTTTCCTTCTCCCTTCTTTGGAACCAATAAAAATATTTTTAAAAACTCTAGTTTAAAATACAGCTAGAACTTCAGCATATCAAGTGAGGTATATCAAAATACCTTATACATAGATATTTGGGGAAAATTTGAGGTCTGTCACACTAAAATTTGGAAGACTAGAGGAACTGCTATGTGTGTGTGTGTATATATGTGTGTATAAGTACATCATATGCATAGAATAAAAGATTGACTTAAAAGTAGTTAATAAGATGAATCTATCAAAATGACCAACCATTATTAGAGCCAATACTAATTTGAGTAGTTAATTTACATAATAGAGATTTGAGTAGTTAATTTACATAATAGAGAAAATAGCAAAATTTTGTAAGAGAAATCTTGGTGGGATATTTGGTTGATAAAAGTCATTGAAATGTCCCCATTTTATAGTGTTTTACGTAATGTTGAACTTTCCAAAGATTAGAATTTTAATGTACATGAGATTTTTAAATGAGTGGTGTTTTCTGAATTATCAGGAACAGTAGCTTGTATCATTCTTACAGAAAATTACCTCTGTAGTATAGTCATTCACTGTTATGGTGATCATCTTTTATAAAGCAAGAACATTTTCAGTGGTTTGTTCTAATCAGAAAATAATAGCCAGAATGGCAAGGGTAGCTCTTACGAGTACCTCTCTGGGCCAGACACCTGAGCTACGTATCACTTCATTTAATTGGGAAACTATTCCTTGATCTGTTCTTATCATCCCACTGTGAATAGCATTCACAAAGTATCTTTATTTCTCTAAGTATTCCTTTACATGAAGCCTGGAAGCTTTATATAAATTCCTAACTTGAGAAGACATGAATGTAGACCCAGGAAAGTTGAGATAAATTTAAATCCTTCCTGTAAGATTTCGGTTAAGGAAAGAAAGGCAACTACCTTTTTATAGTACCCACTTAAGACTAGCCCACTGCAGAGTTTTATGTGCTTATATTTCATCTTGCCAGGCATGTAGCATGATAAGCCCATTTTGCAGATAAATTGGTGATTAGGAAATTAAATGTTTATTTTTGCATGCAAGGGAAAGTAGGGAAATAAGGAGTTGGAAAGTGTAATTTAAATGTTCAAAATGGATTTAAAAATGGTCTATATGGTTTATATGTGGCACAAACTGTACATAAAACATTTATCCTAATCTTGCCCAAAGAAAACCTTTTTTGCTCTAATCTTTTATGGCTCCTATCTTCACATAATTTTCAGTTTGTGTTTTAAGCTTTTGGTTTGAAGAACATTTGAAGTTGTCCTATGTACAGCTTTAAATGCTATAATGAAGGAACTTATCTAAATGTGAAATTAAAATATTTAGTTCTATAACAAATCCACTTAACAACAATATATAAGTTTTTTCTTGTTTTTTATTTTTTATTGTTTTCTCTATCAATTTTGAATGTTCTGCTTATAATCATAAAATCGCCAAATGTTGTATGTTACCAAATTTTAATTCTTTGAAAACAACATTTATGCTACTCACGAAGCAAAAAATAAACTCTAGCAAAGGAACTTTTCATACTAAGTTTTTCTATAAAACATTTGCCACTACAAGACTTTTGGGGGAAGTTCTTAATTAGTGTTCTATTGTTTAACCCTAAAGCATTCTAATTACATTGTGTTCAATTGTCCAACAACGTTGAGTATTTTTTTTTTTAGAGTTTGTATTCCATTTATTACAACAGCATCTGTATACATTTGAAGACTGTTCAGACATGTTTGCCTGCTAGGTGCCCTGGTGGGCTCTCTGGCAGGCCCCATAGCTGGGTGCCTCAGATCTGGGGACCAGTGTGGTCTCCAACAATTGAAGTTTTAATATTATCCTGGCTCTCCTCAGCCATGAGCTTCCTTAACACTCCTTGCCAGGCATGTAGTATGATAAGCCCATTTTGCATACTACAAAGTATGCAAATTATTGATGTATAATTTACATTTATAAGCCCATTTTGCAGATCAGAACACAGAGGCATCAATAGCTGCATTATCTGTCCAAGACAGGAAGCAAGGGATTAGTAGAAAATGAGTTAGGTTTGGGTGACCCCAAAACACATTTTTTTGTTTCCTTGCTTTTTACTTTTTTATCAAATTTATTGGGGTGGCATTGGTTTAAAAAATGATATAGGCTTTAGGTGTACGTCATCTATATATTCTATCGTGTGTTCCCCACCCCAAGTCAAGTCTCCTTCCGTCACAATTTATCCTCCCTACTAGAGGCTGGTGCATGACATTTGTTCCACCATTTGGTCGATTTGCGTATTAGCCTTTTATTATAGAGGATACCCTATTCTACCTCCCCCAACCCCTGAGTAGTTTCTTTTTAAATTATACTTTAAGTACATGCCATATTTTTATTTTTAAGTAACCTTGTGTTTGTAACATTAATTACAAGTAATACTTTACAAATGTTTTGATAATAAAATAGCAGTTGAATGTTGTATCTTTTTAGTGTAGTTCTAGTTTCCTAAAACTTGATTTTAAATTGATTTTTTATGAATCTTATTTGAGTTATATGTTCATCATCATATTATCCCAATTCAGATACTTAAAAGAACATTTTCTAGTTATAATGAAATTTTATTTTGTGATTGTGACATTTTTGTTTGAAATGACAAATATGTTTATTTTAAATTCTAAATATATTTAGAGCATGTTCAGACTTTGTGTATGTTATTCATAATGAAAAAAGAATCCGTTTTAATTATCAGGATTTTTTCTACAAGGCCCATTAAATATGAAGATAAAGATTTAGGTGGAATTTCTTTTCTTCAGTAGTTAAGTGTGCACATTTAGGTCTTGGCTATTGAGTTAATTTATTAACAAGTGCTAAATATAACATTATTGAAATGCTTAACCACTGTTATGTTGAATGCTGCATGGCCCTGTCAGGAGAATGGAGGATAGTACAGTATACTGCGAAAGTAATTGTAATGTGTAGTGTGTAATTACACATAATATGTAATTATTTCATAATAGCACCTTAAGCAAAGTATTGCAAAAGTGATTAAAATGTTGTTTTCAACAGCAATTTTAAAGTTATTGGAAATCTGTCCTTGGTAAAGCCTAACTTTTATGCTAAAAGTAATGTGAAGACATAGATTAATTTTTTTCATTTTGTTTTATTTCCAGGTGGAGGTTTGGCTGTTGGAACAGTTCTTCTTATTGGTTAGTATAGCATACATATTTCTGCTTTCTGATCAGTTTTCTGTTGTGCGTAATGATTTTACAGGTTTTCCTATTCTGAAATTACTAGTAAGTATTTAACTTTCTGCAGGAGTTAAGGAATATTAAAGAGAAATTGTCTTAAGTTCTAATTTAAACTTTGATCTGAACTTGAAATAAATTAGGCAAGTATATCTGATAATGTAGCTCTTAGAAATGTTCACAGGGCACTATCCTTCATTTTTTAAAAAAAGACTAGAATTAATGCCAATTGATTTTTCTGGAGAATCTCATAGTTAGAGTGAGTTTATCAGAGTGATTAAGAAGTTGATGTGCTAACAAGTTCATTGTATATGTCTCAGATTTTTATCATTATTGTCTTCTTATTGAAAGAAAAGTAACAAACTGATAAATCATATTTTTGTTTATCTTTAAAAGTACAATGGTTCTTATTTAAATATACATTCATAATACCATTTCCCTTACTTTTTTTAGTTTAGATTGGAGAATTGTGGAAATGAAATAAACCTTGGCAGTTACATCAAAGCTCCCATCTAGCCACCAATCACTTTTCCATAATCCTTGACAGATATCAAACACAATTTGAGTACCAATTATCTAGTTAAAATAATTCACTACTTCACAAAGCAGTGTTTGTTGTTGAAAATACTAAGATTTATTAGAAAGTTCCTTTTCTTAATGTTTACTCCATCTACTTATAACTGATTTTCGTTCCTAGTTTTGCCCTCTGTACTAATAATACAGAATTTATCTAGTCTTTCACATGACACTCTTAAAATATTTGAAAATAACTGTTTTAACATCTAAAATCTTATCCAAACTAAATAGACATAGTTTGTTAAATTAGTTTTTATGTATCTTGGTTTTCATCCTGGTTTTTTTCTTGTCACATCTAGTCTAGCATTGTCTCTTCAGCTGAATCCAGAACGGAATACAATATTCCACATTTAGAATGACCTATACTAGAATTCTAGAAATGATGATATCTGTCCCATATTTTAAAATTTATCTTTATTATACATAAAAAATACTTGAAGGACTTTATGGAAAAAATAACTTACAGTTTTTATATAAATAAATAAATACATAACATACAAAAGGATATATAGAAAAAAATAAGTTGTTCTTGCAGTTCCTCATTACCCATACCCAGAGACAATACTGCCCTGGTAGCCCATTTAAATATTTCTACGTAAGAAATATACTTGGGAGCATTTAGCACCTTTGCCTTTTCCATTTAATACATCTTAGAGAAGAGTCCTTGTGCATTCATATAGATATACTTTATTCTTAACAGTATTGGATTTCATTGTATGGATATGCTATAATTTATTTAAATCATTTAGGTTAATTCCTTTTTTTCTATTACTAACAATGCTATTGTGCAGATCTTGTATGTAAGCTTTGCATACATATGTAAACATCGCTTAGCTGCCTCCTCCAGGCTCCCTACCAGGGATTTAACCTGAAACCCAGGCATGTGCCCTGACCAGGAATTGAACAGGCAACCTTTCAGTGCACAGATGATGCCCAACCAACTGAGCCACACCAACCAGGGCAACTGTTCCAAGTTTTAATAACTGAAATTGGCGGTGAGAAAATCAAGGAATCAGCTCTAGGTATCATTAAGAGATGAGAAAAGATTTTCATAGCATAGTGGAAAGTAGTGACTGGAAAGAATAAATAAAAACACTTCATATTTATATACTAAAGAATTGAGAGCTCTATATAAACTGTATATATATAGAATGGCTAAAGAAATAGTGAAACTGAGAGCAAGAAGTGTCTTAACTGGGGAAAATTGTCCATAGCAATACCTGCAATAAACAAATGGAATAAGATAAAGATTTAAAAGTGTCAGGAAAATAGATAATTAGAAAGTCATTGTTGACTTTCATAGTCCCAGTGAAATGATAGGAGCAGCTCATTTAGACTTCGATATAAGGAAAAATTGATACTCCTTCTTCCCATCCTCTGGCTTCAGTCTACCCTTGGGGGCCTAATGAACAAGTGTAATTCCATTTCCATATGACAGCCTGTCAAATATTTAAGGCAGCTCCCTTGCATCCCTTAGGTCTCTTTTTCTTCAAGCTAAATATCTCATTTCTCATGCTTTCAGGTCCCTTGACCATCCTGCTCACACCATTCTGAAGATACTTTAGTTTATGTAAATACCCAAGTGAAATATATTATTGTCAGTCTGGTTGACTACTAGAATAGATGAGGACAATCAGCTCTCTCAACCTAGGAATTAGACTATTTATTCTGGCCAGAACCACATTTGCTTTTTGGCAGTTCTGTCACATCATTATCATTTTTGCTTGCCCAGTGTTAAGGGGATTCACTAAATAGATTAATTAAATGCTTATTATACAACTTCAAAATTTGTTTCACAAAATTGGTAATTTTCAGCTTGAAGAGCATAGTTTTTTTGCTAATCCCTAAATAGGTGATGTTCCTCCTGTTAGTTTTTTGTGCCTCAAAGGAGTATGAAAAAATATAGTTGATAACTATTAGAGAGAGAGAGGGAGATCGAGTGAGTGTGTGTGTGTGTGTGTGTGTGTGTGTGTGTGTGTGTGTGTTATGATAGGGTGTGTTTTCAGCAAACTACAGTAGATCTGGCTGATTTATAAGACAAAGATAGATTTTTGTTTGTTGTTTGTTTCCCTTAATTAATTCTACAAATATTTACTAGATATACACTATGTGTCCAATACTAGGGATATACCCAATACTAGGGAAGTGTTCTCTGCCATGAAGATCTTGTAGCTTGGTGGGGAAATTTCAATGATGTGTATTAAAGGCTATAATAGGAGTTAAGAAGATGCTGTCTGAAGCATGTGATCATCTCATCCAGCCTTGAGAAAGGCTTTTCCAAAAATGCGGTTATCTAATCTGGGTCTGGGAGGGTTTAAGGGAATTAGCTAGCTGCTCCTCAGAACTTTTTGTATATTGTATTCTGGAACTGTATGATGCAATCAGATTAAGGTGGTTGATGAGGTTGTTCAGATTTTCTATTTTTTTAACGTTTTTTTCCTTCAGTTCTGTCAATTACTAAGATGTGTATAATAAAATCGCCAAATATAATTTACATTTTCTGAGTTCCGTCAATTTTCCTTTAAACAGTTGTATTTTTTATGAAATTCAAAGTAAAAATAATTTATCCACATACAGACAGTCCTCGGGTTATGTCGGACCCGACGTATGTCATTTTGTGGTTACCTCGCCATCTTCCATTTACAGTATTTATAAAAAAAAAAAAAAATTTCCATCATTTCGACGTCTGTACATATGTGCTTTGTGTTTTTTATTATTTATTTACCACAAGTAAAGGTCAGGAATTGTTATCTTTCTTTTAAATTTTTTTTACTGTTTCACTTCATTATTGCTGTGTATGTGCTCCATGTGAGTGACGTAGGTGCTTATGTAGGTGGGTTCCGACTTAGGGCAAAAATCTTGTTACATCTCGCCATAGGAAGGGATCTCCCACGTAACCCGAGGACGTACTGTACATACATATCTGTATATAAATACATAATACACAATCGCAGTGTTTTATAATTTCCCATCAATTTGTATTCTTTTTTCCTTCCTATAAATATAAGTTACCATGTTGTGTCATTTTCCTTTACCTTTTAATGATCTATAGTACAAGTCAGCTGTCGATGAATTGCCTCAGTTTTCACCTCAATTTTTTGTTAATTCTCACCTGAGAATATGTTTAGAGAGAGGAAGGGAGAAAGAGAGAGAGAAAGAAACATCAATGTGAGAGAAACATGGCTGGGCTGCCTCCCATTTGCGCTCTGACTGGAAATCATACCCGCAGCCTAGGTATGTTCCCTGACTGGGAATCAAACCCACAGTCTTTTGGTGTATGGGATGATGCTCAACCCAAGCCAGCTGGCCAGGGCTGACCTCAATTTTTTAATGTATTTTGTGAATTTACAACTTTTGGTTAAGTTGGATTTGTTTTTCAACTCTTTGAATATATAATTATCATTTCTTCTGGCCTTCATTGTTTCTGATGACAAATCATTTGTTAATTGTATTGTTGTACCCCTGTATATCATACCATTTTCCCCTTCTGCTTCAAAAATTATGATGTTTTTAGATTTGGTTTCTTTGCATTTATCCTAGTAAAGGTTTCCTGTGCTTCTTGGATCTGTAACTGAATATTTTCGTCAAACTTGGGGAAGTTTTGGCCATCACTTCTTTAAATATTGTTTCTGCTTCTTTCTGTCTCAGTGTCTAGGACTCCAATTAAACACATGCTCCACATGTCTCGAGTTCTGTTCAATTTTCTGTGTTCTTCAGATTGCATAATTTCTGCTGATCTGCCTTCATGTGTTGTTTTTTCTTCTATCTTTAATCTACTCATGAGATCACCAAGTAAATTTTTTATTTAAAGAACCATAATTTTAAGGTATAAATTTTCTGTCTACTTCATTTTTATAGTTTTCATTTCTCTGTTGATTTTTTCTGTTTACTTATTGATACCATATGTTTGTTTGTTTTTTATTTGTTTTTAAGGTTTAGAATTTTTATTTATTTATTTATTTTTAAATCTTTAATTTCTTTATTGGTTAAGGTATTACAAGTGTGTCCTCAACCTCCCCCCCCCCATTAACCCCCAACCTCCCCCCGCTCTCACTCATGCTTTCATCCCCCTGTTGTCCATGTCCATTGGTTTGGCTTATATGCACGCATACAAGTCCTTTGGTTGATCTCTTCCCCTTACCCCCACCCTCCCCTACTTTCCCTCTGGGGATTGGTAGTCTGATTGCTGTTTCATACCATATGTTTTTAATACTTTGTATTCATTTTTCTTTAATTCTGTGAACATATTTATAATAGCTGTTTTGAAGTATTTTTTTGTTGTTGTTAATCCTCACTGTAGGGTATTTTTTCCATTGCTTTTTATAGAGTGGGAGGGGGGGAAGTGAAAAAGAAAGAGAGTGAGAGAAACGTCAGTGTGAGAAAGACACATCATTTGGTTGCCTCCTGCATGTGCCCTGACTGAGGCCAGGTACATGCCCTTGACTAGAATCAAACCTGCGAACCTTTCGGTGTGCGGGCTGATGCTCTAACCACCAAGAACACCAGCCAGGGCTGAAGTCTTTTTCTTTTAAATCCCACTTTTGAGCCCATTTGGAATCAGTTTCTTTGGAGTGTGTTTTCCTTAGTCTGGATCATATTCAGTAATTTTTGGTTGAAATCTGTATATTGTAAATAATAACATTGTAATGATTTTGAATTTTATTATGTTCTTCTGAAGATTACTAGTTTTTTGCTTTAATAGGTAGTTAGCTTGCCTGGGCTTAAATTATTAATTCATTTTAGTATACTATGCAGCAGTTAATATCTCTGTTCAGTTTTTGTACCCTTCAATGTTGCTTTTTCAGCCTGGTCACACAAGATTGGTCATTGGGATCACAAAGTTTACTCAATGGCCAAATATTTGTACAAAATACATACTCGTATTTTGGGCTTACACTTTCTGTAATCCTCAGCCTTAGTTCTGTTCTCTGACACCTCAAGTCAATAGACGTTAGCTTTTTATAGTACAAAATTCTGCTCTCAGATTGGGAAAAGCATACCTTCAAAAGGAGCAGCAAATTTGCAAATCTCACATGCATAACCCTCTAAATTTTGTGGCTAGCGGAGGTGGTGTAGTAGATGGAGAATGATTTTTATAAAAGTCAGGAAGACTCTATTAAGAGTATCTACTTCAAAATAAGAGTATCTCTCAGTGGTTCTCAACCTTCTGGCCCTTTAAATACAGTGTCTCATGTTGTGACCCAACCATAAAATTATTTTCGTTGCTACTTCATAACTGTAATGTTGCTACTGTTATGAATTGTTATGTAAATATCTGATATGCAGGATGGTCTTAGGCGAACCCTGTGAAAGGGTCGTTCCACCGCCAAAGGGGTCGTGACCCACAGGTTGAGAACTGCTGTTTAGCCTATCTAACTGTACCTTAGGAAAACATAATTATCGCCCCACCTCCTATAATTGTTTTAAAGAGAAAAATTATAAAAACATCTGCTTGTTCGTGGTATTCGGTAGGATTCTGATTATATTATTTTTTTCTTTTTTACAGAAGAGGATAAATATAATACTTATTCTCCTTTGCTCTTCAAGTATTTCCTGGCAGAAGGAATCGTCGCTGGGCATACTTCGTTGGTCGCATCTGCAAAAGAAGACCCTGCTGACATATTACAGGTATAGATTAGATTGTATTCTATATATTCAGTATTACATCTTGAATATTTTATGGAAACATTATTTATATATATAAAAAAGATAATATGTTTGTACATATACAAACTATGTTTATATGCACTAATGCAGCGGTTCTCAACCTGTGGGTCGCGACCCCTTTGGCGGTCAAACGACCCTTTCACAGGGTTCGCCTAAGACCATCCTGCATATCAGATATTTACATTACGATTCATAACAGTAGCAACATTACAGTTATGAAGTAGCAACGAAAATAATTTTATGGTTGGGTCACAACATGAGACACTGTATTTAAAGGGCCAGAAGGTTGAGAACCACTGCACTAATGGATTCCTACATGCATTTTTTTTCTCTTAAAAGTATCAAATTTATTTAAGCAGATAGTTTCCTTTTTTTGGAAGAATAGTTTCTTGAGTTTGAGAGAGAAAAACATTGATGTGAGAGCAGAACATCGCTTGGCTGCCTCCTACATGCCCTCTACCGGGGATCAAGCCCGCCATCCATAAGTCATGGAATAAGTAACAATTCATTTACAATGAACCATATCATATTTGATGAATTAGTGTAACAAGATATTTAGGAATGAAATATGAAAATTAATACTATCATCTTCAGAATTATTTTATGGACTTCAAATCCATAAGTAAAAATTAAAATTCTATTTTAATAATTTGAAAGCATTCTTTTATTTCCCAAAATATCAACCTTTTACTCAAATACTGAACTCATTTGTTAAGGTCTTATTCATTGTACCACATATCTTTTGCTTTATTGGATTCTTTGATTATAAATGAGATCAGAGATACCAGTTGATTTAGAATTAGTTGTAGCAGTATTATTTGATAAACAATGTAAAGTTTTAATTTCTATTAAAAAGGTTTCTTTTCCTTCTATTAATTTGGTGTCAAGATTAAGTCTGTGTTTGCTCTTCATCTTCAAATTACTGATCATGGAGCAAAAATTAGAATTCTGAATCCAGGGAGTGATCATTTGTTTGCTCTTCGTCATTAAAGTACAGTCTGGTCTTTCTGAGTAAATAGAATACGAAAGTATCTCAGATCTATCTTGTTTTTTGTGTTCTGCCAAAAATTGAAATAGCTGTAAGAATGAAGTTAAAGAAACACTCCTTGGTTGGCCAGATATATTCTTTAATGTTTTTTGTTGTTTTTGTTATACTTACTTCCAAAGTTGTAGTTTTAATACATCATGTTAAAATAATAAAAAATAATTCTGGCCCTTCTGTCATTCTACTTTGCAAGCTTTGTTGCATGCTCAATAACATAACACATTTTCCATGCATTTTTAATTTTTTAGCCTGTATAATATTTATTGTATTTCCTATCAAAACTATTTTGTCACTGTATACGTTTTGTCCACAGTATAAGGACAAATGTTAGACAAGCCCTTTGAAGGCAGAGTTGTAATCAGTGTATGTTCCCTTCATTTGTTTGTCAACAATTTATTTTTTCAGAAAATTATCAGAACATACACTTTTCAATGCATATAATTCTGAAGTGCTAGCTGAGTCAAATATTTGCTGTTTGACCCCAGGGTTTCCCTTTCCCACTCCCCAACCTGCCCCCCCACCCCTTGCTACTCCTGAGAGCTTATTTAAAATTTGAAATTCTTCTCTGGCAGCTATAATTAGAGCTTCTTTGGCAATCTAAAAAGACTAAGAAGAAACATGCAAAGGCTCAATACTACTTCCAGCTACCTACATTTGTAGCCAGCTTTTAAAAGAGGGCATGTGCCTTATTTTCCAACAGGAATGAAAGTTAAAAGTATAAAGGAAAATAAACCCAATTCTCTGTCACTAGCTTGTGAAAACCATCTCTGATATAACATTAAAATAAACACACATTTGTATTTGATGTTTGTGCATCGGCCAACAAAAAAAGGGCTTTTGCATGCAGAAAGGTAACAAGTTATGTAGTAAAAATTCCATATTCTGTAATATTTATCCTCAAGAAGGTGAAATATATATGGGATCTGGGCTTAGATTTTAATTTCTGTGTTGCTACTTAACTAGTGGCAGGATCTTGTACAAGTCACTTAACCTTTCATATTAAGATAGGGATAATACCTAGCTACCTCATTCCAGAGTTCCAAATTTAAAATATCTGGAAGGTTTGCTTTCTAAATCACACACATCACTTTCAAAAATTTTATTTCAAGCTCATCAAAAAATGAATTGTTGTACTTGATGGTTATTGTTATGCTCAAAAGAAATGTTAAAATCTTAGCACTATTATATAGCACTTTATCATTCTTTGAAAATAAGCCATAAAGGCCAGAATTGAGAATATTAGAAGTAGAGTTCATTTTTCTTCTAAATACTTTTACCAAAAAAAAAAGTAGTTAGAAGAAAATATTCAATCCTTTTGAATTACATGACTTGAAATTCCGAAAACCAGAATCATTAAAAGTAAAAAGAAATACTTTTTCATCAGCACCCAAATTAACATATTATCCCTGTAAATGAAATATTAAAGGATACCATGAAAAGAAGGCAGCACCCTACCAAGGGTCATAGATTAAGCAGACAGTACAGAAGGATAACTTTGCAGTGTGACAAACTCAAAGAAGGCAGGGCTACTTCTCCAACTAGTGTTGGGATGATTCTTCAGTGGCCAGTCTTTCTTTCCTGAAACGTTAACTTTTGTTTAACAAAAAATGATAAGCAGTTGCAGAAAGTGGCCTTAGCTCACCATATCCATCTTTTAATATTCTGGAATAGTAATGAACTCAGAAGCATTTGAAATGTGCTACATTTTTATAAAATATTCTTACTTCAGTTGTGTTATTTATGTGCGTGTGTAGCTAAAAGACAGTGCTAGATTTCAGAAACAAGGTAGAGAGTATTAAACTGAAGATGAATTGGAAGTAGAAAGTAGAGCTGAGACTATGAAGTGAAACTTCTTACCTTTATATTCTTAAAGCAGATTACAATATACAGAGTGCTATAGAATTAAAGAAAATCAATTTTATGTCTTTATTCAGGACTCAATGAGCAGAAAGAATCAGTTTTGTTCTATTGACACCTAATGTACTACAGGCTGTCATTTTGAAATTTAATAAAAATAAAGGGATATCCAATTTCATTTAGTACCCCACAATACCCTAAGGATTTTTGTTTGTGACATTTTCCATAAGCTGGATTTATTCTGGAAAAATAAAAGAATATGACATCAGACAAAACCAGTCGCTTGTGTGTTCCTGAGCCAGGGTTTAACTGATCAGGATCTCTTAAATGAAGATAAATGCCGAATTTGATTCCTAATTGAGATTTCTTTGACAGTAGATATTCCTGAAACTTTAGAATATATCTTTTCCAACAATGTAAAAATTTTATTACCTGAATTTAATAAATAATTATAAGATTATTGTCACTATCCTAATATAATTATATTTAGAAATGTTTTAGTTATATCAGGCTTTTATAAATTAGTTTATAGTCAATAAGGTCAATTAGTACTTAAAGGAATTTTGTAAGAATCCTATGCCAAGATAAGAATCCGTCTATAACTCAAATTATTGCATAACCTGTTTATTTAATATAGATTTTCATATATCATATTTTGTTAAAAACCGGTTACTCTACACCCTTATACAGTAAACATTTACTAAAGAAGATCATTGCACATGATCTCACCAACTAAACCTGCTAATACCAGTGAATTTGTGGATAATTTAGTCTACTCAAAATGTATGACTTTAAAAAATGTCTTTATGGCCATTGGTTTGGCTCAGTGGCTAGAGCGTCGGCCTGCGGACTGAAGGGTCCCAGGTTCGATTCCGATCATGGGCATGTACCTTGGTTGTGGGCACATACCCAGTAGGGAGTGTGCAGGAGGCAGCTGATCAATGTTTCTCTCTCATCGATGTTTCTAACTCTCTATCCCTCTCCATTCCTCTCTGTAAAAAATCAATAAAAATATATATATTTTAAAAAAATGTCTTTATGTAGTATGACCTATACTCTGGATTTCCATGTCATCTACATTTCCCAATGTTTTAACAATTGAAGTCGCCTTTCTCCCATATACTTTTTTTAAAATTAAATATATCTTTTTTTATTGAAAGTATTACAAATGTCCCCTTTTTTCTCCCCATTGACTCCCTTCCCCCCACTCCTGTCTCCTCCCCAGGCCTTTCTGTGTCAATGGGTTACACATGTATACATGTAAGTTTTTTGGTTGATCTCTGTCCTCCCCCCACTCCCCTTCCCTTGAGGATCCTCAGTCTGTTGCATGCTTCCTTGTCTCTGGATCTATTTTGTTTGTCAGTTTGTTTTATGCATTAGATTCCACATATAAGTGAGATCATATATTTTTAAATATTTAACTAGAGATAATGTGAAGGGCAGACATACTTTTAATATATGGATACTCAGGTTGGATATTTGGTGTACTTTGTATTCACATTTTGATAATAATATCTTTGGATTTGTTTATCTTTCAGAAAATAAATATCTCCCCTCCCCCAAAAACAAACAAACAAAAAAAACCCACTCAAAATCAACAAGGTAATATACTTACACAATATAATACACTTGTTGATTCATGGATAATGCTTAAGTAGTATTAATTATACAGTTACCAAAACCTGCAAGGATCAAAAGATTTTAAGAAGGATTTCTCATGCTGCATGGATTATGTTGCTACATAATAGCTCAGTAGTACTTCTGCTGAATTGTAAAATAGCTTAGAGAGGAGTATGATGCCTATAGTTGGTGTAATGCATTGGTAATTAAGAGGTGGGAGGTTAGGCTTCATTAACTGCTGAGGGATTGTATCTTGGGTTTTATTATGCCCTAGAGAACATAAAAAGTGAGAAGGGTCAAACTGTTGGAATCAGATTTTGCTTGTGCATCTGCCAAAACAAAGATCACAAACTAATATAGCAGTAGGCAAAGAATGGCTTGAATTGAAAGGGAACAAATATATTTGCAGCATCTAATGGATAAGGATAAATGTTTCTGATGAAAAAATAAATATACTTAAATACTGGGGTATATTTTAGCATTGGAAGTTTGTAATAATTTTATTTCATATGGGGTTATTTTAAGTAGAATAAATAGTTCTTTTTGTCTGAAAGTAGGGTCAGTTTCTTTATTATGTTACTTTTCTAACCTGATTCAATTAATTAAAAGAGGTAGAGAAATTTTATATTTCCAAGCCTACTTTCTATATAGAATTTATGAAGCCTGCTTTTTATTTTTTTTAATTCCTGATCCTTGCTACCCAATATATGGAAACTCTAAGCACCACATTGCAGGAAATAACCAAAAATCTGATATACTTTCTTTTAGAAAACAAGAATATGACAACAATACAGTGTGTTATAAAGGGCTAGACAGTAAATATTTTTGGCTTCGCAGGCCATATGGTCTTTATTACAACTACTCAGTTCTTGTATCACTAAAACAGCCATAGACAATTCCTAAACAAATGGGCATGACTGTGGTCCAATAAAACTTGATTTACAAAAACAGGTAGCTGGCTGACTTTGACTTACAGGCTATAATTTGCTGACCCCTTCAGTACCCCAAAGCCACTAAGATTTCCTACTTTGTCGTTTTCTGAAAATTTGTTGTTATTCTTTCCCTATTGAATTGCCTTGGCACCAATGTAGAAAATCTATTAACTGAATATGTGGGTGTCTTTCTCAACTGTTCTGTTCCATTAAATCATGTTTATCTTTCATGAACTTTATTTTTCTACTTTTATAATGTCTTGAAACCAGGTATTTTTTTAGTATAAAATTATAAAATACTTCAATAATTTTAATTGTGATTATATGTTAATATATTTTTGTTAATCAGTCTAAAGAAAATGTAAACACATTAAAATTAATTTCTCCTGTTTTTTTACATTTTAAATGTAGCTTTTAGAAATTAAACATGTGGCTCACATTTGTGGCTCACATTAAATTTTTTTTTTCAAATAAAAATACCTCTAGTTTTCTGTGATTTAGTGAAAGTAAAGTGAACATACAACTAAGTGGCAGGGTAACAGTGCCTGGAATGCAGTTGGCTCACAATACATGGTTTTATTTTTCCATTATGTTTATATTATTATTTTAATTCTGTATTGTTTAAAGTATTACATATGTCTTCTTTTCCTCCCATTGACCTCTCCCCGGCCACTCCCACCCCCAGCACATGCCTTCACCCCAGCACATGCCTTCACCCCATATTGTCTGTGTCCATTGGTAATGCTTATACTAGTATGCATGCATACAAGTCCTTTGGTTAATCTCTTCCCCCACAACATACACACACCCTTCTCTGCCTTCCCTCTGAGGTTTGACAGTCTGTTCAATGCTTCTCTGTCTCTGGATCTATTTTTGTTCATCAGTGTATGTTGTTGATTGTATTCCACAAATGAGTGAGATCATGTGGTATTTATCTTTCTCTGACTGGCTTATTTTGCTTAGTATAATGTTCTCCGTGTCCATCCGTGCTGTTGTAAATGGTAAAAGTTCCTTCTTTTTTACAGCAGCGTAGTATTCCATTGTGCAGATGTACCACAGTTTTTTAATCCACTCATCTGCTGATGGACACTTAGGCTGTTTCCAAATCTTAGCTATTGTAAATTGTGCTGCTATGAACATAGGGGTGCATATATCCTTTCTGATATGTGTTTCTAGTTTCTTGGGATATATTCCTAGAAGTGGGATTACTGGGTCAAATGGGAGTTCCATTTTGAATTTTTTGAGGAAACTCCATACTGTTTTCCACAGTGGCTGCACCAGCGTGCATTTCCACAAGGGTTCCCTTTTCTCCACATCCTTGCCAGCACTTGTCGTTTGTTGATTTGTTGATGATAGCCATTCTGACAGGTGTCGTACAGTATCTCATTGTTGTTTTGATTTGCACCTCTTGGATGATTAGTGACTTTGAGCATGTTTTCATATGTCTCTTGGCCTTTTTATGAAATCGGGTATTTTTAAGTCTTCTATCTTTTTTCTTTTGCTAACTTGTCATGGGAGTGGCAGCTCCGAGGACCTCTGATCACATTTGGGGTCCTTAAAAATCCAAGAAGTTCAACAGGCTTCTCCTTAATTCCATTCTGCCTTGTGTGTTCCCTTTAGTTTAAACTGTCAGTGTCTGTACCGGTGTAATTCCATCTCTATTCCTGGATTCTGCTGAGATGGCTGCTTTAACCCACGTATCACACCCATGATCTCTTTATCAAATGGTTGTTCAGCCATAACCTTACTGTTCCTTCAGAACAAGCTTTTTCATTTTTTGCAATATGGATAAGCTAAGATTTTTCCAATTAAAGTTCTTTTTCCTTTTTGCTGAAATTTCTTTGTTAATTCATTTCTCTCTTTTTGCATTTTACCCAAAGCACTTAGGAGGAACCATGCTGTTCCTTCAAAACTTGGCTTAGAAATCTCCTCAGCTAAAATCCATTTTCATCACCTCCAAGCAGTACTTTCTACAAAACACTAGAACACAAGTCAGCCAAGTTCTTTGTCACTTCATAATGTTTTCAATAATATATTCCTCCTTTTCCTCCCGTTTTCAATAATATGTTCCTCATTTCCATCTGAGACTTCACCAGAATTGCCCTTAACTTCTCTAACTTCTAGCTTGCATATCAAAACTCTTCCAGCCTTTGGAATTATCCAATTCCAAAACCACTTTCATATTTTTAGGTATTTGTTACAGCAGTAGCCATTTTTTTAGTACTAGAATCCCTCTTGGTCATCTTGGGCTGCCATAGCAAAATACCATAGACTGGGTCACTTAAACACAGATTTGTTTTCTCACAGTTCTAGGGGTTGGGATTAGCTAGTGGGGTCTCTCTAAAGGTATTTTCTCTTAATTTTGTCAGTTTCCCCAGGGAGGAATCTTCTAATCTCCCAATCTCCTGCCTGCCCTGCTTAAGGAGAGCTTCTGGCCTTCTGAGAGTTTAGCAGTGGGAGTCAGCTGAGTCTGTGTGTATGGTAAGGGGAAGCTGCCTTGCCCTTCTGCCTGAGGATTTTAGTGTCCCTTGTCTTACATATGATGTCTCACCCCTGCCCTCTGTCGTGCTCCTGCTTCCAGAGTTTGTCCGACTTGACCTCTCCATTTCTCTTGCACAGTCGGGGAGGAGGAGTATCCTGGCTCTGTGGGGAAATGGAGGGTCCCGGGGTCTTATTGTTTCTTTTAAAGACTTTCAATAAATTTTCCTGTTTACACACAAGAGTGTTACTCCTTGCTTGCTGCAATTACTGGTTTGCTTTTCAGGTATCCCAGTTGTTGCGGTTTGTTAAAGCCAAGTAGTAGAAACTGGATTGTTTCATATTTTTCTCTATTATTTTCTAAATGTTTATGTATCTCAGAGAAAATAATTTGAGATGCAAAGGATATATTATAAACAATGTTTATTGTATTATTCTTGGACTGCAGACAACCTAAAGGTTCAACAGTAGGAAATGATCAATTGAATGTTATTTAAGCTATTTAATATAATATGCAGCCATTGAAAATCTTACTTCAACAAAAAGGTGGAAATGCTCACAATATCATAATTATAGAATTCAAATACTATATGTTCTAATAGGCAAATAGTTAATATACATTTTAAAAAATATATGTAAAAGACTGGAGGGAAATACTCAAATATGTTCAGAGTTATTATTTCTGGTTAGTTGGTTAATAGGTTATCGTTTTCTTTTTTATATGTTTTTATATCACATAATCTCACTCCTATGTGGAAGCTAATTAACAAAATAAACTGATGAATGGAGTGGATCCAGAGACATGGAAGCACAGAACAGAGCACGGAATCTCGGAGAGAAGGCCAGGGAGGGTGCGTGGGTGGAAGGTGATCAGCCAAAGAACTTGTATACATATATGCATAACACATGGGCACAGACAATAGGGTAGTGAAAGCCTGGGGTGGGGGCTGGCTGGAGGGAGTCAATGGGGCAAAAAGGAGGATATATGTAATACTTTCAACAATAAAGATTAAAAAAAGAAAAAGGAACCTAGTGACTCCTACATCTTAATAGGCTTCATAATCTCATTTCTAAACTTACTGGAGAATATGTTAATGTCGCTTGAAGCAAAGAATCATTGATCAGTTCAACAATTCTTTCACTTTTACTTCATTTTTGTTTTATAAATTAAAGTACAAAATTATTGATAGCATTTTATCATATACTGCTTTTATGGAAGTATTTGTCTAACATATGTATGTATGTATACACATAAGTATATGCTGTGAATGTCATTAATGATTATTGTGGGAGAGGTTGGCTTTTTTTACTTTATTCTTTTGTCGTAGTTATTATTGTGTCCCTGGGATGAAAAAAATTGTTAACCCAAATATTTATATTAGTAACTGGTATTGACAGTCAAAATGTGTGGTCCTGAGTATTGGTTAAGACAGTTATTTGACTGAATTTATATAATCGAACATTACTTGAGTGCTTAATATGTGGCATGCACCATTCTCTGTATTTTACATTTTTAATTCATTTTTTCCTTACAACAATGCATTGAAGTAAATACTTTTTTTCCTATTCTTCAGATAATAAATGGAGACATAGAGAAGTCCAGTAGGTGTTCAGCATAACCATTGACACAAAGCTACTAGTGCAAATAGTAAAGTCAAGATTTGGGCCCAAACAATCTTGTTGCAGAGTTCAAATTCATAACCACTATGCCATATTGTACTGTACATCTTAGAAATATTTACTTCCATCAGAAAACGAAGTTACTTTATATTTTGTAAAATACTAATACTACTCTAGGAACAAGGGATTCAGAGCTTACATAATATAACTAGTTTCTAATGCTGTCATAAATTAAAATGTGAATCTAATTGGAGGTCTTTTAGGAATTGACTACCATATATGATGCTTAATGCATTGTCCAGCTGATTAGTTGACTTGATTCTAAGTATAAATACATCTGACCTTGAAAAGTAAAGGTTGAAATTTAGACCATTAGCACAAGATCATGTTTACTAAGCCAGCCTAACAGTATCTTTACGATTCTGGCTAAGAAAAGATACAATTATTGCATGGGCTTTCTTTCTCCAAGAAACTTATGTTCTTTTTTCTTTGCATTATTTCTATAGTACCTTTTCGCTCACCAAAAAAATTGTTGTTGTTGTTGTTGTGTGTGTGTGTGTTTCTTAAAAAAATTGTTTTCATTATGTTTTCTGTAGTCACTCAGTAGGTCAGCTACCCAAAAACCAGGTAAAATTGGAATCCATCGTCTCTTCATTTAAGCACAGATTTTTAAACTCTCCTTTTATTTTTTAAAGAAGAAGCATAAGCTTGCAGGTGCAAAACTAATATTTGAAATGGGCAAAATAAATGTCTTTATTCTTATTTTTTCACCCATTATTTCGGTGAATGAGTTTTTGGATTCTAGAATTACAAACCAGTAAACAGATTGTGCACAAGCTTTATTTTTACCTTATGGCAAATATAACAATAATTACATGTAATACATAAGTGCTAATTTGAGACTTTGCTTTAAGTGTATAAGTTTAAAATATGACCACAGCCTTTTGTTGCAACAGCAGTTGATTTTGGTTAGTATAAAAATTGGAATATTTTCTTTAAATTCCAGTTCATTACTAAAAATTTAAACTGCACATTTTATATTATATTTATCCCTTTTCTCTGTTTTAGATTTATATTTGTTATGACTTTATGCTTGAACCAATTTTAAGACATCAAGTTTTAATACATTAGAAAATTCTAATATTGCTAATATTATTTAAGAAAATTGTCAATTTTTTTTTGCCACACATACTCAATAATGTGTTATTCTGTTTTCTTAGGGACTTCCTGCACCATTACTTGATGATAATTGTAAAAAAGAACTTCGTGAAGATGTACATAATGATGAAACATCAGAATTTAACAGTAAGATGAAAATAGCTTGGCGTTATCAGCTGTTACCTAAGATGGAGGCAAGTCAGCATACAAACTATGCATTTCTAAAATTTGCAAATGAATTTGTTTTCATTTTATGGGATCTCTTGTCGTACAACTGTTAAAGTGCAATACAATGTATATTAGTTTATTTAAATAACTAGATATTTCATTTATAGCATATTTGATCAAGATGACATATTTCTTAATAATAAAATTATAGCAAATTGGGTTTCTTTTTAAGCCAAAATAGATTATTTCATTTTTTCCATAGTCTCCATATGGAATCTTTTATTCTAGGGCTGCAAGCCAGAGTAAGTGAACTAGCAAAGGCATTTACTATATTTTTTTTAATTTTTATTGAATTTACTGGGGTGACATTGGTTAATAAAATCATATTGGTTTCAGGTATACATTTCTGTAATTCATCATCAGTATATTTGTGTTCACCACCCAAAGTCAGCCTGCGGACTGGTTTGGTCCCAGGTTTGATTCCAGTCAAGGGCACATGCCTGGGTTACGGGCTCGGTCTGATGTGCAGGAGGTAGTCAATCAGTGATTCCCTCTCATCATTGATGTTTCTATCTCTCCCTTCCTATCTGAAGTCAATAAAATACATGTATATTTTTAAAATGTGCCCTTCATGCAATGGTCTTCACTAGATGACTTTTTCTCCCATTTTCTTCCAGTCTCCCCAAATATCATTTGATCAGGAATGCCTTCCTTTGTCATTCCATGTAAAATAAAAGCGCTCTCTCTCTTTCTCTCTCTCTCTTTCTCTCTCTCTCTCTCTCGTCTTCTTTCACTGCCAAATGTTTCTTCAGGGCATCTATAATAATAAAAGCATAATATGCTAATTAGACCGGACAGCGGAACGAGCTTCCGACGTCATTCCGGAAGTCCTTCTGAATGAAGCTGCAGCGGTGGGGGCCGAGGCAGAGGCAGTTAGGGGCAATCAGGCAAGCAGGCAAGTGCTTAGGGGCAATCAGGCAGGCATGCAGAGTGGTTAGGGGCGATCAGGCAGGCAGGCGAGTGGTGAGGGGGGACCAGGCAAGCAGGCAGAGTGGTTAGGTGCAATCAGGCAGGCAGGTGAGTGGTTAGGGGCAATAAGGTAGGCAGGCAGATTACGAGAGGGTGCAAGCCTGGCTGAGCACCCCCCACCTCCCATGCACGAATTTCATGCACCAGGCCTCTAGTTTATAATAAATACAGCATCTGTCTCCACTACCAGAATGTGAGCTCATTGAGAAAAAGGAACTTTGATTATTTTGTCCTACTGGCATACAGTGGGTGCTCAATAGTTATTGGTTGAATACATGAGTGAATTAGTTATATAAATTAAATGGGGAAACTTCATTAAGTTGCATTAATTAATACAAATAAAACAACAACAGCTTATTTTGAATTTATAGTCAGTGGTGAAACTTAAGTTTATATTTACAACTTAAGTTCTGTCAAGTTTAGAATATAGAAATCATCTTCTGGCTTCTTTGCTTTTCTTTGAAATGTTACTAGCATGTATATTTGCTTGTCACAGAAATTTTGTATGTGGTGATTTGCCACGACTGATAATTAGTAATCACTCATCATCATCTATATATATAAAAGCCTAATATGCAAAGTGTCCCCTCGGGAGTTCGACTGACCAGGAGTTCGATTGCTTGCTATGACGTGCGGTGACCACCAGGGGGTGGCACGGAATGAAAGAATGCCCCGGTGGCAGCAGGCAGCCGGGGAAGGGAGACCCTGGCCTACATCTGGCAGCCGCTAGGGACCTTACCCATGCACAAATTTCATGCACTGGGCCTCTAGTCTACTATATAAATCCAGACCTTACTGTGACATTTTCTGTTTAAAAACAATAACAACAAAACCCAGGGTTTTCTGGATTTTGCTTGGGCAAAATATAGTTAACACTATTATGAGTAAAAGATTAAATAAGTAGTCCAAAACTAGCTGTGTCAATTATCAGATATGCTTTTTACTATAAATTGTTGTGAAGTATTAAGAGTGTAGTCATGCCCTAACCGGTTTGGCTCAGTGGATAGAGCATTGGCCTGCAGACTCAAGGGTCCCAGGTTCAATTCCTGTCAAGGGCATGTACCTTGGTTGAGGGCACATACCAAGTGGGGAGTGTGCAGGAGGCAGCTGATTGATGTTTCTCTCTCATCGATGTTTCTAACTCTCTATCTCTCTCCATTGCTCTCTGTAAAAAAATCAATAAAATATATTTTAAAAAAAGAGTATAGTCATATTCTCATTTAGGGAATACTAAAAAGGACAAGAATATGCACAGCTAAATAACAATAGTTCAGTAAAGCATTAAGCAAGCACTTTCATGTAGAGGGTTGTGTAGTTTTAAAAAGTCCTGCTTCTACCCTAGCTGGTTTGGCTCAGTGGATAGAGCATCAGCCTATGGACTGAAGGGTCCCAGATTCTGGTCAAGGGCATGTACTTTGGTTGCAGGCTAGATCCTTGACCGGCAGGGGTCCAGTGTGGGAGGCAACCAGTCTCTCTTCCACCTCTCCTCCCTCCCTTCTACTCTCTCCCTAATGATCAATGGAAAAAATATCCTCAGGTGAGGATTAACACAACAATTAAAAAAATAAATTAAAAAAACCTCTTCCCTTGACCTTTGATTTTGTCTCCTAAATGCATATGTCCTCTTTACTGTCCAATCATCAAGCCCTATTCTCTCCTCACCCCAAGAATAGCTTGCCTACAGCATATTCTGAGACTTAATTTCTTCAGTACTGTAGAACTCTACTGCAAATGCCTACAAATGGCTCCAGCAATTTATGACAGTGTATTAGAGGTTTATTATGTTCAATCTTCATTACACTTTGGTTTTCCATCTTAGTGATTAAGCCCCAGCAGTCCTGTGATAGATGCATGTTGTGGATGACAACACATATACTTTTTTCAATAATGTAATGTAATTTACAAAAGATAGTGACGAGTCTTCTGATCACTAGTGGATCACGACACAATAATAATATTGACATAATGCTTTATAACTTACAGAATATTCATTGCCAGTATTGCATTAGATTCTCATAACAGCCCAGTGAAATAGTTATTAGCTCTAATTCTGGTGCTTGAACGGAGGCTCAAAATGGTTTAGTAACCATTTGGATTCTTGCTTTCTGTTATGCCATGCTGAGAAAGAAGAAATGGTAACATTCTTAAGAAAATGTCTTATTTAGATTGCTTATTTGTGGTGCAGCTTTCTCTGAAAGTTTCGTTTCTGACATACTGGAGGTGGGAAATTGCTCCTCTTGTCTGCCCTCCCCTCTCCCCCATCAGAGTTTATTTTCCTTTAGCACGGTAAATTTTTACTGAATCATTACAATTTATTCTCTTCCACAGTTAATAAGTTAATGTGTAGTTTATGAATGTGCAGTAGTTTTCATAATGTAAACTAAAGCAAGATGTTCTTATTAAATTGAGTAAACCGACTAGTTACTGATGATAGTTTGATTTTTTTAAATGTATCTTTGTGTGCGTAGAGTTGAGAGTTTTTCATGGATATTACTATTAATATTAGATTTAACGCGTTTAGTTATCTTTTTTAGAGGAAATATTCTGAGTCTTTGTTTTATAATTCGAGGCCTCAAAAGAGTTCACAGCATTTCAAAAATTTGATTATATGTTAATGCTAGGTCTCTTGGGTAGAAAAAACTTACAAAATTGTTTTTTTCTTGAAGAGTATATTTATATTTCACTTTCATTTTTTACTGAAGGATTAAAGTTTTCATCAGTAATAAAAATTTTAGTCTCTTCCTTGTGAATATTTTTGTTTTATATCTAATCTTAATTTCTAAAAATATAGTAACAATTATAATAAAAGCTTCTAAATTTATTTTTACATTTTAATGAATTATATATGTTCTATATGTAAACTGTCACAGCATGAAATCAATTTTCTGCCTTGATTCAATCCAAATCTGAGATCTCTATCACATTAATATTATAATTAGAAACATTAATAGAGATCGGCAACTTAAAAAGCATATTTTGCTTCTTGACAATTTAGCATATTTCTCTGAGTTCACAGGACTTCAGGAACCTTCAGGCCACTAATAAATTTATTAACTCAAACTTAAAAGAAGAGAAAAGTCTCTCTTTCTTTCTCTCTCCCCATGGCCAGCCTGCTAAAATAGATTATTCATGCTTATTTGATTCAGGTAGGCTTTTGCAAGCTTCCCTACTAGGCCTGGGAATGTGGTACATTGAGGCCTTTTCAGAGGCTTCTGACATAGACCAAGCTTTTATTGCATGGTGTTTTATTATTACCAAATCCTAGTCTCCACCCAGTTTGTAGGCACTCTGCTTATTCTTTTGAATCTGGAAAGGTTATCACCTACCTTAATCCATGCAGCAGTGTGGATTAAGGACACCAGTGTGCCCCAGGATTCTCAAAGAGGATCCTGGAAACTTCTTGTTTCTTCTTTTTTGCTGTCTTTACTAAATTCTATTGGGCCTTAGAGGGATTTGCATCTGAAATGGGCAACCTGGTGTTTTTATCAATGAAGACATCAGATCAAAGTTCAGTTAGTCAAGGCCTTTCTAAAACATTAAGGGGGCTTGGACTTACACAATAAAAAGATGAGCTCTAGCAGAGATTGCAGTAAAAACATTCTGAACTATAATCCGGATAAAGAATAGATTATAGGCCAAAGAACAGACCTTGTTTAAATTGCTTTAGACTAATAACTTTACATTTTAAAACTTTAAACCCTGTTTTTAAGAAACAAATTTTAACGTCACATAATTTATCAGTACTTTCATGGTAGATACTTCCATGATAAATTTCTTGGGAACCATACTTCAGTACATTGAAAAATTGGATAAGGCCAATTAATAGGTCTCCTTCATTAACGAAAATAAATAGTACCTTATGGAGGGATGACCAATCATTTCATTTAGAAAATAAACACTAAACCCAAAGACTCTGAATCTGAGAATAATGTTCCTATTAGCCTTAAAAAATTTTATTCTGTTACTGTATAATTTAATGTTTGTAAGCATTTAGTTAAGGATATAAATTCTTAAAGTCTTAAAAATGCAAATACCTAGTGTCAAGCAAATGTCTATTTCTAATCTAAATTACAAAGTTGATAATTCCTTAGTAAAATAATTTAAGAACTTACTGTGTATAGCTATTCAACTACCTAGTTTGTTGAATGTTCTGAAACTTGTCTGTTTTGTAGCATTCAGGACAGTTGAAATTATGTAAATTTAGATCAGAGATTTCATTAGAAACTATTGCCATATGAAACTGTTAATAGTTCAACTTTGGATAGAGTTGTATATATTTCTAATGTGCTGAGTGAAAGAAATCAGCCCAGAGTTCATTCAAAGCAATATAAGAATAAATTCATAATACTAGGAATTTACTCTCCTATGTAAATAAATTCAACATCAGTAGAGTTTCTTAAGAAGAAAATGATTTTTTGGAGAAATTGTTAGTAGAGGCCACAAAAGAGGAATTGTCAGTTAACTAATGATTAAGGCAGATTTCTGATTTACTTTAGCTTATATATACTTTCTGAGCTTTTTTCCCATCGGGAGCACCCTAGTACATTTTTTACTATATGCTTAACATTAAACTTGTAAGTAAAGTTGAATATATATACACATTGTCTTGTGATAATTTACTTTTAAAATGATGCTCAATTTAATGTACTTAAATAGCTTTTGGACCCCTCAACATGAATTAATTTGGCTTACGTTCTCATCAATTCTTAGCCACTACATATTTGTCATTAAAACCTGGAATTTAAACAAAAATGATTGAGACTTATGTGTATTAAATTTTTTTAATTTAGGAAATTATAATGAAGAATAAAAAAGCTAAGGAGGTTTTAAATTTGTGTCAATCTTAGGGAACCTCCAGGAGTAAAGAAACATGGGAGATGAAAGATTGCTTTCTAACTATATAGTTTTAAAAAATAAAGTTTGTTGTATTTGTTTCTTTGAAATTTAATGCCTATGTATACCAGCTTTTTCTTGTTAACATTAAAATGCATAAATATATCAGCATTTTGCTGAGTGTAAGACAAAATAAATAGTAATTTCTGAAACTTTATCAATAAATATGAATTTTCTTAATAGGCTGGACCAGTATCATCTTCAAAATTTGGTCACTATTATGATGCATCAAAAAAAATACCACGAGAATTAATAGAGGCTTCAAAATGGCATGGATTTTTTCTTCCAGAAAAAATATCTTCAACTCTTAATGAAGAACCCTGGTAAGTTAATGACCCAATTTTTATTTCAAAGGTTAATAGAATGCATATTTGCCACATTCTTTGAAAGAATGAATGTCAAAAGTACATATCCTAATAATAAACATTAGTTTCTATATAATATGTAACCTTAATTGTGCATATGTTTCATATTATTTGGTACAGTTTTCTTCTTTTCCCAGTCTTGTAACTGTTGGACATGCTTTTACTCTTAATTGCAACTTAAAAAGTCTGGCCACCAAATTTATAATACCTGCTGTTTTTACTTTCAAGAAAATGTAAAATAGTTCTAAATCAGGCTATTTCAGTGTTAAATGCAAACAGTGCTCTTTCAGAAAGTAAATAAGTACTGGTTTTCCAATATTTTATTTATTATGGTTTTCTATTTCTAGTAATGCTGTAAATAAAACACTCTTATGTATTTTAGATGACTTAAAGAACTTAGGATTTGAGTTTTACAGTGAAGAGTTTTAAATATTAAACCAATACATGCTTATGTTATAATGCTACTAACTTTAAGACAAAACCCTGAACATTACAATACTTGACAATGAATAATTTATAAAGGATAAGAATATTTAATTTTATTCCTATTGCAGTTGGATCAAGAAAGGGTAATTAATGGAATCTGTTGTCATACTGTTAAACCATTATTTTCAAAGTGAGATGAGTTATCAAATGGAGATTTAATAGACAGGAAGTTATGAACTGAAATGACTTAAAAATTATAGTCTCCTTTCCAGAAATATTATGTAAGAATTTAGTGAAGATTATCATATTTATTTTTATTAAATCTGTTTCAAAAAGAAGTTCTTCACTTCGTTATGGTGTTCCCTATCTAGTCTGTGGCCACAGACTTACCCAAAGTGGTGCTTAATGTTAATAGCTGCTGTTAATGAATGACTGCTCTGTGTCAGTCACTGTACTGTGTGCTGTACCTTTGTTATCTAACCTGTGAAAGTAAATATGTCCATTTCCAGAACAAGATACCGAATTCACAGAAAAGACTTATCTGAGGCTCAACTACGAAGTGCTAGAGCCAGGATTAACCTAAGTCAAAAGATCTCTTTTCCTTTTTACTTTACTACTTCAAAAAACTTCTGTGTCTACTTCACTTTACCTCTTGTGTTACAAAGGAAAGAGTGCTAATAGAGAACTTTTTAAAAATCTGGATCTTGTTCTACTGTTAACCTTGGACAAATTCCTTAGACTCAGTGAAAATAAATATCTTTCTATGAAAATTGAGGTGGGGGGAATACCACTTGTCCTACCTGCATCACTAATTTTTTTTATTAAGTTTGAATGGTTATATTGATTTTACTGGTGCCTAATTTTTGCCATTCACTGAACCAGATAAAAATACCAGCTGTACCAGTTAATAATGCAGATTTTTTTCAATAGATGGAGTTACACATATGTTGATATATGCGATTTTATATGTATGCTATTTTGTTGTATTGACAACAAGCTTCAAAACTTCATATGTCAAATTTTCTGAAGGTGTTAACATCATAGGTATTTTTATGCTTAAAAATGTCAAATTTCGTGCCAAAAAAAAGCATTTGTGGAAAGTTTTAATTCATTACTTTACTTTGAAGAAAAGTGCTGCTGAAAGTTATCATCTACTTCGGGAAGCTTATGGTGAACATGCTCCATCTCAAGATACTTGTGAACGCTGGTTTAAACACTTTAAAAGTGATGATTTCGATGTGAAACACAGAGAACGTCCAAGTCAACCGAAAAAGTGTGAAGACCAACAATTACAAGCATTATTGGATGAAGATGCGTGTCAAACTCAAAAACAACTTGCAGAAAAATGAAACATTGCTCAGCAAACAATTTCCGATCGTTTATAAGCAATGGGAAAGATTTTAAAGGAAGGAAAATGGGTGCCACATCAACTGAACGAAAGACAAATGGCAAACCGAAAAGTCATCAGTAAAATGTTGCTTCAACGGCATGAAAGAAAGTCTTTTTTGCATCGAATTGTGACTGACAATGAAAAGTGGATTTATTTTGAGAATCCCAAATGCACAAAATCATGGTTTGTCCCAGGTCAACCATCAACATCGACAGCAAGGCCAAATCGCTTCAGAAAGAAGACAATGATCGTTTGGTGGGATCAGGAAGGTGTGGTGTATTATGAGCTTCTAAAACCAGGTTTAACTGTTAATACTGATCGCTACCAACAACAAATAATCAATTTGAACCACACTTTGATCCTAAACAACCAGAACGGGCCAGAAGACACGGCAAAGTAATTTTGCTTCGTGATAACGCACCATCACACACTTCAAAACCAGTTAAAGATACGTTAAAAGATCTTTCCTGGGCAGTATTAACCTACCAGCCGTATTCACCAGACCTTGCTCCTTCAGATTACCACTTGTTCTGATCGATGGCACACGCACTTTCTGCGCAGCACTTCAAAATGTATGAAGAAGTGGAAAATTGGGTCTCTGAATGGTTTGCCTCAAAACAAGAAAAGTTCTATTGGGACAGTATCCACAAATTACCTGAAAGATGGGGGAAATGTGTAACTAGCGATGGACATTACTTTGAATAAAGCACTTTTGATGTTTCTCTTGAAATTATCATGTTTTCTTTGATTATAAAATCTGCATTTTAACCGGTACACTGGTATATACATGCTTAGGAAATAGGTCAAAATAACTTTTCCATGATTTCATAAATAGAAAATGGTTGAATCCGGACTTAAAGTCAGTTCTTTCTGACTCAGAAATCTTTGTTAGCAATAATGCTATACTGCCTCCATTCACAGAGTGCTTAGGGAAATGAAAAGTATAAAATGTACACTAAGTATGATGTAAGTACATAAAAAATAATATGGTGATACTTTGTAATTTAAAAATACATATGATAAAACTTACTTTAAGCTAGAAAATACAAGGGTTTTACTCATTCATTCAACAACTAAAGAGGAGGAATTAACATTTGTCAAAAACCTGCTTCGTGTCAGGCATTGTACCAGGCATTTGATAATAGGATATCTAATTCTCTCAACAACCCCCAGGTAATATCCAAATTTCATAGGAAATTTGAGGTTAGAGACACTAAGTAGCTTTCCCATGACTCTCTGTAAATGACTGAGCTGGCACCCAAATTCAGGTCTCCCAAACCTCTGCTCTTTTCTGCATAGACTGCATCTGTTTACTGGGTGCCTGAAAAACAACACCTAGGTCGGCTGTGAGAGTAGTCTCCTGTAGTCTTTAAAATATAATTTTCGGACTATTTTTGAGAACTAGCAGTTTTGCGTACAAAATAGGAAAATTTATAGATTTTAATTATCAAGGCAGTATTTCATTTCAGAGTAGTTAACTGATAATTCGTTTATTTCATATTAAACTTAAATGCTTAATTAAATGTAATTAAACTTTAAACATGTAATTAAATTAATTTTGAAAATGGGTACTTTACCATGTGAGATTTATTTTAATTTATGAAAAGCGTGTGCTCATTTCACTAAAATGAACTTTACTGGTTCATTTATAAAACAATAAAGCTTAGCATTACAGTTGTCTATACTTTTCCTATAATTACAACTAGAGGATATAGTTATATCCTACTGTCATGTGTGAAGATATAACATGTAATTTCATAATATCTAAAGGGACTGTTGAAACATGTAGAGTTGTTTTACAGTAAGAAAAGCTAAAGGTCATTTAAAATTTCCATTAACTAATTTAAAGATATTGGTAGTTTTTTTCTGTAGAAAATGTTCATACATAAAATTTAAACTTTCACATTAAAGCCTGGGTATAAAAGCCTGAGATGTATCACAATAATATGATCCAGGTGATTTTTTGTTTTTCTATTTTACTGTCATAAATCAGATATTCTGAATCACAAAACAATGATTGGAAAATGAATTTTGAGAATAATTCTGTGGTCTAAGTTTTTTTAAAATCTGACATTATTTTGAATTAAGCTTTACTAACAGGTATACCCAAACACACTTCTGTTCATTATAAGAAAGATTGCCTGTTGTTCAGCATATGGATGCTGTCTCAACTTTCTTATATATTAATGAATCTAGCAACATACTGCTTAACCTACTGTTTCAGACTGAATGTTTGTAAGCCCCAAATTCCTATGTGGAAGCCCTAATCCTCAATGTAGATAATTATAACCATATGGGGTCATGAGGGTGGACCCCTGGTCTGATAGGATTGGGTTCCTTAAGCAAGATCCAGAGACTGAGCTCCCACGCTCTTTTTGGGTGAGCATCCAGAAAAAGCCATGTGACCACAGTGAGAAGGTGGCCATCTGCAACCCAAGGGGAAAGCTCTCACCAGACACCAATCCTGCAGGCACCTTGATCTTGGACTTCTAGTCTACAGAATTGCATCAGAATGAATTCCTGTTATGTAAGCCACCCAGTCTGTAGTATTTTGTTATGGAAGCCCACGCTGACTAATACACCTTCTATATTGTAAATGTTACTTTTTTTATTATAGATATGTCAGATCTTGAATATTGAGTTCATATACTATTGGTAGTAATAGAATAAATTTGTTCTTATATGTTTCTTTGAAATTCAAGATTTTATTTTGATATATATGTCTTAATAATAACTAATAATTTTTTGTATTAGCTAAAACAGTGGTTCTCAACCTGTGAGTCGCGACCCCTTTGGGGGTCGAACGACCCTTTCACAGGGGTCGCCTAAGACCATCGGAAAACACATATATAATTACATATTGTTTTGTGATTAATCACTATGGTTTAATTATGTTCAATTTGTAACAATGAAAATACATCTTGCATATCAGATATTTACATTACGATTCATAACAGTAGCAAAATTACAGTTATGAAGTAGCAACGAAAATAATTTTATGGTTGGGGCTCACCACAACATGAGGAACTGTATTAAAGGGTCGTGGCATTAGGAAGGTTGAGAACCACTGAACTAAAAGATTTGTATTGATTAAGTTGGATTAACTGAATTCTGAGACTACCAGTTATCTTTACAGGAGAAAATCGGTGGAAAGAGGCTAGGTATAATACCTAAGATTTTAGAAGTCATTCCACTTTTCCTCTCCTGCCAAGTCTCCTTACCAGCTTAAATAGAACCTTGATATAAGCCTTTTATAATATTTTCCTAGGGAAATTGTAATTATGCTCCCCCTACTATCCTGCTTAACTTCTGTTCTTACTTCTGTCAGAACACATCACATTGCACTGGAATTATTTGTCTTGTCTACATCTTCATCTTCCCCCTCAAGCATTGTATATCCTTGAGGAAAGAGTATGCTTTCTTTATCTATTTACTAGAGGCCCAGCGCACAAAATCGTGTGCAGGTAGGGTCTCGCTCACTAGTCCCCAGTCCCACTTTGCAGCCACCCCCCGGTTTTCCGTGGTTCCCCGATTGCAGCATGGCTTCGGTTCCCCGGAGCCTGCGGGCCCGGGGGAGGGACCAAGAGGTCGGCCGTTCCGCCCAACTGCCACTAACTTTGGTTTGCCATGGTTCCTGTTCACCATGCTGCGATCGGAGCCTGCAGGCCGGGGGTAGGAGGGACCGAGAGGTGGTCAATGTACCTCATGGCGACTGGTTGAGTGGTCATTCCAGTCGTTACACTTATGGTCACTGGCCTTTTATTATATAGGATTCCCTAAATCTGGGACACAGATGTGAGTTGATAGTTGGTGAATTAGTGGACCAATGCACAAAGTATGGTAATAACTCAGATTAACTATAGCCTTGCTCTTAATATAAAGATTTAGTGGATAAAACCAATAAATAAAACATAGCCGTGTAAGAGTGTATTTTATTTCAACAATACAGATCTCTTAGCTCAAAAAGCAGAGAACCACACTGTGTTTACAAGTTACAAGTAGAAATTCATGAGAAAGGAATTTTGAAAGGGAGTTTCTAGCTAAGACTAGAAGTTCAGAATAAAAGTCATGAAGTTATAGTAGTTTAATAAACTACTTTATTAAAAGGATATGGTGAATGATATATTAATACTAACACCTGAGCTGTGGGAAAGGCAAGATGTAAGTGTGAAGAGGGATTTTACCTACCTGCTTATCTGCTGATGGTATAATTAAAGTAAAAAGATAATATCTGAAAATTTATAGAGAGAACTAATATCCTGAACTTCATGTTTTTTTATTTTTAAAAAACAAAGTTTGCTCTGGTCTGTGTGGCTCGGTTGGTTGGGCGTCATTTCATACACCAAAAGGTCACTGGTTTAATTCCCGGTCAGGCTACATGCCCAGATTGCAGGCTCAGTCCCAAGTAGGGGGCATGCAGGAGGCACAATTGTTTCTCTCTTCCTCTCCCTTCCCCTCTCTCTCCTCCCTCCCTCCCTCCCTCTCTCTCTCAAATCAATAAAAACATAAAGTTTATGTTTTTAACATAAAGTTTATGTTTTAAACATAAAGTTTAAAAAAATAAAGTTTATTAGACCATAACGTCATCTGAGTTTACCATCTTTGTCACAAAGGTCAACTTGGAGTTTCCAGTGTAGTCTATAATTTCTCAATCAAAATCAGCAGCCTATGGACAGCTTCAGCATCTACA